>NC_083361.1:67122797-67465139 GCF_030254825.1 Meriones unguiculatus | reverse complement strand
TTCTGTTCTCCTCCCCATCTGTCCTTTTTCCCAAAGGGCTTGTCTTTTACCTAGTGTTCTGCACTGCTTCTAGAACTAAGTTTGTAAAATGAATCCTGGGGGCGCTGAGACGATGGCTCAATGGGTGAAAAGCTTGCTACCCAAGTGTGAGGCAGACTTGTGTTTAGATGCCCAGCATTCCAGTAAATGGCCGCTGGCTATGGCGGCCGGTCTGTACCCTAGTGTGAGGAGGCTCCCTCAGAGCAAGCTGCATAGCTAGACACAATTCTCCATCTGGAATAGCTCCATCTGCACAGCTCTCCACCTGGAAAACTACTCACCCCTCCATATGCTGCCACAGAATCCTTCCATCTGTGTGACTCCCTCACCTTCTTTTGGAGTTTGCTCATTCAATACTTAATTTTTCACTCACCTGTTCAGCTAACATCATTCATTTGTGAGGCCCTGTGCTGAGGCAGGGTGTCAAGGGCAAGCACCTATATAATTCAGACCTCACATCATAGTTCCTATCTCACCAGTAACATTGACTCATTTATGTAACATCTGCTCTCAGGCTCTACCCTTTGGGGTCAAGGATGGTAAATTAGTCATCTTTGTACCTCAGTGATAGGAGGCAATAAACCGTGTTTTTCTTAATTGAATCAAAAGAGAATAATTGCTGATTGAATGACTTTGGCCCAACACCCTTCATCATTTTTAAGAGTCTTTGTGGTAGTGTAGGGTGAGAGATGAAAGGAACAAGGTTTTTCTGCTGAGGCTTTGGCTCAGCTTTAGGCTACTTACTTGGGAGAGCAGAGACAGGATGCAGTACGGTAGGGAGACTGAGTGACGAGTGTTCAGTAGTATTGATACTGTTGTTTTTTTTGTTTGTTTTCATTCTGTATTTTACCCTGCTAGTGCCTCATGCATACTAGGCAGGTGTTCTGCCATTGAGCTACACCCAAGTATTTCCAAATACAGAGACGTAGGAGCAGGAAAAAGAGGTAAGGTTCTGGTGAGAGTAGGCAGTTGCCCAGGAGCAAAATGACAGGCTATAGGGCTCTTTGGATGGTAGCTATAGGCAAGCCTTGTACAGGCCCAGGGATGACCCTGGATTCACACCCTGTGAAAATGGCTACTCACTGCTGCTGTTTGCTTATAGTTTTGTTTTTAATGTCCTCACTTGTATGTGAAAATTAAAACAAAACCAAACAAAAAAGCTGATGGCAGGCAAGTGTGGAGAGGAGACTACAGCTCTGAGGGTCTGCCTCATACTGACCCACCATATTTCTATTTGAAATCCGCTGGCTATTTGCAGAGGAAAGGCTCAGAGTGGTTCCATGGTTGGCACTTGGCTATAACTTTATAAACACCCAGGAAGTTGTTAAAATAACAGCTCTGGGGCCCCTCCTGCTTTTCTGATTTAACCGGAACTGGGCCAGAACACAGGGGTCTAAATGAGGTCTAAATTCCCCAGATGAAGTCTAACACGTAGAGTAAGGAATTTGTCCGTGTCAGCACTGTGATAGGATGGGGTTAAACAGACACCTGCTCATTCCCACTGTGTTTCTCAAAGTTGGGTCCCCAGAGCAGTGGCAACAGAAACACCAAATGCTTCAAGGAGCCTGTTGAATCAGAAAGCCTGAGATCACCCAGAAATCTGGTTTAACAAGCCCTCCGGTGGGGCCAAGCTTGAGGACCACTGGCCAGTCTTAGTCCACAAAGCTACGGCATCTACTTCAGATTGCTAGAACTGCAGATCTGGGCCCCCGCCCCAGAGCTGCTGAATCAGAAAGGGTGTTTGGCAAGATCCTGTGGTGTTTCATACATTCCTTAAACTGTGAGACACCCTGACACCCTGCCTCGGACCAGTGGCATCAAACTTGTGCTCACACTTCATTGACCACAAATAAATGAATGAATGAATGAATAAATTGATCATGTGCCTCGGACCAGTGGCACCATACTTGTGCTCACATTTCATTGACCATAAATAAATAAATAAAAGGTAACCAATTTGACATCAGTGACTAGAACAAGCGCTTACAATCTATCCTGTGGTAGTAAAATACCCATAGATGGGGACAATGGCTATTCTGAATAACAATATAATCTATAGCAGAAAGTAAGCAGGACAACCTCACCGTCCCCAGGAGTGCATACTCTCTTTTTAAGAAGATATATATGGACTTTCTGAGAGATCTCAAAGAGGACTCAGCATGGAAGTCCTTCCAGCCAAAGCTGAAGGACTCCCTCTCCAACTCAAGGACCGGATCAAGAGCCAGCTCCCACTCCAGGACAAGAGGCTTGAAAGATGGCTCTGTGGGTAAAGGCTCTTGTTGCTAAGGCTGATGAACTGAGTTGGATCCCTAGAACCCACATTTAGGAAGGAAAGATTCAAGTTGTCCTTTGATATCTACGAATATGCTATGGCATGTGTGTATCTGTAGCGCACGCGTGTAAGAAACACACAAACATAAAAAAAAAAATTTAAAGAGGCATTTTATAATGTCAGTTGTGTGATATTTCAAGATTTCGGTGGCCAGCCCTGCCCCCCATTCTTCCTAAATGAAGTGTTCCATGTCGTTACCCATGCCCGTTCCTGCACAATCACGTGTCCCTTAGTTTCAGTTCTCCAGTCAGACGAACCACACCTCCACCCTTTGTACCCTTCGTGAGACTCTGGACTTGGACTCTGCTTTCCTTATTGGGTGGGAATATCAGAGCTCTCCTGTGGGAAGAGGTGAGCTGTTTTGCAAGAGAAAAGCAAACATTTGTGACCATGGAGAAATGTTGAGATAAGTTTCATTAAGGAAGCAAATTATTGTGACAGAGGGACACATGATGGTAGTTTGAATTATTACCTCAAACAGTCCTCACTGCTCCGGGGCCATCCTCTTCAGGGTATCCCTCTACCTGAGGATTACACTTGCAACTCTACTGCCCTTAGACTTAGTTATGTGACTCGCTTGGCTTAACAGCATGAATGGAATTGACACTTGCCACTTCTGAGTAGGAGTCTGAAGATTCAACATGTGACCTATCATCTTTTTCTTGTCTGGAGACTTGCAAAGTTTCCAGTCAGAGCTGTTCCTGAGCCTGGAATCCAGAGCAGAGTTAGAGCTGACTCACAACATGCATGTTCTGTGAGTGGAAGGTAACTGTAGTTGTGAGCGGCTGAGATCTCAGGGATGTTTGTTACCGAAGCATAACAAGGCCTTCCCTGCCTGGTACAAGAGTAAATCAATGAAGTCACAAGAATTCAAACTCATCATCTTCCTGTTTCAACTTCTCGAGGACTAGAGTGACAGATATAAATACCCACGGCTACCTTTGTTTGATGCTGTTTTCATGAAGTTTATACGGAGTCTGAACTGTATTATTTAGGAACAAATGTAGGGAGCACAATTATAAATAAAGCAAACAGTTGAGTAACGGGAGAAAGTGGTTGTCTTTGGTTGAGCATCAGGGAATTTTATGTAGGCTTAGATTTTTTTTTCACCAAATCTACTTTATTTGAGGTTCTTAAACACCTTTACCTCCCTTCCAACCCCCTCATCCTTAGGTGGGAGATTATTAGGGAAAAGGGCTCTAGACCTCTTTTATCTACTCCCTGCTGATTAGGATTGATGGGTCTTTAGGGGATTACCAAATTCAGTCAGGATACCTGCAGTCCAGTCCAAAGGCAGACACCAAGCAGCACCAGGATTCAGAAGAGCAGGTCAAGTCAGCAAAAGCTGCTAGACTCAGTTGGATTGCCCCAAGAAGCTCTTTGAAATGTCTCTGCGAAGTCAAGTGTCAAAGCACCAAGATCAGTGCAGCCATGTCAATCCAAAAAGTGATGTCTCACTGTGTGTGGGCCTCTACATATCTCTTCTCCTCAGAGTCCACCCACAGATGGCCAAAGTCACAACCCTTGCATGAGAGATCAAAACATCACATGCCCTCTCACAAGCCAACCTCCAGCAAAACATCGCATGACAAAACTGAGTCTTCAAGGGAACCAGAAGCTTCTACTTCAGCTTAAATTCTTCATGTGTTATATATACACCATTTTTTGTGTGAATGATACAATTAAAATTTTTATATTTCGATTTCCCATGTATGTTTGTGCCTGCAGTCTGTATGCGCACCATGTGCATGCAGTGCCCCTAGAGGCCAGCAGAGGGCGTCGGAGTCCCTGGAACTGCAGTTACAGGCAGCTGTGAGCTGTTTGATGTCCATGCTGGGAACTGAACCCTGTCCTCTACAAGAGCAGCAAGTGCTCTTAACCACTGAGCCATTTCCCCAGTGATGGGATGGAAATGAGTCTGTTTGTATGTCCTGGACTCTTGCCCGCTCCCCAAGGATCAGAACGTGGCAACTTGTGACTCCCTTGACGTGTCCAATGTGGTGCTGTGTTGCTGCTCTGGGATTTCCTAGACGCCATCAACAATCCTGAGTACTTGCACTTACGTCTGTGGGAAACTTTCTCTTGGATCCTAGCTACCACCTGGTTTGAAGACACCCAAGTTAGCCCATGTGGAGAGGCCACATGCGGAGACCAGGAGTAGGTGTTTGGGCTGACAGCCTAGCTGAGGCTTCAGCCAAACCAGCAGACGTGTGGGTGAAGATGCCTGCAGATGACTGTAGCCCCCGCTGCTGAGTCAGCCTTGGCTTGGAGCAGAAATCAGCCACCCTTTCTAGTGCCTATCTGATGTCCCTGAACTGAGCCCTTCCACACATCACGTGGCTTTCACGGGATTGCAGTTTGAGGTAGTTTGTTATCAAGATAGTTTATACTGAGCCCTTGCACACATGTGTAGACACGCCCAGATGGATCCATGTTCTGACAAATTATGGTCAGTGTAGAACAGGATAGACCAAACATGCACAGAGTACTCTGAGAAGCCCATCATGAAGATAGGTTATCAACTTAAACTCTCCAGTAGAGCCTGTTGGTACAGGATCCTAGCTCTCAGGAGGTGGAGGCAAAAGGATCATAAGCTCCAGGACAGCCTGGGATATATGAGACCCTTCTCTAAGAAAGAAAAGTGTGACCGTCTGAAGTCATGGATGGTTTGTTTGCATGCATTCTCTCTGTCTCTGTCTCTCTCTCTCTCATACACACACATACATGTGTACACACACAATTTGTGGGTAAAAAAAAAATCTCACGAGATTATTTCTTTCATTCACTTATCCATCCATTTGTTGAAGAGTTCCTTTACTTATCACACAGTTGCTGAGCACCTGTGAAGAGCTAGGCTGTGAAGTCTGTGCCTTACTGCCCCAGAGGCCAGAGAGGAAGGGATGGACAGTAAGCAATGGGGCTTTTAGGGGAAGTGTTAGGCACAGCTGCTGTAGAGCACTGTGAAGAGACCATCCTCTACCCTCTGGAGTCTGGAGGGGAAAGTCACAATTCTCTAAACTTTTTGCTGCTAAATGCTGTAAGCATGGTGACCTCACAGAATGCAGCCATGTTTCCCAAATGATATGGCATCTGGAGGAGCAATGACTAATAGAGTTGAGCCATCATATCGCTGTGCTCAGGGCTCAACTGAGGACACCAAAGCAAACTGTCTCAGAACAGGCTGGCTCAGGCACTCTGCTGGCCCACGGCTCTCTGGGCTCCATTACCTCGTGGCTCCTTTCACTGCAAAGGCACATGTGCTGAGCAACGTGCCTTCGCTCTCTCTCTGGCTAGGGAAAAGCCTCCAACTTACTTGTGAGCAGGGAGCAATCCTCCTGTCTGCCTCCAGGAGATAGGGCAAGAGGGCAGCTTGGGGCAGGGATGCCCCTGGGTTGAATTGTGTTATTAAAGATATACATATTTGTATCTTGACCACTTTGGGGACAGGGTCATTGTAATTGCAACCAAATTTCAAATTAAGATATAGTCATGCTGGCTTGGGATCCCAGGCCTTCAGTCCAAAGACTGGTGTCATTCAAAGAAGAAAATGAAATTTGAATGTAGAGACTGAGAGGTGGGAGAAAGCCAGGTGATCACAGCGACTGGAATGAGGTTTCTAAAAACCAAACAATGCTAAGTCTTGCTGACAATCACCAGAAGGGAAGATATAGTCTTCCCACACTATAACGAGATACCCGAAGCAATAAACTTATACACAGAAAAGGTTTATTTTGGCTCACGGTTTTGACAATTCCAGTCTATGAACTGTGGGCCTATAATGAGAAAAGCATCACAGGAGGAAGGTAGGGTGGAATAGGGCAGCCTGGAATCCTCAGTGTCTCCTGAAGATCCCTTTAGGGCGGAATGTGAGAGTGATCAGGGTATATTCTCGTATGACAAAATTACAGAGAAAAGTTTGTTAACACAAGTTCAGGGCAGGGGTCCTTGTGGGAGAAGGCAGGACCAGCAGAAGGCTTCTGTGCATCTGAGAGTGCACACATGTGGCTTCCCTGTTGTTTACCCCCAAACCTTCTCATGTGTGGCTTCCTCCTCAGCATAAATGTGTACTGGCTGCATCACTGAAAAGTTAATTAACATACAAGTGAATGTATAAAATCATTTAAAAATAAAAAAATATCAAAAAAAGAAAAAAGTTAATGTAAACAGTCAAGGGTTCACTGTGAGTGAACTGGTTAGTTTACATAGACTGTATGTTTAACAAAGTTCTAAGAGCCAGTAGTGGAGACATGGGGGGCACAGGCCTGCAGTTTTGCAGGAAGATTGTGAATCTCAGATCACATAGTGAGACTTGGTTTCAAACAACACAATTAAAAAAAAAACCCTAAATAATAATGTACCCACTTTATTTGGTGGTGTGGCCATGGTAAGGTGCCCATGCTCTTGTAAATAACCTTTTGTCTGTGCTCCCAAAGGCAACCCTAATGAAACTCATTGATCAAAAAAAAAAAAAAGAAGAAGAAGAAGAAAAAAAAGCCATGAAAGTAAAAGAGGAAATAGCTGTGAGGAGAAAAGTGGGAACAGGAGAGGGTAACGGGTGTGAATACTATCAAAATACATTATTACATTTGATTATACATTTGTCATAATGAAACTCATTGCTACATATAACTAATATGTTAATAAAACACCCTTAAAACGGACTTTTACCTTTAATGTGAAGTGATGGCTGCAATATAGAAAAAAAAAAAAGCAACTTAGATTGTTATCACTGAGTGCCCATCAATGGATGAGGGGATAAATAAAATGAGTTATGTGCCTATGATGGGACCTTTGTGAGCACTTAAGAGGAAGGACTCTGCTAACTGAATTTTCCTTCCGCCATGTGAAATAGGCCAAGTGCAAGGGCCCCACACTGCATGAGTGCGCTCACGTGAGGAGCTTAGAGCAGGCTTGACTCACGGGGACATGTGGTGGCACCGTGGCTGTGGGGACTGGGAGCATTCGGGGAGAAGGCGGTTGATGGAGTCTCAGCAGGAGGTGCCTGCAGAGGTGGGTGCTGCCAGTTAGAGATGGCCCAGGAACCTGTATGTCTTCTGCATTTGAGTCACAGCCGCTGCCAACAAGCCAAACAGACTCTACACTATGTATCTGTACGTGTGTGCACACTGTGATTGCCGTTCTGTGTGTGTGTGTGTGTGTGTGTGTGCATGAGCATGCATATGTGTGTGTGTGTGGGCCTGTGTGTGGGAGGGGGCAGGGAGAGAGCTGGAGGGATTATATGTTAAAAAGAAAAAAAGTCTGGGCAAGGCATGGTGGTGGTGGTGTTTACGCATAATCCCTGCACGGGGTAGGCTGGTGAAGGAGAATGGACACAAGTTTGAAGCCAGCTTGGGCTATAGAGTGAGGCCTAGTCTCAGAATGGTGCCAAAACAAAAAGCCTGACAGGGTTAATGTCAGTTGTAAACAGTGGTGTTCAGTGGTCAGGCTATAACCCATAGGTTATTCCTATTCACCCGCCTTCCCAGGCTGACCCTGTTCTCCCAGTTCAGTTCCTGAGGGCTGCAACTGTAAGTATGGAAAGCCAACACAATGGAAAGGAAACCAGTTTCACTTTGTTTGTTTGGGTTTTCGTTGTTTGTAGCCCTGGCTCTCCTGGAACTTGCTCTGTAGAGCAGGCTGGCCTCGAACTCACAAAGGTCTGCCTGCCTCTGCCTCCCAATGCTGGGATAACAGAAAATAATAGGAACTGGCCACCAGTTTTCATTAGGAACAGCAATGAGGACTGATGAATAATCTTGGCATTGTCAAATGATCAAAATAAAAAAATTAAAGAAATCAGTCGCCTTTAAAAGCAGAGAAGTTAGCTGGGTAGGGGTGGCACAGGCCTTCAAACTCAGCAGTCAGGAAGCAGAGGCAGGCAGATCTCGGTGAGTTCAAGGACAACCTGGTCTACACAGTAAGTTTCGGGATAGCCAGGGCTACACAGAGAAACCTTGTCTCAAAAAACAAACAAAAAACCAAGAACAAACAAATAAACAAATAAATAAAAATTGAAAAGTCAGACTCAGTGGAGGGCTACCTTTTGCCTCTTCATCAAAAGTGTGTCTAAGTTACCATCTAAAGTCTTTGGTAGCCCGTGCTGGCCTTAAACTTACTTTGTAGCCAAAAAAATGAACTTGAACTTGTAATCCTCCTACCACCAGCTCCCGAGAGCGCATCCCTGTTTCTGTGATGTTGTGAACAAGGTCCTGTGCGTGCTAGGCAAATACTTCACCAAGGGAGCCACATCTCAGCTCCCCTCACTGCTGTTGCCATTTCCAAATCTTAGAACCACACCACCCTTCCTAACGGTCTTTAAAAAATAAAACCCATGCCAAGACCTCCTCCAGCCTTATCCCCAGTATACATTCCTCCCAAATGCCCAGACAACCTTCGTGTCCCTGAGGCTTCACATACCCAACTCCATGCAAATGCTTCTGCCCTGACCTCAGGACTCCAGCTGTGTTTAGCTTTGATGTTTAAAAAGTTTCTCTCTTTCCATTTGTGTGTGGTCCTCTGGAACTCATGCTGTAGAAATGTCCCTGGGGGCCTGGGGTTGTGGATCAGCTGACAGGGTGCTTGTCTAGCATGTTTAATGCTCTGATATCATTGCATAAAAGTAGGCGAGATGGGGCACACCGGTAACAGCAGCTAGCATTCAGGAGGTGGATCAGAAACCGAAGGTCATCCTTTGGCCAGCTTGGGATACACGAGACCCTGTCTCAAACAAATGAACACCCCCCACCTCCACCCCCACCCCCCCACCCCGGCTTCGACTCTGGCGGGATGTGAACCCCGAGCCTATCATCTCTGCCTGTTCCCACCGGAAGTTCCCTTACTTCTGGGTGTTGTGGCTTCACAACCACTGGGACTCAGAGCTGAATCTTGTAGAGACTCCCGCGGTTCCACAGCCTTGCAGGAGGGCCATTTGCCAGTCTGCTCTGTTGGCTCTGACTCTCTGACTTCATTATTCCATCTTTAGGACTCTCTCCTTGAGATAACCTTAGCTGATGGGAAACGATACTTACGAATCACATAGTTTAAATCCACAGAGCAACAGAGGCCATCTGGATGTCCCAAGGTAGATGACTAATCAGACAAACCAAAGCATATGCAAATTCTGGGTAGGATACAGTTGGGGCATGCTTCTGAAATGTATATTTGTTGTTGTTTTGGCGGTGCTGGGGCATGGAACTCACAACCTTGGGCATGCCAGGCAACTGTTCTAACTACTGAGCTACACCCCCCAGTCCTTGAATTATTTATTAATACTTAAGCATTATTAATAATACTATTAGTGAAATGCTCTTGATCAAATTGTATATCCAAAGTGATTTCACTTGAAATTTTAGAGGACACAGACTTATAAATAAGAAAAATGTATACTGAATTCTAAGCTTGCATCTCAGTCACGAGAGAAGGGATAGTCTCCTGCTTCGCCTTTGTCTTTACGCTTTTCAAATGCTCCAGAGTGAGTATAAAATCTGGAAGGAAGAAACTTAAAAGACTTCACACACATAACAGAAAACAATGAGTTAAGACACTCAGCCATGGACCCTGCTGAACCATGAGACTTCTACACATTCTGAGGTGTCTTCTGGAAACCCAGCTGTGAAAGGCCTGTGCCTGCTAGCGTGGAGAGTGACATGCCCTCTGCCTTCTGATACCCCTGTTCTTCCTGGCGGAGCACTAACACAGAAGCAATGGTGCACAAACTTTTTGTACTGGGGAGCTGGGGTTTGGAAAGGGCCTTGGGTGCCTCACAGGGTGTGGAGGAAGGAAAACCAGCCTTTCTTCCTTCCCTTTTGAGACAGAGTCTATGTAACCCTGGGATTGGCACTCACTGTGAAGGCCAGCCTGGCCTTGACTTCACAGAGATCTGCCCTGCTTTGGTCTCCACACTGCTGGGATTAAAGGCGCCTGCCGCTATGCCTGTTAAACCAAGCTCTTCAGTAAGAAGCTTCTATTTGAATCTGGGTACTTCACCCTATGGAACAAGACTGTGAATACCTAAGAGATTGGAGAGCTAATTGCAAGGCAGTGGCAGGGGCTGAGTTCATGGAGGATGCTCTTTCTTTGAGGGCACCAGCTGGCCTTAGAGGGGGACAGCTGAGGGAGGTTGTTTGTTTGCTTACAACAGAGTCTTTTGTAACCAGGCTGGCCTTGAACTCACTACACAGCAGGACTCTTGATCCTCCCATTTTCTCCTCTAAAGTGCTGGAATTCCAGATATACTCTATCACACCTGCCTCTGATGGAGATGGAGGTTTGCCTCTGGTTCCAGCCAGGAGGCAGAGAACAGAAGCCTCAGCCTGTGGCTTCTCCATCTCTGAGTGGAGAACTTCCTCTGTGGCAAGCCAGGCTCCTCCCTGGCACTTACTATCTCTGAATGGCTCCTGCCACCACGGTAGCATTTCGTGTCACCATCTAGCAGTCAGGTTTTGCAAGCCTGTCTTATGTGAGAGTTCAGCTCTCCAACTGTTTTTTAAGATGAGCTTTTAAAATAAGATTTACTTGTGCATATGAGTGTTGTGTCTGTATGTACATCTTCCTGCCAGAAGGAGGAATCAGACACCATTGAAGATGATTGTGAGCCATCGTATAGTTGCTGGGATTTGAACTCGGGACCTCTGGAAGGGGAGTCAATGCTCTTAACCAGTGAATCCCAACTCTCCTGTCTTGTTCCCCTTGACTTCATTCAAACCCATCTTGGCAACAATGTGACACTAAAGTTTGTCTCTTTCTTAACTTATAGGTTTTGACCATCTGATCAATCCCATGAATTCTGATCAGATTTCTTGGTTAGGAAACTGGAACAGGCAGTATTCTGTAGGTGTCTCCCTGGTTGGGGGTGGGGAGACAGACAATGGCCATTTGGTTTTCTTCCAGGTCTGAGGTGACAGGTTGTCTAGGTACAGGGAATATTTTATTGAGGATCCTGGGTGGGTGTCATGTGTTTGGTCTGGGTGGGTAGGCCACCCTACTTCCTCCTGACTGCCTTGGCACATGGGCATTGGTGAAACTGAGGAGGTGTGGCAAGGAACAGCAGAGAAGGGGCAGCATGGCCGGGAAGCACAATGAGAGATGCTGGAGAGGAAAGAAATTTTCCATTTGGCTTTTCCCGTTCCTTGCCACATCCCCTGAGCACAGTAGCTTGGAGGCTCTCCAAGTGCCCTAGCACTAGTCTTCCTTCATGAATTTTTCATTTCAGACAAAGAGCTCTTATCTCTCATTGGGGCTGCTTCAGGAGCCTGCTTTCCCATCAGCTGGAGACTAAGCAGATGAAGGGTTGCATTAAGGCCAGAATGATCTGTCCCCTGAGAGAGAGATGACACTCTGTGCCCTTAGAAGGACACCTCTTCCCACAGTTTACCGTGGGCCTCTGCAGACTGTAAGTGGGCTGTTTTGAGGACATTTTGTTGAGAACTGAGAGAGACTTCCAGGGCAACTGGGGTCTTGGCCAATGGATGGGGTCTTGTCTGGTGTCAATTACTGGGTGTGAGGAGGACTTCCAAAACAGGAGGGATGATGAGGAGGCATGATAATGAGGACCTGTGGTCTTCCACAACAGAGCTGTCCAGGAGTTCAGATGTCTTAGGGGCAATTCTGAGGGGTGGGCGTCACCTCCTTGAGCCCATCCCTCATGCTAGAGTAAGAGAAGGCCCAGGTGTCCTTGTGGGGAGGGAGTCTGTGAACTCACTTGAAATCCAGGTTCAGAATCTCTGCCTCAGTGTCAGCAGGTCTTTCTGGGCCTACAAGGACATCATCCTGAGCCTGTCTTCCCCAGGTCAAGGGGTGATAATTTTGGGATGTAAGGGGTACTGACAGAGGAAGCTTGGGTGTACAGGTGTGAATACCCTTGTATCAACCGGGGCACAAGGTGAGAGGGAGAGAGAGAGAGAGAAAAAAGGGGCGGTGCTGGGGATGGAAACCACGGCCTTGAACTCGAGAGGCAAGCACTCTATCACTGTCTACGTGTCCACTTTTTACAGGGTCTCACTATGGACAACCCAGGCTGACTTGAAACTCATGATCGTCCTGCCTCAGCCTTGCAGGCATGTAGCCACACTGAGCTCGGCATAGTTGGTCACGAAAGTATACACGTCCTGGTGGAAGGATGGGGGCATTCTTACCTAGAGGTGATTATCTTGATGGATAACTTAATCACCTGTGGACACAGAATCCTTGAGCCTTCCTTCCTTCCTTCCTTCCTTCCTTCCTTCCTTCCTTCCTTCCTTCTTTCCTCTCTCTCTCTCTTTCTCTCTCTCTCTCTCTCTCTCTCTCTCTCTCTCTCTCTCTCTCTCTCTCTCTCTCTCTCTCTCTCTCTCTCTCTCTCTCTCCTCTCTCTCTCTCTCCTCTCTCTCTTTCTTTCTATTTATTTATTTATGCTTTTTTTCCAGGTTTGACGAATGTCCTAACACCTGGAAGGGAAGAACTAGGGAACCACCGGCGTGGGATTCCTGGCGGATATGAGCGAGGACTGAGAGTCGCATGGAACCCCTCAGGCTGGATAAGCAATGTATAGTGCTCTCAGAAAATGCCACTGTTGTTGTTTTATCAGTCCGCTTTCAGGATAGTTTAGTTGGAAAGTTCCCGCTGTTTCCCCCGCCAGAGCATCAGAGACGTTGGAGAGGGAGCAGCGCCACCCCGAGGCCAGGGATACAATGGCGGCAGGAATGGAAGGAAGCCTGAGGCATAGGCCGACCAGCTGCGTGATCACATGGCCCCGGCTACATTTAGGTCTATTTTTTAATCTTCATGCAAATATATATAGTTTAATTTCAGATGCTCCCAAAGAAAATGTCAGCTGCTTGCTGATGGTGATTACCAATCCCAGGACCCCCTCAGAGTCCAGCCCCTAACTTCCCAGCAGCCCCTGCGGAACCAGCCTCCATCCCGACCTAGTCCAGGAATTTACCCCTCCCAAATAATTTAGAGGTGGGAATTAGCTCTGAGCAGCTCCAGAGAACTGACCCGGCGGGAGCGGCTCTAGGGCAGAACTGACTTCATTCTCATTTTACTTTTCATTAGTAAGTAATTATTTAGAGACAGGGTCATGTACTCCAGGTTGGCCTCAGGGTTGCTGTATGGATGAGGATGAGCTGAAATTCCTGATGCTCCTTCCTCCACTTCCCAAGTGCTGACATTACAGGAGTTTGCTACGGGTGCCTACCTTACATGTAACATTATTTTAAATTGTATATCTTATGTATAGGGTTTACAGTGTAGAAAAAAAGGAAAGTGTCAACTTTCTTTATTTCCTGGCATTGTCCACCTTTTAATTCTGGCACTGGCAAGATTGCACTCACTCCCAGAAAACTGAGACCCAGGGAGGGAAATAGCTTACTCAAGGTCTCTCAGTAGCAAGACACCCTGCTGAGCTCATAGCTCTGTTCAGTCTTGGGAGACGGGGCCATTAAGCTTTGAAGTCTTTGTTATTTTTGTTTTTGTGAGACAGGGTTTTGCTGTGTAGCCCTGGCTGTCCTGGAACTCGCTCTGTAGACCAGGCTGGCCTCAAACCCTGCCTCCTGAGTGCTGGGATTAAAAGGGTGCCAGAAGAAAGTGTCAGATCCCCTGGAACTGAGGTTGCAGGTGGCTGTGAGCTGCCCTGTGGGTGCTGGAAGTCAAACTTGGGTCCTCTGGAAGAGCAGCCAGTGCTCTTAACCACTGAATCATACGTCCAGCCCTTGCTATTATTAATAGGATCCCAATAAACTTTTCTTTTTATAAGTTATCAGAAACTAGTGCTTTGCTTTTGTGGGCTGTATTTTCAACAGTGTGGCTGAGTACACCCCACGCGGTGGAAATCTCACTACAAATAATGGCGGTGTTCAAAAGTAACTTGGAAAAAAATGTTTGTTTTATTGGAAGCTGTTCAGAAAAAAAAAAAAAAAAGCCATGTTCCAAAACAGCAGAAGTGTTTTTGCCTTTTAAGTAAAATCCTTTTAAAAATATCTGTGTAGAATAATAGACAGACAAGGAATGAACACACAGATGTTAGCAGTGGCTGCTTCAGATTGAGGGGGTTACTGGGTTCTTATTTCCCCCAAAATTTATCTTTTCTATTCTCTCCCTCCCTTCCTCCTCCCCCAACTCTCTCTCTCTCTCTGTGTGTGTCTACGTCTCTGTCTGTCTGTTTGTCTCTCTCTCTCTCTCTGTGATCTACAAGTAGTTAGAGGTCAGCCTTTCCCCATGGGTTCCCTGTGGGTCCCGGGATTTGAACTTAAGCATTCAGGCTTGCCTGGCAAGCATTTTCACCCACTGTGTTGGATCGCTGTCCTGACTTTATTTTCATGTTTGCCTCATCCGTGGTTTCTATGGGATCGTGTGCGGCTCCTGTAGACATGTTAGGTTCTGTGGAGTCACAGGCAACGGGTGCCTGCTCAGACGTGTGTCACCTGGCGAGGATGAGGAAGATGAGAATGGCCAGGCATCTGGGAGGCTGTCACCTTATTCAGAAGAATGCTTGCCACGGAGAGTGGGGCAAACCTCAGACCCCTCAAAGGCAGTGGGGGCATGCTTGCTCTAACAGGCACGAGCCCAACAGCGTCTTAGCGCACACTCCCTTTCTCTTGCCGCTCACTGCTGTCGCCCATGCTTGTGCATTGCCCTCCTTGTCTGGCTCTCTTTGTTTCAGCCTCTGTCCATAACCTGTGAGCCCCTTCTCTGAGGGTCTTGCACCCTTAGCGTCTCCTCCCTACCTCTGATAAAACAAAACAAACAAGCAAACAAAAAAAGCACCCACTCTCAGGAGCAGCTGTTGGGCAGAACTATAATAAGAGATTACGTCAGGGAATACTGGCCAGCCTGCTTATGGCTGCCTTTGACTCTGGTCAAGACCCCTGCTGCAGTCAGCCATCACCAGGTGTTTGGGACTCTGCTGCCCGCCAGTTGTCTATGGCTGCCGCTCCAATACCTTCATTAGTCTGCTGTCTCAAGGCCCTGCAGACAGGATGGCTTCAACCATAGCTCTCTAAGGGCTCAGAGTTCTGGAGGCCGGGAGTCTTAGTAAGGTTAAGATGTCAAAAGGGCTGATCCTTTTTAGCGCTGTGAGAGAGAAGCTATTCTACTGCTTTGGCTGGTTTGCTGGCAGTCCACAGAGTTCCTTGGATTAGAGAAGCATCATGCTCCCCGCAACACACACAAACCTCTCTCTTGTACTTCCCGTGGTTTTCTTCTGTGTATGCATCCAAAGTCCCCCTTTTGCTACAGTCACTAGGCACAGTGGATTAGAGGATTAGGAAACATTTACATCAAACACTGCTGCTTCAGGCACTGTGAAATCCTGAGACTTGCCTGCCTGCTGGTTTGGTAATAACTGAGAATTCATCCTGCAAGCTGAATACTCTACTGGGTAATGGCGAGGATGTTTGTCAGCGGACAGCTATTAAGTGCAACGAGAACCAGCCTTATGATTTCTCAAATGTGTCTGGCACCCGATTCAGGAAGATCTCAGGCTGTGGCATCGCAGACCCACAAGAAGGAGTCATGCTCCAGCGGCTCTCATCCCTCTGATCATGTTGGGTAAATCTGCTTCCGTCCTCTAAGCCCGAGAAATCAGCCTCCATTTATGGCCTTGCTCCCAGGGGAACCCGAATTCCAAATTCCTAGCAAGTGGTTTGCACGTAACTTTCCCTCCAAACTTCAGTGGCCACTAGAATGTGTTCTCTTACAGTTTGGTCCTCAGAGTGTTTCCCACGAGTCCTGGACCTTGCAGAGCTGCTCACCCTGCATCCCCACTGAGTCTTTACCTGGCACAAGAAGTCCTCCATCTTTGTTATTTGCTGGTTGTGACAAAATACTTGACAAAAGCGACTCCAGGAAGGAAGGAAGGAGGACTTGTTTTGACTCTCAGTTTGAAGTCATAGTCATCTCGGTGCTGTAGGCACAGACTTGGGAGTATGAAGCAGCCGGACAGATTGCATCCTCAGTCAGGAAGCAGAGAGAGGCGAAGGCAGGCGCTCAGCTTACCTTCTCCAGGGAATGGTGCCCCCTACGTTTAAGTGGCTCTTTCTACCCCACTTAACCCAATCCACAGACCCCTCCCCCTCCCCGACAGGCAGGCCCAGGGGTTTGTCTCCTGGTGATCTTCAGTCTTGTCAGTTTGTCAGCAAAAATAATCATCATGCCCTCTGCTTGCCTCTTGAGGCCGGGGATCTTTGGAGCTGGATTACGGGTCTGTCTTGCTCCACCTGGGTTTCAGAGAGCTGCGTAGTGATGTCTTCAGTCTCTTAGCAGAACTTAAAATCCTTGCTGGGGGCTGGAGAGATGGCTCAGTGGTTAAGAGCACTGTTCTTCCAAAGGTCCTGAGTTCAGTTCCCAGCAACTACATGGTGATTCACAACCACCTTTCATGAAATATGGTTCCCTCTTCTGGCACGTAGGTAGAACACTGTATAAATAATAAATCTTAAAAAAGTCTTTATAGGTAAAAATCTCATTTTCCTCGCTTTCATGAAGCATATGTAGCACTTATAAATCACCTACTATGTGCCAGCCTCTAAAGCAGTGTTTTTGTTGTTGTTTGTTTGGTTGGTTGGTTTTGGTTTTTTTGCATACCTCTTAAAAATGTGTTCCCTAGCACCTAGCCCAGGACCTGGTACACAGTAGCTGTCCTCAGATTATTTTCAAATCCCTGAAACACCCTCTGAGCAGCCCCCTTTCCCTCTGCCCCCAGTCACTCGTGTGCATTCCTCCGAGTTCTGCCACCTCTGATTATTACTGAAGCTGTATTTTTGTCTTCCCCCAGGGCTCAGGGAACTGGGCACGTGACAGGATTACTAGCCTAGCAGAGCAGTCATCTGGCATCTGAGAGAAAGCCAGCCCCTCTCCTCAGTACCTCTCTCATCCAGCAGATGGGACCTAGTGACTTTGCTGGCTCCCTTGCTCTAACAAGAAAGGGAACAGATTGGCTCCCCAGGACTCACAGTGTGAGAGCATGTGGAGCTGGTAGGCCTCTCCACCCACAAATTCAGGTGTCGCAGGGCTCAGTTTTATTTCTACAAACCAGTTAGTCTATTAGACTAGGGGCCATTAACCCCAATGCCTGGGGGTGGTGTTCTCCGTTCCTCCCCCTCCAACCCCACGGCTGTGCTCCGGTTTTTGAATCTTGGCTGCACCAAGCTGTTTCATCTTGACCCACGTGTTCACGGGGCTCCTGCTGAGAATTCATAATCCCTGCCCCACAGTCCCCTCACCCATAGCTTTTGCAGGTTCCACTGAAATCCTCCACCCTGACTCGGACATTCTGCTGCCATCTATGTATCCATCAAGTCATGTATGTGACTCTTGAAAGCCCTGAGGGAGCTAGGCCATGTTTGTTCTTCTAGGATTTACGGCCTCTCCATGCTCCCAGCCACAGAAAACTGGGTATTCTCTACCTCCTTTTCTCTAATCCCCTTTGTAGGCCTAGGAAGCCCTCTTCAACCTAAGACCATGAGCCAGACCTGAGGAAACATCACCCAGGAACAGGGCTAGCATTTTGTGGGCAACTCTTACTTTTTTCATGATCACAGCCCTGCTTCCTTTTTGGGTGAATGGAAAAGAGAAAAAATACAAGGGGAAGGGGGGGGGAACTTATAGATGAACATGAAAATATTTCGCCCAGATGAATATCTGTTTTCAGGCTGCCTTCAATTCTGGTTCCTTTGCCGATAGCAAACTCACCTGTTCAGGGTCCCAGGGAGAGCTGGGGCAGAGTGGGATTTCACATGCTGAGGGGCTCCATGCTGACTCTGTCTGTCCTCTCAATGGTCATGTTCCCGTTCCTCCTGGACACCCAGTGGGCTTTGGGGAGTAGCTGCTTGGAGGATTGTACACCCCAGGACTCCCATCAAAACATAAGTGCAGGTGAGTGCTGGAGACATCAGTGCGGGTGGTGACTGGTGCTGGAGCAGCCTGGGGTGAAATAGTGGCTCCCAGCCAATGAAGAGAGCAGGGGTTCATTGCCGGGAGAGGAGCATCGGGAAGCCTTTAGGGAGGAGGTGGCGTTTGGTGCTGAGGTTTAGATCGGTGAGCAGGGGAGGTAAGGGAGCAGAGAGGGTGATTTTAGGAGTGTGTGCTCCAAAGGCAGAAAAGTGATAACCACCCGCACTGTTGTCTCCAGCACTCACCTGCACTTATGTTTTGATGGGAGTCCTGGGGTGTACAATCCTCCAAGCAGCTACTCCCCAAAGCCCACTGGGTGTCCAGGACACCCAGCTCTAGGAAGGAAGAGTCGCTCTCTTATTTTGTGCTCTAGCAGGGTTTCCTGGTAGAGAATACAGAAATCCACAATCTATGGAATTATGTGCTTAAGCCTTTCCTGGCAGGTTTTTTTTTTAATAACAAAAAAGATTTTTCCTATTTTTAAAAATTAAAAATATATTGTTACACAATATATTCTGATTATAGTTTCCCTCCTCCAACTACTCCAGATCCAACTCCCACCCAAATCCACACCTTTCCCCCCTCTTTCTCTTGTTTAGAAAACAGGAACCTAAAATTGTCATAAAATAAAATAAGATAAGATAAAAGACACAAACCAGAATAGGACAAAACTAATGGAAGAAAAAAATCCAAAGAGAAAGAATAAGGAACACGTATAGACACAGACAAACACACATTCACACACACAGAAATCCCATAAAAACACAGAATTGGAAGCCATCATCTTGAACAGGGCCTAAAATTCTGTCTTCAGAGCCTAGAACATCAACGGTAGGGTGGAGGTGCCAGTGAGGCTCAGCAATATGGCACTTGCTTAGCACACGCATGGCTCTGGATTCAGCCAACAGAGGCAAATAGAGAAGAAAAATGAAATAAAATGAAATGGATAAATTAAAACTGTGACTCTTCTTGATATGGAAAAAAATTTCCCTAGGCACCAGCAGGGGGCAGGCATCTGGCCTACAAGAAGTCCATCTCCTCTTAAAGAGTCTTAAATAAATTTGTCCCAGGGTACAGATGTTAAAAATAAACTGGAGCCAGGCCCAGCAGTCTGCCTCAGCCTGGGCCTGTAGATGCCGTGTTGTCCTCAGTGGAAGGATGTGCTCCTGCATGGCCCAGAATGTGTGTGGTTGCGTCTGGCTCTGCAGCCCACCACGAAGCAGCAGCAGCAGGTAGTAGATGGGTTGAAGATGCCCATGACAAACACCAGACTCTTTCTTTTCTGACCCTCGTTCCTAATGACATATCTTCTCCTGGCTGCCGCCTGCACCCCTCCAGAGCTGACCCGCTTTGCTTTTCTCTTTTCGTTTTGTTTTGTTTGCTTTTGAGACAGGGTTTGTCTGTGTAATAGCCCTGGCTGTCCTGAACTTGCTTTGTAGACCAGGCTGGCCTCGAACTCACAGAGTTCCCCCTGCCTCTGCCTCCCGAATGCTGGGATTAAAGCTGTGTGCCACCACCGACCGGCTGAAAATCTCCATTTCTAAGCCAAACTGAGACTATGTCTCAAAATAATAAAAGCCTACTTTTGTTTTTGTTTTTTAAATTTTGAGACAGGGTCTTACTCTATAGCCCCAGACTCACAGAGATCCACCTGCTTCTGCCTTCTGAGTGCTAGAATGAAAGATCTGTGAAGCTAGGACCTGCAGAAGTCTATTTAAAACCTACCACTTGACTATGTTATGTGTCCCACGGCGAACACATCAGCCTTTCATTGCTCTCAAATTTCTTATGCCTAATCTCTAAGATAAGGCTATCGCACTGTGCTTATCTTCATTATCTGAGCCAGGCATGGTGGCACCTGCCTACAATCCTAGCACTCTGGAGGCAGAAGTGGAAGGATTACGAGAGCAGAGTTACCTTCAGCTACATAATGATTTGGTCTTAAAGGACATTTTTGTTTTTAATGGCCTGGGGTGATACGGGCAAGCCTCTGGCATGAATTTCACCATCTGACATCTCTTCATCCGCTTTGGGTACCTTCATTCTTGGCTCTTCAGAGTGGGCCCAGCTCGGACCAGGGCCATCAGGCCCAGGCTAGTCTTAGTGAAGGAGAAGCTGAATTTTATCAAGCTCCTGGAGGACTTGCGAGCACACAACAGCTGGAGAAGCCCTGCCACTGAGGCGATCCCTGACAGTGCCCTGCCAGCAAGCCTGCAGTCGACATAATCCTCAGCCACCGTGCAGACGTCTGCCTCGCTGATGCCGACTTCGCACCCCCCTCGGGGTGGTGCTTTGCATCCCTTCATGCCAATGCCGACTCACAGCACGATGCTTATTTATTATTATTTATCACCGGTGTAGAGTTCAGAGGTCAGGGTGTAGAAACTGGTTCTCTTCACCATGGGGATTCCCGAGACTGAACTCAGGTCATCAAGCTGGGCGTTTGGCAGCAAAAGTGACTTTGCCCACTGCCTGCCGGCCTCCCAAAACAGTCTTTTAAAAGGCAACCTGGGAGTGCTGGTGACATCGGCTCATTGGTCCAACTTTGCTGTGTTGAGCTAGAGTGTATCAAAACCGCATAGAGGGCTTTTGAAACCCAGATTTCCTAGTGGCACCTCTACAAGCAACAGGTCTGATCATGAAGGAGTGTTGCCTACTGGCTTGCTCCTATGGCTTGCTCGTTCTGTTTTTGTTTGTTTGTTTGTTTTTGTTCTTTGAGACAGGGTTTCTCTGTGTAGCCTTGGCTGTCCTGGACTCACTTTGTAGAGCAGGCTGGCCTGAACTCACAGAGATCCTCCTGCCTCTGTTATCCCTGAGTGCTGGAATTACAAGTATGTGCCACCTTGCCAGGCTCAGTCTGTTTTCTTTTCTTTCTTTCTTTCTTTTTTTTAAAGATTTATTTATTATGTATACAATGTTCTGTCTGCATGTACACCTGCATGGCAGAAGAGAACACCGGATCTCATTATAGATGGTTGTGAGCCACCATGTGGTTGGTGGGAATTGAACTCAGGACCTCTGGAAGAGCAACCAGTGCTCTTAACCCCTGAACCATCTCTTCAGCCCTCAGTCTGTTTCCTTATACAACCCAGGACCATCAGCCCAGGGATGATACCACCCACAATGGACTTGGCCCTCCTGTGTCAATCACCAATTAAGAAAACACCCTACCGTCTTGCCCACTGTCCAATCTTATAGAGGCATTTTCTCAGGTGAGGCTCCCTCCTCTCCAATGACTCTAGGTCAGTGGTTCTCAACTTGTGGGTCAGAACCCCTTTCAAGGGTAAAATGATTTGCCTTTCTAACGAATTCTCCTGGCGATGTTGATGGTGGTTTAGGTGGCCCTTGGGAATCTCGGTTCTGTCCTCCAGGTGTTTTCCCTGTTTGCCTCGTTTGCTCTTCCATCTCTATCAGTGACAGAAGTTGGACAGGGTGAGACTGAGGGAGCGTTGTGGCCAGAGGAGTCAGGCAGATACGAGTTCATTCTCTTCATGGCTTCATGGCTTCCATCAGCCGTAAAGCCGATAGCCAACGTGCAGGCTAGTTTTTAATATCAACTTATCGCAACCTTTCCGATGCTGCAACCCTTTAATACAGTTCCTCACGTTGTGGTGACCTGCCCTCCCCAACCATAACATTATTTTCGTTGCTACTTCATAACTATAATTTTGCTACTGTGACCCTGTGAAAGAGTCGTTCAACCCCAAAAGGGGTTGTGACCCCGCAGGTTGAGAACCAATGACCTAGAGTCATCAGAGAGGAGGGAGCCTGAGAAAATGCCTCTATAAGATTAGGCAGTAAGGCAAGACGGCAGGCTATTTTCTTAATTGGTGATTGATGCAGGAAGGCCCAGCCCATGGTGCCACCCTTGGGCTGATGGTCTTGGCTTGTATAAGAAAACAGGCTGAGCAAGCAATTACTGAGCAAGCCAGTAAGTAACACTCTTTCATCCGCTCCTGTGTCTAGACTCCTGTGTTGTTTTTGTTCCTGTCCTGACTTTCCTCAGGGACGGAGTGCGGCCTGAGAATGCTGAGCTGAAACAAGCCCGTTTCTCCCCAAGTTGCTTTAGCATGGCAATAGAAACCTTAACTAAGACAGTCAGATTCCTACAGCTGTGAGTCTCCATTCTGTCCACAAAGTTGCAAAGGGAGTAACTACCGTGAAGGCTTAGCTAAAGTCTAGGCAGGTGGGAGTTTAACTTAGTGCATCCTTTTGAAGGCCGTTGTCAAGTGGGAGGCTGTGTGGACTTGGGCAATTAGTGACATTGTTCTCTATTTCATTTGGTGTAGGGCGAGAGGCAGTGAAGACAGATCCATTTGAGTCAATCATACTCACCAACATCACTGGTCTCTTGAAAATCCCGCTCAAGTTTTATTTAGTCAATTATTCCTTCTGTTAATCAGAATATGAGCTGGGCACAGTAGCGTACGCCTGTAATCCCATCACTGGGGAGGAAGAGGCAGGTGGATCTCTGTGAGTTTGAGGCTAGTCTGGTCTACCATGCAAGTCCAGGACACCCCAGGCTACACAGAGAAACCCTGTCTTGAAAAAAAAAATCAGAGTATGTTAGTGTTGTTTTGTAGCAACCAACAGTTGCAAATCCCAGGATATTAAAAGAAGACTTTATTCGTCTCCAAAATGCCATGTGTTGATACAGATTAGCAGGAGGGAGGCTGGGGGAGGGCCCTTTATAGCCACTCAGGAATACAAGTTGGTGGAAGTTTCTCCTTAATTCTTAGCTTTCTGACTGTCAGCAGCAGTACACCAAATCCTTGGATGCCCTCCTGCCACAAATTAAATGCTCTGGGTCTGCAATGAGCACATGCGACTTCCACTCACAGCTGAAATTCCACGTCGTATCCCAACCACAGGGTAGAGGAGGTCAGAGAATTACAACCCTCCCATGGGCTTGAGAAGGAGACCAGCCATTGGGTTAGCCTTGAAAGACTCCTGGCTTTGTTTTCATCACCCCATGCTTCTTCCCTTCCTCTCTGAAATAGCCAGTCTGAACTGTTTGATGAGTATCATTTGGCTTGCATATGCTCTTGCAGAATGGGTGGTGTTTTTTTTACGGGCACGTGCTTTTGAGTTTTGTGGATGCATTCTGCTTTAGACACCATTGTACGGCCCCGCTCAACTCTACACTTTTGGTAACCATCCGTGTTGCCAAGTGTGCATCAGATCTGCTCTAGCTGTTTCACGGACCACTTTTATTTACCGTCTTCCACAGGGATGGGCAGCTAGATTGCTTCTTTTCAACACAGTGCTGTCATGTTCGTTCTTCTGCATGTACCTACACGGAAATATAAAAGAGCTTTTGTTTCTTTTGGAAAATGAATAGAGGGTTAGAATTGCAGGGTTGCGAGATGTGGGTATTGCTACGGTTTTATCTGAAATATCCCTAGCAAAGACGGTTTGGGGCATTTGGTCCTTAGCATGGGGGCTAGTTCAAAGGCTGTGGAGCCTATAGGAAGTGTAAGCTATCAGAAGTAGGTAATTAAGAGGCTAGCCTTTGAAGATTATATCTACCCTGCTTCAGGCCTGATCTCTCTGCCTTCTGGCCTGCCACCAGGTGATCAAGCTGCCACCATGTGTTCCTACTGTCATATTCCTGCTGTCCTGGATGGAGCTGATCTGCTTTGCCTTCCAAACCAGAAAAGACAGACTCTGGAACTGTGAGGCAAAATAAACCCCCTTTCCACCATGAACTGCTTCTATGGGTGTTTTGTTACAGAAGAAAAAAAAAAAGTAATGAATACAGATATTATTCAGCCTAGGCTATTGTACAGAAGTGCCCTCAGGAATCAGCCTGCATTCCTGCCAACAGATAATCAAGGTCCTCATCAAGGTCCTCCCCTTTCCATATCCCTGTTAAACTTATATCACCCAGAAGTCTAATTTTCCCCTTCCTCTCCCTTTCTCTGTCCCCTCCCACACCTTTCCTTCCTTTTTTTAAGATTTATTTACTATATATACACACCAGAAGAGGGCACCAAATCTCATTGCAGATGGCTCAGGAATTGAACTCAGGACCTCTGGAAGTGCTCTTAACCTCTGAGCCATCTCTCCAGCCCCCACTCCTCTTTCTTAAAACAGGGTCACACTACATAGCCCAGGCTGTCCTAGAACTCATGATCTTCCTGCCTCAGCCTCCAGAGTGCTGGAATCAGAGATGCAAACCATCCTTAAGGTCACTGTCCCCTCCGATGGGTGTGTAAGTGATGCATATTACCTTTTTCACATGTACTCCTCCAGTGTCTACTACACTTGAGCACGACTTTAAATGTTTGCTAGCATAGCTTTAACTTCAAAGAAAGGTCTGTGAGCAACCCGTACCCATCTTCTCTTTCACGTTGCCGTAGGTTAGTTTTCCCAGATTAGAAGGAATCCTTATCTATTTGAAACTTGCCTTTGGTGTGTTCCATTGCATTTGTGTTTCTCCTATCACCTATGATGCTATGTAACTTCCTTCATCCCTATCCATTTATTAGTCTATGCTAATCCTTCAGTGTCTGCTTAGGGAATACTTCCTATCGGCGGTTCCCTACCCCACAGAGGAGAGATAGGCTGCTGCTCGCACCTGGTTCCATTTCCTCTGCAACTTCTGACCAAGAGCAGACAGCCCAGCTGTGGAGATGCCACAATTCACCAAGTTAAAACCGAAGAAGATGCATGAGGAAAACATGGCTTTCAGAAAAACAAACAAACACACAGAAGAAGCAGGCTAGCTCAGGGAGTCAGTGTGCCGGCAACACTCTGCATTCTGCAAGCCTAGCTTCTTGTTTTGCTTAATTTGTTTATCTTAATAAGATGCAAAGAAGTTGGTGGAGTGTTAAATCACCGTGCTGCCCATTTTTAACCCAAGAATCTAGAACTGTTGTCAAGGAGAGCCAGGCTACCTCTCCCATCTGCCTAGCTGGAAAGAAAAAGAACCTCCAAGTTGGTGATAGGGGATACAAAGGGACGGTGTAGTCTAGGGTGTTGCTCCAAGGTGACAAACACAGTTTAATCAGTGTGTTGTTTTCATATGTTCAAGTCATGTTTATTACTGGAATGGACATATTTAACATATGTAACAATATAGCAAACGTACTTTTTTTTTTAAATATGAAAGAAGAAACACCTTCTTGTTCTTGAATTCTCCTGTTTTTGTTTATTACTTTCTGTCTCAAATGTAGGTATGCAGCTGGCATCATGACCCACATCTGGAATCTCCAGAGGACTGATGTAAGTTTGAGGCCATCCTGGGCTGCAGTTATTTCCAGGCCAGCTTGGGCTGCAGAGCGAGATCCTGTTAAAACAAACAAACAAACAAACAAAACAACAAATGTGCATGCCTACTCCAATACACTTCAAGATTCTAATCCTCATATATGGCACAGAAAGACTTCTGACAGGAGCCTACAGCCTGTGCTCGGCTGCCATCTTGTGAGTTATCAGACATCTCCTCCATCTCCACTCCTGTCTTCTCTCTGAGTCTCTACGCAATGGTGTGTGGTGATGGATGTGATCAGAGCCACACTATCTATCTAACTCTGTGCTGGTTGTAGACAGCAGTTTGCGTGAATGGCAGTAGGGAGTTTTGGGGTCTGGATGGATTAGAGTAGCATATGCTTGCTTCTACCGTGGAGGGCAGTGATAGCCATGCTGGGCAGAGGGAAGGCAAGGGTCATCAGAAATCCAGGAAGGCGATTTAGCGGAGAATGTCTCCATCTACTTGATTTCTTTTTTTTCCTTTCCTTTGTTTACTTGAGGCACGGTCTCACTTTGTAGCCTTGGCTGGCCTGTAACTCACGGTTTAGATCAGTCTGGTCTCGCCTCCCTCTGCTTCTCAAGTGCTGGGACTAAAGGCATAAACCACCACACCTGACTTTTTTTTTTTTCCTTCCCCCAAACAGGGTTTCTCTGTGCAGCCATGGCTGTCCTGGAATTCACTCTGTAGACTGTGCTGGCCTTGTCTCGGATATCCACCTGCCTCTGTTTCCCAAGTGTTGGGATTAAGGGTGTGCACCACCATTTTTTTTTCTTTTAAAGAATGGATCCCATATAATAAGGCCTTGTGCATGCTAGGCAAGTGCTCTACCACCAAGCTACGAACCTTTTTCCTCACTGATTTAGAATGTTTGAAGGTTGAATTCAGCTGAGAATCACCAGTTTACCGTCCTTGAGTTTTGTTTCAGTTTGGTTTGATGGTGGAGATGAATCCAGCTCACCCTGCAAGTACCTACTCTACCACTGTTCTCAGCCCCCATCTCCTGTCATCCTTGGCTTTGCGGTTCCAACTTAACAAGCCAGAGGCCTTGGTGTCTGGAACAATGTTCCCCAGAGGAATTGCTGAGTTCAAAACGTTGTCTAAAGGCTAGGCTAAGATTAGGGAAGTGATGCCAGTCTGGCAGGGCCTGTCTTTAGTGAGCCCTGAATCCTAATCCTGCTCCCAGACTGACGTTCTTGGAAACCCCCTGTTCCATTTTTAAAACTCGAGTCAACATTTGTCCATTTTCAGTCAGGTGGGGCCAGGGCCAATTTTCAAAATTCCCTACAAGTCCACACACCAGTGGGAGCTGGGAACTTAAGCCGTTTGTTGACTTCAACTATTTTCTTTTTTTAAAACTAGCTTTACTGCCCTTTGGTCTTCTCCCACCCTGGTTTTGTTTGGATTTTTGAGACAGGGCCTTGCTATATAGCCCAGGTTGGCCTTCACTTATGTAGCTCAGGTTGGTTTATCTCTGGCTCCTTGTATCCTGGGGATGTGGGTGTCAACCACAAGCCCCAACTCCTCATTCTCATCTTCCTCTGAACTGAATCCAGGTCAGGTTATGACTCTGCCCCTCACTCCTCTTTTCCCTGAGATACACCCAAGAATACAGAGTCCCATCCGGTTGTGTGGGCCTTAGAAAAATCCCCTAAACTCTCTGTTTGCAGCATTCTCAGCAGGAAAATGAGGGTGTTGAACTGGATGACCATCAAGATGCCCTGCAAGATGAAGCCTTTGGGTTAAGCATCTTTTTGGCAATTGTTGGAAACTGTAGACCCTGATTCTAGAAAAATTGTGATTCCATGTGGGGGGTGGTCTTGTGCACGGCATGTTCGAATGTTGATTTCTGTGCCCAGAGATCTGGTTGCAGTTCAGACATGGACATTATCATTTCTATGAAGAATCTCCTATCTCAATGGTGTGTAAAAATTGTTCTCCATCATTTCTGATTGGCTGATAAAGAGAGGAACAGCCAATAGCTGGACAAGAAGGAAAGGAGAAATGAGGTGGGACTTCCAATCCCAGTTAGGGAATCCCAGGTGGAGAAAGAGAAAAAAAGAAAAGAGATAAAAGGGGAAGGTTGCCGGGCCATGAAGAGGTCTCCATGAGGGGGGTCACCATGAGGACAAAGTTGGAGCAGGAAAGGTGAGGGCGAGACTAGATGGTAGGTAACGACGCATGTGGCTGGGAAATAGTCTAGACTAGTGTAGATGGGTCAGAATAGATGAGTATCTGCCCAGCTATAGTGTTTTAAAGCTTATTAATAAATGTAATATATTACTGTGTCATTATTTGGAAGCTAGGACGGGCGTAGAAAGCCCTTATGTTATTTTTACACTATGACTCCTTGGCTTTGTTTTCTACCATCTTTCTTAATATCTTATATTCCCCTGGAACTAGAGTTAAGTGGTTGTGAGGGGCCACGTGAGTGCTGGGAACCCATGTGGTTCCTCTGTACGGCAGCCAGTGGTCTTAACTGTGGAGCCATCTCTCTAGCTGTCCCCTCACCTTCCTTATTTTGGGGGACACGGAACTGACTGGATTGGGAGCAGTGGGAGGTGAGAGGGCACATTAAGTCTACTTCTGTTTTGTTTTCAATGGAATGGGGAAGATGTCTCTTCCTCTTTGACAGAGGGCCCACAATTTCATCCCAGACCTGCCTGAGGCCGTGTTTTCTGTCTGCAGAGAATGCTCTCTTGTGTAGCTGAGAAGGAAGGCCACAGGGAGAGGAAGAGCAGAACCTGGGGTAGAGGCTAGGGGAAGAGAAGTTCTTCCTGGCATTGTGGTCCTGAGGCCTGATTGCAGGTGTCTCTGAAGCAATCTCAAGTTCAGCTCATATCTGTCCTGTTTATCTGTCTACCCTTTGGACCCATGAATAATTTAGGTAGTAGTGTGGGTCTAGGGGTTTGAGCCCAGGATTCTGGACATGCTGGGCAAGTGCTGTACCACTGAGCTATATACCAAGTTTTTTTTTTTTTTTTTTTTTTTTAGAAAATGTCAATTCCAGGCTTGTCTTGACCTTGTGGTCCTGTCTCAACCTCAAGTAATGGGGATTACCAGCAGTACAGTCTGCAGTCCTTCCTTCTTTGGCTGTTTGTTGAAGTGAATTTAAATGGACTAATAAAGCAGATTCTGATTTGCACCAAGATGAGAGGCAAAGTCTTTTTTTTCTTTTCTTTTCTTTCTTTCTTTCTTTCTTTCTTTCTTTCTTTCTTTCTTTCTTTCTTTCTTTCTTTCTTTCTTTCTTTGAGACAGGGTTTTTCTGTGTAGCCTTGGCTGTCCTGGACTTGTTTTGCAGACCAGGCTGGCCTTGAACCCACAGAGATCCACCTGCCTCTGCCTGCCGAGTAGTGCTTGGGATTACAGGTGAGCGCCACCATGCCTGGCGAGAGGCATAACCTTCATGAAACCTTGGGTTGAGTGTGAGTGTGTGTGTGATATGTATGTATTTACGTGGATAGGTGGTACTTGTGTGTGTGTATGCATATGCGAGTAAGAGATTGACATTGCACGCCCTCTATTTCTCTCCATTTTATCATCATCCTCCTCCTCATCATCATCTGTTATTAGTACTTAGAGAATATCTCTCAAAGAATGTGAAGCTCACTGATGGGCTGCTCTGGCCGACCAATGAATGACCTCTGGAGATCCACTCCCTGATAACGCTAGGATTACAGATGCTTGAAGCCGCACCCAGTTTTTACATGAGTTCTGGGTTCAGAACTCGGGACCTCATACTTGTACAGTGAGGTGGTTTGAATAAGAATGGCCTTAGAGGCTCAAATATTTGACTATTTGGTCACTGGGTAGTGGAACTACTTGGAAGGATTCCTAAAATTAGGAGGTGTGGCCTTATTGGAGGAAGTGTGTCATTGGGTGTGAGCTTGAGGTTTCAAAGCCCATGCCAGGCCCGGTCTCTCTCTCTCTCTGCCTATGGTTCAGGATGTAGCCCTTAGATGCTACTTTAGCACAATGCCTACTTGTAGCCATGCTCCCCACTGTGATGACAATGGACCAAACTGCTGAAACTGTAAGAGAGCCCGAAATTAAATGTTTTCTTTCTTAAGACTTGCTTTGGTCATGGTGTCTCTTCATAGCAACAAAACAGTAACTGAATTATTGTGCTGGATAGTTTTTATGTCAACTTGACACAAGTTAAAGTAACTTGAGAGGAGGGAACCTCAGTTGAGAAAAATGCCTCCAAAAGATCAGGTTGTAGTCAAGCCTGTAGGACATTTTCTTAGTGATTGATGGGACCCTCCCTAGCCCATTTCGGGTGATACAAGGACTGGTGGTCCTGGGTCGTAATGGGAGTTTTGGTTTCTTTGTAAACTCAGTTATGTAAATATGTTTTTGTTTTAATCCCAAGTGTGGGATTTTAGTTAGACTATAGTTTGTCTGCAGCTGTTAATTGTCTTGGGTGGGGGCGGGGCGGGGCTTTTGCCAGCTGGTAACGGCCTGCCACATGCAGCAAGGAGAGGGGCATGGTCTAGGACTCTGAGGATATAAATTTGAGAGCCCAGAAAGAGAATTGGTGGTGTTCAGTGTTGGCATGTGGCATGTAGCAGTTTGGAGAGACCAGAGAGACAGATGGTGTGGTGGTTTGGAGCAGACAGTCAGAGAAACTTCAGGGTGTAGCAGCATGGAGGAGACTGATGGCTGCGTTTGCTGTTGACGAGGATTGGTATATCTCCCAAAGACCCATATATTCTAAACAACCAGGAGAAGTAAAGAGGTCTGCTCCTCCACTCCTCACTAACCCTCTCTCTTCTACTTAGGGTTGGGGGGTTGGGAGGGAGGTAGAGGCTCAAACACTCCAAATGAAGTAGAATTTTAAAAAATGAGAGCTACACTGGATTCGATACAAAGCAAGCTAAGCAAGCCATGAGGAGCAAGCCAGTGAGCAGCACCCCTCCATGGCCTCTGCGTCAGCTCTTGCCGGCAGGTGCCCGCCTGGTTTGAGTTCCCGTGCTGACTTCCTTTGATAATGAACAGTGATATGGAACTGTATGCCGAATAAACCCCTTCCTCCTCAAGTTGCTTTGGTCATGGTGTTACACAACAGCAACAGAAGCATGCAGTGAGCCCTTTACCCACAGAGCCATCTCCCAGTGCCGAACTTTAGATCTTTGGTTTTTACTACTATCTCCTTCCCCTCTCTACATTTCTTAGTGTCCTCACAAATTCTAAGATCTTTTTAAGTTGATTCTTTGGGAATTTCACATCATGTACCCCAATCCTACTCAATTCCCAGTCCTTCCATATCTGTCCTCCATCCTTGTAGCCTACCTCAAAAAACAAAAACAAAACAAAAGAAACAAACAAACAAACAAAAACCCTCTGGGTGCAACCTGCTCAGAGTAATGGAGATCCTGTAGCTTTGTATTTGCAGGACCAGCCCCTTCACATAGATGGGGTAGATGTTGGGATGGGCCAACTCAAAGCCCTCGGTCTGGGCCTGGGTAGTAGCTGAGTTGGTCAGCTGGGGTCTCCACCGGCCTTCCTTCCCTATGGCAAGGGGTGGGACCAGTTCTCCAGTGCCCAAGTCACTGCTGGTCCCACGGGCCTGAGAGGGGCAAGGCCAATTCTCCCAAGCCTATGTCATGGGGGCAGGGCCAGCATTCTGGAGCCCACATCACTGCTGGTGCTATAGGTCAGTGAGGGATGGGGCCAGCTCTCTCCTAGCCATTAAGAGACCAGGCCAGCTCAGCATGGCACTTAGACATCAACATGGCTTCAAGCAGCAGCCCCTGACCATCCAAATAGCCTTTGGTGGTAACATAGCCTTAGATATCAACATGGACCGGGCTGTAGAGTTTCATATAGTTTCCTGCAAATGTCATGAGCTTCTTTTTCTTTATAGTGGAATGGAGTTCCAATATGTTCATGTACATTTCATTAATCTGTTTTCCTGTTGCTGGACCTCTAGGTTCTATTTCCGAGCTGTTGTGACTGGTGTAGCAATAAATAAGCTTGTTCACATGTCTGAGGTGTGCTGACTTAGACACTGTTATATACTCCATATATATGTGTGTGTTGTGTGTGTGTGTATATATATACATATATATTGTTATATACTGCTCAAAGGTTCATGAAGAGCTCTGTACACATAGAACTAAAAAACAATTGGTGATTGCAGTGTCGATAATGGTTGTATTCCGAGAGGAGCCCAGCAAGCTTACGGTATGAATATATATTGCAAAGTCTAGCACATACTAAGCAATCTTTCTGTCACTGCGCTGCACACTCAGACAACCTCCAGTCTTCCTGTCTCAGCCTCTGAAACACTGGGATAATAGGCCTGTGCCCCTGGGCTGGCTCACTGTGGCATCCCTACGCATGCTGTCGACAGGGCATCTAATTTGTCAGTTAGGACTGACAAATCCTTATGGGGTGGGGGTGGGGGAGGCTCATCAAGAAAGCAGAGATACATGTGGCTCCTCGTGAACCTTATTCTAGGGATCTCATTGAGTCCGGGAGGATAGGACAGCAGATCTGGAACTTTGCCCAGTGAATGGAGCACTGGACACAGTACACATGAAAACAGAAGTGTCCAAAGCTACAATCCACTCAGCATAAGGCCAAGGTGGGGCTGGCCTGGCTAAGGAAGCCCATGCCAAAGGCCTTTGGACCGTCTTGAAGTGACTATGAAGAAGTCGGGCACACAGGCAAACACACGCTCCGCACACACTTGAACCCAAGGATGAAGTCAGCGCACGCTGCAAAGACAAAACGTTTTATCTATTTGTGCAAATTTTCAAAAAGTTTTCTCAAGCTTTGTGTATTAAAGGTGCACCCACCACCAGGAATATTTCAGGAGAAGGGGGTGGATGTGTGAAGGTGGGGTGCTCTCAGTGCCTAACCTCCCCAAATGTCCTTCGTACCAGAAAGCAGAGTGGAGTCTGCAAAAAAGACAGCGGCCCAACTTGGAGCGCTTGGTAGACCTCCAAGGAAAGTCAGCGGTTCCCAATAATAACCCCCCAGATTCTAGGTTAAGTCTGGGCCAATTAAATCAGCTTCTTGGGCGATCTCGGCATTAACAGTTTGGCAACCATGGGATGGTTCCTCTGCCCAATCAAGGATGGTTGGTACCCACAGTTAAGGGCTACTAGGAGAGAGGTCAGAACGCCTGGGTGTAGCTGACCACTAGAGGGCGCCGTGGAGCAGGAAATCTCAAGGTTGGGCGATCGCCACGCATTGTCTTCTCTTTGTACTGATAGAGACCAAGGCAAGTGGCCAATGCAGTTTACATGGGAACCAAAGTGCACCATCCTGCATTGGTGCGTTCCCTGGCTTCTGGTTCTGGGAAAGGCCAGGGAAGTTCCGCCTCTGTGGTAGTCTAAGGGACGCTCAGCTTCACAACTATTCCAAATTGGACGGTTGTCCTGGCTGGTTTTCCAGCCGCTGAGATAGATCAGTGTTCTTTGGGACTGAGGAAGGGTCTCCTGGCAATAAAGGGATTACTTGAAAGCAAAAGGAGAAAAAGGCAGCCATTTATTTCTTTCTTTAAAGAACGTTTGTACGTGTGTGTGTGTTGTATTTTGCAAATAAATTTTGTGTGCATGGCATGCACCATAGTGTTCTGCAGTCTGTATTTGTTGCGGAGAGGCTAAAGCCGGCTAATTAATGAGCCTATTACCTAACATCTTTATTTACCTTGGAACTCTCAAAATCTATCAGCAATTTGCAAAAGAAAAATGGATTTTCTTTATACTTGTTCCCAGCTTGGTAGAAATGAAGATATTCCAATGAGACCCTTCTGTCTCTAGGTCAGACTCAATGAATGTCAAAGAAGTGGAATTTTCCTGGGAATCTCATGCTGAGAAGGAGAAGGGGCCAGCCAGAGGGGGAACTTGTCTCCCATGAAGAGGCTTCTAGGTTTCAGACAGTGATGGATCAATGGTGGGGGCAGGACCACATCTTGACCTAGACTGCTTAGTTGTGTATCTCTGCAATATTTAAAATCCAACCACACTTCCTCTCCCCAAAGATGGACTTGGGGGATGAGGGGGATAGGGACATGGCTGATTCCTTCAGCCCTCTTCTCAATTGGCCTCATTAAATAAATCTCCTTTTCTGCTCTTCATTATTAACTGGGCTATTTTCATTGGCTCATTGAGAAGGGGACAGCCTAACTGGCTCGTTGGGGCACAGGTTGTGACTCCCAAGGTTGGTAACACCTTATGTCTCTCTCTCTCTCACACACACACACACACACACACAAAATGAGATCTCTTGATTCGTTCGCCTAGCTGACATTTTGTACCTTTGCCCATCAGTTCCCTAATCTGTCCCCACCCCCTAAGCCCTGACAGCCACCGTTTTATTCTCTGCTTCCGAGAACTCCACCGTCTGAGTTCATATCCAGGTGAGTGCCTGTGGCGTTTCTAAAGGTAGCTTGTCTGCTCTGCCCACAGCAGGATGCTCCTTTGGACAAGGGCAACCTTAGTTTGTGCCCATGGGTGGGTGTCCAGGAAGTACCCATGGAGTTGCCTCTGGGAGAATGAATTGTTTACTGAGAAAATTTACTTGCCAAGACCATGGAGATATTTTATCTAGGAGCTGAAAACATGTCACTGGCAAAGGGATGGGCTTTAGCAGCCAAGAAAAGATCCCTGCTCCTAAGGTCTTTGGGCTGCAAACCATGGCCCAGGATGGCAACACACAAAGGGCTCATTTTGTACACAAATACTGGAAAGAACAAATTAAAGCAGAGCCATTTGTTTTGGTTCACAGTTTTGGAAGTTTTAGAACACAGTCCTGAACACTTACAGGACCAATGGAAACTTCCCTTTTAATACATTAATTTATTTAAAAGTTTACATACTTCTGTATTTATGAGGGAAGGGCACGAGTAGGTCACAGTGCACATGTAGAGGTCACAGGATAACTTGCAGGAGTCAGTTTTCCCTTTTCAGTATGTGGAGCCTGGAGACTGAACTCAGATCATGAGCCTTTCTATCAAGTGCTCTTAGTGACTGAGCCACTGGCCCTCAACTCTGCCCTTAAAGTCTTCCCCCATCTAAACCAGCACAAACCCTTGCCCTCTATTGAGTGAGCAACTGTTGGCCTTCATCTAGGTCAAGAAGCATTTATGGAGAAAACGATTATTTCACTGAGAAAATAAAGGACCCAATCAATTCCTTAATTTCTTTTTCTTCACCCTCCAAACTTTCCATATATTTTTCTTTCGCCTTCCCTCTTCCTCTTTTCAAATATCCTAGAACCCAACATTTCAAAGTTTGCAAATCAGTAGTTTTTTTTAAAAAAATATATGTACAGAATTCTGCAGCAATAACTTCCACCTAATTCCAGACTTTTCATCACCCTCAGAGAGATCCTATATCCACATCATTCATTCCTTCTTTCCTTCTCCTCATAGCCCCTAGAGCCCCTAGTCTCTCTCTCTCTTTCATTTTTGAGACTAATCTACTTTCTATCTCTATGGGTTTCTTATTCATATAATATAATCGTTTGGTAATGTGACATTTTGTCACCTAGTATTGTGTTTCCAAGACTTTGAGCTGTAGCCTGTAGTCTGTTCCTTCTTGTGCGAACAGCATTCCGTCTTGTGGACATGTCACATTCTCAGTCAGTGCGTGAGCCGAAAGCCTGAGTGCCACCCTTGTGACTGCTGTGTAGTGTAACATTTGTACTTTTTATGTAACCATACATTTTTGTTTCCTGATGTCATTGTGTCAGCTTTCTCATGGCTGTGACAAATACCGGAGAGAACAAATTAAAGCAGGGCATTTTGGTTCACGGGTTTGGAAGTTTTAGAACCTTAACAAACCTATTATTACTACTCTCCCCATCACCACAGTAAACCCAAACAAAACAAGCTCCCCAGAGTCTTCCAATCTATGGACAGAGGACATCCTTCTATATACTTGTTCTTTTATAGCACATTTTGTTTTTTTGGGGGCAGGGTTTCTCTGTGTAGCACTGGCTGTTCTGGATTCACTTTGTAGACCAGGCTGTCCTTGAACTCCCAGAGATCCTCCTGCCTCTGCCTTCCAGAGCTCTAGGACTAAAGTCATGAGTCACCACTGTCCTGTGTTTTACAACACAATTTTAAAAGGTCTTTGTTATGTAAATCCCAGGGATTGAACTCAGACACAACCATCTCCCTAGCTCCTAGAGCATTTTACATTTTGTTGTTAGAAGTCATTCCTGCTGAGTGTGGTGGCACACACCTTTCTTCCAGCAGAGGCAGCAGAGAGTCGCAGAGGCAGGCCAGTCTCCATGAGTTTAAAGCCAACCTGGTCTACCTAGTGAATTTCAGGCCACCAGCCAGGGTGACAAAGTCAGACTTTGTCTAAAAATATGAAACAAAACAAAAACAAACAAACAAACAAACAAAAAACCAACAACCCACTTAATTTTTTGATGCTGCTCTAAATTAAATTTTCTTAATTTCGTTTTAGGTTTTGAAATTTCTATTGTATAAAAACACAGTCAACTGAAAAAAAAATGAGGTGGGATAAGAGATCAGAGAGAATGCCAGACGATGGTAGCACACACCTGTAATCCCAGCACTTGGGGAAGGCAGAGGCAGGTGGATCTCTGTGAATTTGAGGCCAGCCTGGTCTACAAAGTGAGACCAGGACAGCCAAGGCTACACAGAGAAACAAACAAAAACAAGAAAAACAAAACAAAAAAACCACACAAAACACACAAAAAAACGAAAAGCCCCAAAGACAGCATCAACTATGGGTAGGGGGTTTTACCTCCTTTTCCTTTGCAATCCGATGCCTTTACTTCCGCTGCCCTGTTGCCCTGATGCGAGCCTCCAAGCTGATGATGCGTAGAAGTGCTAAGGTCTTGAGCTTAGTGCCGCGGTGCTGTGGCATGTCTGTCCACAGTAGACACCTTGCCAGCTGTTGCTTTTGTAGATATCCCCCTTTTTCCTTTGATTTGGTTTGCCTATCTGTCTGTCTGTCTATCTATCAATCAATCAGCCCCTGCACATGCTAGGTAAGCACAAAATCTACAAACTCTATCCCTGCCCAGAAAGTCATAATTAAAGCTGGTCTTAAAGAGGAAAAGCAGCTGGGATGTATATTGGAGACAGAAGACAGGAGTAGAGAGAGGAGAGGTCATTAGATCACTGTGTAGGGGTATTTACCTTAGATAGATGAACTCTTCCATCTGTTCAAGCCTCCCTTATTCCCAGTCTGGGCAGAACTTGGTAAGACACAGAAGAGGCCTGGCCTAGATGTTCTGTAAATATGAGGACAGTTCAGACCTAGGAATGAGAACTCTTGGATTCTTTCTTCAGAGTCGGAGGAGAGGCAGGGCGGCAGGCATAGGGGACGGGGTGGGGGGGAGGACATTCATTAAAGAATGATTGACTTGGCTGTAACCTGTAAGGCAAGCCAGTGGGCTAGAACCTCGGGTGAGAGCTGGTGCTACTTAAGGGAGAATTCCGAGCTCCCCAGGAAACTTGATTCTAGGTCTTAAAGCCTTGAGAGTGATTGCAGCTGCCAGGCACATCTATAAAACAGGCAACACTTAAATGCATGTTTGATTAAATCACTTTGTTGTTTCACACTATAATACTGTACCAATATTACCTTAGTCTAGCCAAGCTGACACGGGAACTAACCACAGTACAGCAAGGAACAGGAGAGCCAAGTGTGGGATTTGGTCTGGATTCTGTGCTATTTTTATTTCAAGACAGTAGCCAACCCTGGAGAAGAGGAAATAGCAGTACCCTAGTGTGATTCACCATCTCGAATAGAAATTGAACCATTTCTTGAGACTTAGCAGCTGTTTGAGCACTGGTTGGGACTGATTTCAGACATCTTTGTCTGGTGATTTCAGACACGTGGCACAAATGGGGACTCAGAGTTTATTTGTAGCATTTAGGTTTTAACATAGATTTGAAAGGGCAGGCGTATGGATAAATCATGGTATTATTTGGGGGTAACGGTGTGTGAGTCGGCTTCCACTAGGTTAACATGCAATCTAAGCAGGCTGGACCAACGATGGCTTGTTTCTCATTTGCCTAATAAGTTAGTGGCTGCGGTTCTGCTGCCTGTGACTGCTCATGTATGACCCAGATCAAAAGGGAAGCCCCAGTCAGAACCTGGTGTTCTCAAGGCAAACAGAAACAGCAAGACAAGGAAAAGGAACATGAAATGACATTCGGATCTTCTGCCCAGAACTAGTCGGGTCACCTCTACCCATACTCTCTAGGCCACCCTGCCTCACAAGGGCAAGTCTGACCATGGGTGGGGAAAGTGTGCTGTGTCCTCTCTGAGGCACTACGCTTCTCATGGATGCCAGAGATTACCATTTGTTTACTGGAAGAGGGTGGCGAGACACGGATCTTCACACAGTCTTCCTGTTCTGTCCCCCTCATTCTTCTCTTCTTTTCCTTTTATCTTCCCTCCTCCCTTCCTTCTTCCCTTCCTCCTTTCCTTCCTTCCTTTCTCCCTTCCTTCCTTCTCCCCTCCCTTTCTCCCTTCCTTCCTTTCTTCCTTCCTCCTTCCCCCTTCCTCCCTCCCCCCTCCCTTCCTTCCTTCTTCCCTTCCTCCCTCCCTTCCTCCCTTCCTTTCTTCCTTCCTCCCTCCCTTCCTTCCTTCCTTCCTTCCTTCATTACTTCTTTCTCTTTGGTGTTTTGTTTTAGTTTTCTTTTTTTTTTTGACAGGTTTCTTTATGTAGCCATGGCTATTCTGGTCTTTGTAGACCAGGCTGGCCTTGAACTCAGAGAGATCCACCTGCCTCTGCCTCCCTGAGTGCTGGGATCACAGGCATGTGCCACTATGCCTGGCTCTTCTTTGGTTGTTTTTTGTTAAGGTTTCTTTCTTTCTTTCTTTCTTTCTTTCTTTCTTTCTTTCTTTCTTTCTTTCTTTCTTTCTTTCTGAGATTACAATATAATTACATAACTCCCCCTTCTCTTTCCTCTCTCCAAACCCTCCCATGTACCCACCCTCTTTGCTTTCTTTCAAATTCATGGCCTCTTTTTCTTTAATTGTTGTTACGTGTGTGTGTGTGTGTGTGTGTGTGTGTGTTTCTAAATATGTAAACACAGCCTGCTCAGTCTGTGTACTGTTACTTGTATGTTTATGTTTTCAGGACTGACCATTTGGTTGTTTCTGGGACAGATTCTTCCTTACGTAACCCAGGATGGCCTGGAACTTGCTATGTAGCCCAGGAGGGCCTCCAATTCAGTCCTTTTGCATTGGAATTCCAGGCATGTGCTACTCTGCCCAGCAAATTTCCTATCAGTTACAACTGGTCTTACAAGATACACCATTTCATAGGTGTGGCAGACAGTAGAGATAATCATGCTGCTCCACCAGTCCACAGAGAACAGTGACACCACAGGCAGTGTGGAGGGAAAGTCAGCACGGGGTGGGGTAGGGGAGGGAGGGCCCTTCTCCAGAATACCACACTTACGCAGGGAGGCTGCTAGGGTTTACCTTCCAGGGCACAGGCTGGGAGGCAGCCAGGTCACCTCTCACCCTGGGTCATGGGTTCAGTCTGTCTGAGACCTTGACAGTAATCAGTATTTTCAGTGTGTATGCTACTCTTTCACCTATTAAACAAGTTGAAGGCTCCGATAGGATGGGCTGTGAGTGAGTGATGTCTGAAGCCAGAGGAAGGGCTGTGGCTTCTAACTGCTGTAAACATCTGGATGCAGGAAGATATGTGGACAGAGGGCATGCACATTATTCTAAAGCTCCAGGACACCACTCCTCTCTCTCTCTCTCTCTCTCCTACTTCCCCATTCATTGTTCAGCAAAAGGGTTGGATTGTTAAACTAGTAGAATTTCAGATTTAAAAATGGAGTTCTGTTGGCTTGGGAATATAGCTGAGAGGTAGAACAACAGGCCAGACATGTGAGTGCCATCCCAGCACTGGGAGGAAAAGAGGAACCCTACAACAAAAGGTATGATTCTGAAGGAATGGGGAATTCCTGTGCCTGCATCCCAGGAAATCCCAGAGAGGTTAGTGACCGGCCCAATGCCACACAGAGAGCATTGCAAAATAGCCTGCCCTTTCAGGGCCTGTGGGGCTGGCCACGCCCCATCCACCTCCTTGAGTCCCCAAATCCTGTTCCTTCCAAGAGAAAGGCCTTCAGATTTGGGGTTCCTTTGCATCCCTAGGAGAGAGGATCTTGAGGTGACTCTTGATTGCCTCCGGCTCCTCACAGCTCTGTCAGCTCCACCTAAAAGCATAGTCACTGAAGCACCTGCCAGGTGATCTGCACGCAGGTCACACAACCCTGGGACCCAAAAGCCTGGCTCTGCCATGAGAGCAGGGCTCCTGAAACTGTACCTGCTTATTCCTTAATCCAGCGGTTCCTAACTGCTGGAAGCCTAGTCCCAGCTACACTGAAGATGCTTGGTTCCACTTCAGGATGTGGATCTGGATGTGAGGTAGACCTTCAAAGTGACAAGATACAGGACATCCAACATGTTCTTAAAAAAAAATTATTACATTTAATATGTATGTGTGTGTGTGTATGTGTATATATGGTATGTGTGTATGGTCAGTGTGTGTGTGTGTGTGTGTGTGTATGTGGTATGTGTGTATATGGTGTGTGTGTATGTGGTATGTGCATGTGCATGAGTGCTGTGTGTGTGTGCATTCCCATGCATAAATCTGTCAGGTCAAAGGAAACTCCAGTATGGAGGTTAGAGGACAACTTCTGGAATTCAGTTCTTTTCTACCGTGTGGGCCCCGGAAATTAAGCTCAAGTCATGAGGTCTGGCAGCGAGCATCTCAACCTGCTGAGCCATCTTGCTAGCCCGACAGGTTCTGTGAACAGGGACAAAGCCATGCTTTATAGGGCCCTTACTAACCTGCCAAACTTTTTTTTTTAAAGCCCAGGCTGGTCTTGAACTTGATGTTAGTTGATCCTCTTGGCTCTTGAGTGTTGTGATCATAGTTACTTGTCCTGCTCTTTATGGGGTGTTGGGAAATGAACCTATGGTCTTGTGCATACTGGGTAGACACTCTGCCAGCTGAGCTCCATCCCTAGCCGAAAATTCTCTGAATCCTAACAAAAACACCTATAGGGGCAGGGGCTCTTAGGGACATGCTGGAGGAGCTGGTGTATAACTCAGTGGTAAAGGGTCTTTATGGGTAGAGCCTTGCTTGGGTCTAATCCCTAAAATAAAAACAGGAAAGGAAAAGTAAGGGCAAGAGCAAGAGAAAGGCAGGAACAGAAAGGAGAGGAAAATAGAAAAGGACACCCCGAAGCACAAAAAGGGCCAGTCACTTGTCTTGGATCCCACAACTAGAGAGCATCCGGGTATGGGAACCCAGGCAACTCACCTGTGGCTGCTAGCTTGTGGCCTCTCGTGATGAGGTCACCACAAACACTCATTCTTGCTGGTTAGCATGCTCTGGCTAGAATGTTAGAGCTGCCTTCAGTCATTTATTTCCCAGGTGTGCGCTATCGTTCTCACGTCTTGCATGTGGAGACACGTCCAGCATCCTCATGCTCATGGCTGTATAACTGACTCTCAAACCTCTCCTCTCCTCCATCCTTGTTTTTGTTTGTTTGTTGGTACTATATAGCTCCGGCTGGCCTGGAACTCACAAAGATCCATCTGCCTCTTCCTCTTTTTTTTTCCCCCTCTACCTCTTTAGTGCTGGTACTAACGGCTCATACCACCCATGACCAGTGAATCCCCTATTCTTAAATGTTGATCTTTGTTGAGTCTGGAGTTTATTTTACTAAGCGTTTTTATGTCCAACTCAGGAAACTACCTTAAAACCCGAAACAAAGCAGAAATGATTACCTGTCTCCTGTGTTGCCCCAGGCTTTCAGGTTACCGGAAGAGATACGTGGGAGAAAGGGAAGAACAGGGAAGTTCAGGCTTGGGTCAACAGAATCTCCCAGACGTTTTCCAAGCGTAGAACACATTAGTCTTCTTTGAAGCATTTCTATGAGAGAGGAAATGTGAAGCCTGTTTTGGGAAAACAGATCCTGGTCTCTCAGAGGACCTTCACTGCTCTGTATTTGTGCTGACAGCTTAGCTGAGGTTCTTGTCTTAGCGGTGGGTACGGCAGGAAGTCAGGAGAGCCTGAGGTGGGGAGCAGGGTCTGAGGAAAGAAATGCAGTGACAGGGACACGCCTATACAGCCCCAGGCATGGTGCAGACGTGGCAGAGGCCCCTGGGTTCCTGCTGAGAGATGCAGACTTCTGATAGGGCTAAAGGCACTGGGTATGTACAGCGTAGCCAGTCGGCTGCAGGAGGTAGATGGGGAGTGTGCCAAGTCAGGTTTCGACTTGAAACTGCCCAGGCTTAAGTGGCTGTCCCTCTGAGCCTGTTGCATACCCCTCCATTTACCAAATGCTTCCCCATGCTCTCTCTCACTCACATTTTTGTCTTGGCACTTTGGGCATTACCCATACCCGTCACTTGACAATGTTGTTTACGTAACTTGACAAGGTCACACAATCAGGGTCGCCAGGGGAAGGCTTGACGCCAGCACCATAAAAATAGGGTGGGTGGAATATTTACTGTTTGGCTTGGTTTTGAGACTTGGTCTTATTTTGTAGCCCAGACTGGACTTGAGCTTTGGATCTGCCTGCCTCAGCCTCTTAAGAACTGGGAATTCCAGGGGGAATTTACTTCAAGCACTCCGGGAATAATAAGGGCAAAACTCTTTAATAATAGTACACTCTGGTTCTGGCTGTTGCTCAAAGAGAAACCAGCCCCTGGACAGAAATCCTTTACAACCTATAGAAAATGAGTTGCCTTTGGGATCACAGCCTTACACTTTGGGCAAATAAACACTTTTACAGTTTGGACAATTAAAGACATTTCACAGAGTCGGGAAATTGCCAATTTGGACATTTTGGACATATGGGAGATTTAAGTAAGATATTATCACAAGCTAGGATTTTCTTTGGGGCATCCCTTCACCAAGGTCATTCTGCCTGGCTGGCTGGAATACATTCTTCCTAATAAGAGGCACACAGGACTTAAGGGACCGTTAGAATCCAGTGTCATCTCTGAACTGTCCGGTGGGAGGCAGATATCCTTTGGCTAAGTTTTACTTGTGAGTAACCTAATATAAGCAAGTTTATTGGTAAGTCCTTCATACATCAGTTTGACTCCTGTTTCCTTCTTCAACCATAGGCGTGTGACACTACATACACTCCATAATTTTTTACTTTGGAGGGAGAGAGGCTGGTCTTGAAAATGTAGAAGTGTCTGAGGTCACATGATTGTGTTGCCTGTTGGGCAGAGGGAAAACCAGTAGGAGAGGCAGACACAGCCAAGTTTGAGATGGCCTCTGGATTGCAGCCTTCTTCAAGAACTGGGTTAAGAAAAGGTGGGTAGCATTCCTGAGCCAGAGGGGAGGTACCTGATAGTTCCCCCCCCAAGCCCTAGGACCTGGGTTTCAGGGTCTGATCTCACCAGGGCCAGGCATGTCCCTGGTCTTGAGTTCTGCCTTCTCTGGGGCAAGTGTCCGCAGCCTCTAGGCTGACTCAGACGTCCCTTCTCTGGGTCTCCTCCCACACACCCTCAACTGGTTCCTCTGATTGCTATTTACCTCTGGCTTTATTTACAGTTCTTGAACGTCCTCATTATCGTCTTGAGTTATCACCAGGATTCTACCTAGAATGAAATTTGCCCTTTTTTCTTAGTCTCATAAGTTTTTTCCTGTCCTTTCTTTTTTCCCTCCTCCTGTCATGAAAAACAAGAAGAAGAGGAGGAGGAGGAAGAGGAAGAAGAGTAGGAGGATGAGGAGGAAGAGGAGGAGGAAGAGGAGGAGGAGGAGGAAGAAGAGGAAGAAGAAGAAGAAGAAGAAGAAGAAGAAGAAGAAGAAGAAGAAGAAGAAGAAAACATGACTATGACTTAGAGACTGCAGTGTTAGAGGATATTTGATCACACGGTGAACCCCAAGATTGTGTACTGGAAAGACCTATTTCTACTTGTGGTGTCGCTCAGTCCTAGCACAAACCTTTAACCCAAGAGCTTTCTGTAAACAGGATTAAATAAAGTCAACCATAGGTCAGGAGGCCGAGCAAACAACCAGCTGACAGAGAATGAACAGAGGGAAAAACCACAGAGAATGAGAGGAAGTCCAGAGGATGGATAGAGAGACACACAGGAAGTACAAAGAGAGACATTCAGTTTGAAGAGTTTTTAAGACAATGTGGAGAAGAGGTGGGGCCTTTTCCTTCTGGGACATCAGCTGAGAAGGAAGGTCAGCTAGGTGCCTTCTCTGCCTCTCTGATCTTATAGGCTTTCACTCCAGCATCTGAGTCCTGAGTCTTCATTGGAAAAATTGATCGCTTGTGATTTTGTTTAAAAACAACACTGCAGAGACAATAAGACATTGTTCTGCCATTCCAACATGCAAAGGCTCCATGGAGGCATGTCTTGGGCTTGCTTTTTCCCTACATATACATATGTATATACATACATACATACATACATATATCCTTCTAGAATTGGCCTGTGAGATCTACAGGGCTATGGCTTGGTTTCCTCAGGTTTCCTTTGAGGTCTGACTTCCTAGAGTTTGGAGTGTCTTAAAGGGAGAGGTTTGTTAATCTAATAATAATGCTATTGTAAAACAGGCATTGTTAATTTGGAAGCTCCTTTGAGTAATTTGGAGTTCTGTTTAATTATCTGGGACATCTGCTGTATGACAGGAGGCCTGGGGTTCTTTTGGCTTATTGGGGTTCTGTTGGAACCATTTGAAATAGACAGGGTGCTGAGGAGGTCTCTGCTGTAGTTTATGTAACCATGAAACTATTAAGTCTTTACTAGTTTGGTACCTCTAAGGAGACTCGCAGCTAGCTAGTCTTCGCAAACCTGGGATGATTTCTAAGACAGCATTGTTCCAAAAATCATATCTATATATGTCAATGTAGATACGTGGTTATCTCTATCATCTTCTGACGGTTTGAAACTTAAATCATTTGATTCTGTTGGATCTTTCTGTCTTATTTATTTTTGAATCTGGTTTGTCTTCAACACAAATTTAAACCCAGGGGAAAGAAATTCAAGGTGGCAGGAGAGATAGCTGAATGGTTGAGAGCCCTTGGTATTCTTTTAGAGGATGTGAGCCAGATTCTCAGCAGCCATGGCAGGCGGCTCGCCATCGTCTGTAACTCTAGCTCCAGGGGCTCTGACACCCTCTTCTGGCTTCTACAGGAACTTCACACATGCACATACTCCTCCCCACCGCACATAATTTAAAACCAAATTGAAACCATAAAAACAAGTAAAATAGAAAAATAGATGAAGCGCTGATAGACAGGAGTTAAAACAACCCTCCCATTCAAATAGAAAAATAAATCTTTCTAAAAACAGAGAGAGAGAGAGAGAGAGAGAGAGAGAGAGAGAGAGAAATATGAGAAAAAATAGTATCTCACCCTTAGAATAAAAACTCCACAGTTTGAGAGGAAGATCTATCCATTTTAAATTATAAATGTTCTAATATTTAAAAAGACACCAGTGTCAGACTAGAACTTAATTACTGTGTCTAGAGCAACAATTTTTTTGAAGACATTTTTTTTTTTTTTGCCTTTTTGTGAGGAACTTAAGATTTTATGTTTTCTGCTGCTTATGATTCAGACTTTTGGATCCTTAGAAAATTGTCAAAAACAGTTAAGTTTCACTTAAATGTCTGTCTGCATGGTGGCTTTTAAATGACTTCATTTTGGTTTTGGCACTTTGATGCCCCATGCATCTGTGACTAGAGCCATGTCTAACTGTGTCCGAATGAACTGTTACACGAAGTTTAACATGTAAGGGTCATACATGTAACAAGTGCTGCTGCTTAGCAACCAGCCATGGCTGAAGGAGAGGTGGCTACAGGCTGCAGCCTGCCAGAGCCAGTGAGCAATGGGCACGACAGGTCAGAACATGCCCTGTTCCCATAGGTCGTGGGCCAGGCTGAAGAGCCTGAGCCAATCCCACAGGAGATTCTAAGATGCAGGAAAGCCCTGAGCTAACCCCCCAGAGGACGAAAATACAAGCAAGATCATGAGAGCGCTCTAGAGGAGAGAGGCAACTTGTGGGGCTTGAAGATTATGGAGGGCTAACCGCAAGTTCGGTTTTGTTTTTGAAAGTGGGTTTATTTTTGTTTTATGTGTATGAGTGTTTTGCATTCACGTGTTTATGTGCATCGCATGCATGCACCAACCACATTGAATAGAGCCGATCCCTCGGAACTGTGAGCCACAGAGTGGTTCTGGAAACCAAACCCAGGTCCTCTGCGAGAACCTCTGAGCCATCTCTCCAGACCCAAGACAATTCTTCCCATGAGCACATCTGGACATCTGGACCTGACCTTGCTTATTTAAAGGAACAACTGATACAGACGATGGAACTGTGTATGTTATATTGAATGAAAGTTGCTAATTTTTTTTAACTTCAGTCTCCAAATGGTGTCTGCTTAAAATAAATCATGATGGGCCTTTGAACACTTTCCCATCCTCTGTAAAAAGGTTTCAATATACATATGGCATAGTAATACTGAATAGTAATACTGAACATATATATATACTCTCCTAAAAAGCATTTTGTTACTATAAATACGAGACACTTTTACAGGTCTGTTGTAATAACCAACAATGTTTTCTATATTTATAAGAGTTTTAAAAATCTGGTTGTAGGCTTAGGCTACAGGCTTCTTCACCTAACTGAGGATTCTAGATCTTGCTTTAAAAGTGGTCTCTACGTGGTTCTTCTGTGTCATCATGCTAATTGTTATATCTGTATAGGTGCCTCCTAACTGCATGAAGCCTTCTGAAGACTTATAGGCATTAGAGGTTTATGTATCTGTACACAATTACTTAATCTTCCAAATAGTTTTACTTTTTTTTTTTTTTAAAAAAAAAAGCCTTATTGCTGTTTTTAAACAAAATACCAAACATTCAAAAATTAGACCAGCACTCTTCAGTAAATTACATTAAATTAGCGATTCTACATGACCCAGCAATTCTGCTGGCAAAAGAATTGAAAACACCCGGGAAGTTGGGAGGTAGAGGTAGGTGAGTTCAAAGCCAGCCTGGTCTATAGAGAGAGTTCCAGGGCAGCCAGGGCTACACAGAGAAACCCTGTATCAGGAAAAAGAAATCAAAATAAAAAAAAAAAACAATCAATGAGAAGTGCACATACAAATGTCCATAACAGAACCATTCATGACAGTTGAGAATGGAAGAATATGTCCATCAACTGAGAAGGCAATAAAGAAAAACTGGTAGGTAGAAGAGTATTCAGTCATGAAAAGCTTAAAGTTGCACATGGCCCTAACAGACATTATGCTAAGGGAGAGGAAACGCAAGAGCTGCTTATAGTATCTCTTGTGCTTAGTATTTATTGATATGATTTGATATGAAATAGTAAGGACAGATGTGGGGGTTTGAATGAGCCCCATAGGCTCATATATTTGAGTGCTTGGCCACCAGAGAGTGTAACAATTTGCGAGGAGGTCTGGTCTTGTTTGAGTGGGTGTGGTCTTGAGGGAGTGTATCACCAGGGGTGGGCTTTGAGGTTTCAAAAGCCCATGCCAGGCCCAGTCTCTCTTCTTCCCAGGCTAGCCTAGTCTTGCTACACAGACCAGGCTGATCTCAAGCTCAAAGTGTGAGCCATCACTCCCAGCTCCCTGATTTGATTTTGTGTGCATGTATGGTATGTGTATGTGGTTTTGCAGGTGTGTACACTTGCAGAGGCCACAGGTTGATGCCTGGTATCTTCCTTGATTGCTCTCTACCTTATTATTCGCTCATTCATTTGTTTGTTTATTATTTGTTTGAGATAGGGTCTCTCTGTGTAGTAGTCTTAGATGGCCTGGAACTTGCTATATAGGCCAGGTTGGCCCCAAATTCACAGAGATCTGCTCTCCTCTGCCTCCTGAGTGCTAGGATTAAAGGCATGCACCACCATACCCAGCTCTACCTTATTTTTTGAAACAAGGTGTCTTACTGAACCTAGAACTTAATAGTTTGGTGATGCTGGCTGGCCTATGAGCTCTAGGGATCCTCCTGTCCCTGGTGCCCTCTCTAAGTCTCAGCACTGGGATTAGATTCAGGCTTTCATACCCCACTTTTCTGTGGTGCTGGGGATCCAAACTCATTTTCTCATGCTTGCATGGTAGGTACTTTATCAGGTTTGATTTTTCAGGCGTGATTTGTATCCTAGTTTTAGTGTGTCTATGACACACACTCCTCAGGAGAAAACAGAGTGAGAACGAGCCATCTCCGAAGGAGACAGAGGTGCCAGGTTAGATGGGTACCAGAGCCTACCAGGTGTGGGCTGCCAGCAGAGACGTGGGGACTCCCTGTACTGTTGCCAATTGCTTTTTGCCTCCCTGGGTTCTGGGGATGTGACAGCAATCCTAGCAATGAGTATGCACCCAGACACTGTCTCAGGATGAAATGTCCTTGTCCTTTTACTCCCAGCATGGACTCTGCATTGCTTTTGTTTTCTTTCTTATATCATTTTTCTTGTTGCTGTGACTAAATGCCTTACAAGAGGGAAGGTTTGTTTTGGTTTACGGCTCAGAGGATACGGTCCATCTTGGTGGTGCTGAGGTGGGGAAAGCTCTGCCTCGAGTGCAAAGCTCATAATGCAGCCACCGTTGCCAGGCGTGGTGTTGCTCGCCTTTAATCACCCTCGGGAGGAAGAGGCAGGAGGATCTTGGCAAGTTTTTGGTCAGCCTGGTCTACAGAGTGAGTCCAGGACAGCTATACAGGGGGCTATACAGAGAAGCCCTGTCTCAAAAACCAAAACAAAACTAGAAAACTGCAGCCGTAGTTACAAAGCCCAGAGCAGACAGGAAGTGGAGCTAGTCTACAAAACTGCAAGTCTACAACAGTGACTTACTTTGTCGGGTGCAGCTCTACCACCCAACAGCCCCATGACCTTTCAAAACTGCTTTGCCACCGGGGGGACAAGGTATTGAAACACAGGAGCTCACAGGGGACACTTCACATGCAAGTCACAGCAGCCACTTTAATATTATCGCAGGTTGCTTCAGATGAACATCTGGGAGTGGAATGGAGCAGAGGTTCCCAGGACACACTTGGTTTGCTCAGTCCCAGGCCCCTTCAATGAATTGAGGACGAGTCTGATGCCTCCTGAGACCGTGAGGAAGGCAGCACGAAATGCATCAAATTTGTCACGTGTGAAAATGAGCCCTGCTTCTTAAGGTTACAGTGAGGACAGTTGGTATGGTAACACTGCACACGCAGTGCAGCCCACAGACCCTGTGAATGCGACCTTATTCGGAAAAGGAGTCTTTATAGGTATCTCTAAGGATCTCAAGCCGAGGAAGTCAGCTTGAGTCACCCAGGTGGGCAGGCGGTAAATCCAGTGACAAAGCGGAGATGAGAAGACACATAGGGAGCAGCGAAAGAGGAGAGAGAGGCCATGTGATGATGACAGACTTTGAAGCAATGCAGCCATAGCCCAAGGGACATCTGAAGTCTCCCGGAGCTGGAAACGGCAGGGAGGGGTTCTTTTCTGGAGTCTCTGGAAGCTAGACTAATCCAGTGTGGCTTCCAGAATTCTGAAAAAGGTAAATGTCTGTTGCCGAAAACCCCTCTGGTTCTGATAACTCATGTTGGCAGCCATAGAGCCTTGAAGCAGGACTCTCCCTGAGTATGTGGGCTGCAGGAACAAGCACTGTGAAGATAGGGTCTTGTTTCAGAGGATAGGTGACCTTCAGGCAGAACGCTGGGACTCAACATCTCTGACCTTCTGCTGACACTTGAGATGGCTCTGGACACTGTAACTTTTAGAGTGATATGGTCACTTGGACTTCCACTCCCACTGGACACTCACTCCCCGGAGACCTAGAGACATACTAGGCATTGCAGGAGAATCGTGGATTCAAGCCAAGGTCTTCCGCATTGTTGAACATTATCTGGCTTCAGGGAGCTGTCCAAGCAGGGGCTGGAAACAGGGCTGCTGACCCAGGATCCTTTAAACTCACATGCCCAGAGCAACAGTCTGTGTCTTGACGCTGTGCAGGTCCTCTAGAGGGGGTGCCTGTAGGTCATGGAACTTATGATCTTCCGTTTATGCAAGGTCAACTGTGCTGTGAGTCAGGGTACACAGGAAATGCTTCCTGCAGCCTGATCTGGACATTTTGCTCTTGGAAAAGGATTAGGCAGAAATTTTGAGAATTTACAAATGAAAGGGGCTCCCTTAAGGGAGGCCGAAGTTAGAGAAATGTGAGGCTCAGGACTGGATGTCTAGCTGGGAATGTGATGACCTCTCAGGTCTCCTGGGAGCAGCCTTTTCTGGCTTCCAGAACTTGGCAGTGGTAGAGAAAGCCCAAGGTGCATTTCTTCTTCCACAAGGATTGTCTTGTGCCCCGACCCATGGGACTTCAATGGGTTCCTAAAGGTGGGGGTGTGGAAGGAATGAGGGGAGGGGGACAAGACACTTGAAGAATGAAGGCCAAGTCTGTTTGTCTGATCAAAGCCTCGTTTATTAGAAATTTTTACCCAACTTATATAGGGAGAAGGCAGGAAAGGCGGAAGGCTAAATTACTGATGCAGGAGATAGGAAGAGTGCTTTCATGCTTTAAATATTGCACCTGCAAGATACCATAAGGATGTTTTCTTAAGATATCTCACGGATGCTCTAAAACTAACAGATGGATGTCCTCACAAATCTATCACCCATGATTTAGGGTCCTAGGTAACTCTTTCACTAAATAGCTTTAGGTCTCCACTAAATGATCTTTGCTCACTATTTGGCTTTGTCTCCACTAACTAGCTTTGGCTCACTAATTGACTTTGTCTTCAGGAAATAGCCTTGGCTCCTGGCATCTCCTCCCTTCTTAAACAATTTAAGAGGCTAGCAGGTAGGTTTTGAACATGAGGTCTTTTGCAGGCGGTGGGCATTAACCAGAGGGGGCAAGTAGTGACGTAGTGACCTGATCCTCCCAAGGCTTTTTGCAGCCTTTTTGGGTGCCTTTTTGGGGAGGAGAGGAAGACCCCATCAAAACCTCAGGGCATCCCCAGCAGGTTGTGGTTAGGGGTAATCAGACACCAATCTCTATGCAATCAGGTTTGCTTCTCAGGGGACTCAGAAGCAGGCAATTGGGCCCTCCCCTTGCAATGTCATCTTATACCCCATTACAGGTACCCATGCTACAAAAGGCAAGCATTTATCTGAGTTTCATGCTGTTCTCATGAGAGCCAAACGCAGGCAGTCAAGACCCATGTGATGGATTGCCAGCAGTCTTCCTCAGGCTCAGCTAAACCTCTGTCAGCCAAATCAAGTCTGTGATAATGAACTTGTATGGGTTTAGATGCCAGGGCATTGATTTGCTGTTTTACAAAGCCAGTAAGTCTTTTAATGGCCCATGGGCCAAAAGATATGAGAAGGAAACCCACCAAGGTCCCACGATTGAAGGAAGGAGGGTGATGAGCCAGGGAGAGGTTGAAAACCAATTATGAAACCAACTCTCCTCTTGTTCTCTCTCTGTCTCTTTCTCTCTTCTAAGCCTTCGCTAACCTTAGCCATACTGACCCTTAAAATCCCAGTATAATCTGTGTAAAAGCAGCACTTTTCCTCAAGGGCAGCACATAAGCATCATCTTGACTGGAGGGGTCTTCTTTGACATCATTATCATTGTCAGGAGAAAACTCCTCATCTACTTGTTGCACCAGGTGTTCCAGTAGCCATCAAGATGCATCATTTTCCTGCAAAAAAAAAAAAAAAAAAAACAAAAAACAGACAGCTCCTCATCCCATATGAGTACAAGGTCAGGTCTGTGCCATTGATTTGTTAAAGGATTTCTCCATTTTACTTTAGCAAAAGTGTTTTAGCTTTTGTATGCCAAAATTTATCTGTTGCAGATTTACCATGCTTATCCAAAAAAAAATTTTTTTTAATTTAGGTATCCAGGGGAGTGGCTCCCCCTTCTTTGTTTTTTGCAAGTAAATCTTAATTGTTCGGTAGGCACACTCTACCATGCCTTGTCCTTGAGGATTGCAAGGTATTTCAGTCATATGAGAAACTTGAAACTGTTGACAAATCTTTTAAAAGGTTTGTTAGTATATCCTGCTCCATTGTCAGTTTTAAATTGCTTAGGAACTCATAGAACATTAAAAGCCTGTAGACAATGAGCAATAACATTTTTTTGCAGTTTCTCCTGGTTGAGGAGTGGCAAAAATAAATCAAGAATAGGTATCAATGCAAACAGGTACATATTTTAACTTTTCAAATTAAGGAATATGACTAATATACATTTGCCAGATCTGATTTGGAACCAATCCTTTAGGATTTACTCCTAAATGAGAAACAGGCTGAAATTGAGGACAAATACTGCAAGCCTCAACTATAGTACATGCCTGTTTCTTAGTCAACCCATATTTAAGTCTCAAGGTTTGACTATTAAGATGATGAATGTTATGGGCATCCTGGGCTCTTTAACTGTGAACAATAAACTTTGGTGGCTTTATTTGCCAATGCATTTTCTTTAGACAGGGTCCTGTCAAATTAGAATAAGCCCTCAAATGTCCTATGAAAAAGAGAAAGATTTTGGGTTTGTTTTTTTTTGTATGAAGTTTTGAATTTGTAAAAATAAAATTCCAGCAGGAGAAAATAAGTGAGCTACATATGCACTATCTGTAAAAATGTTCAAAGACTGCTTATTAAAACTTTGAGACACAGCCAATACTGTAGATAACTGCTATTTGTGCAGATGTGCCAGACACTTGAAAAGACATTGTTTTTCTTTTATAAGCACAGGCAGCAACACCAGATCTCACTATAGATGGTTTTGAGCCACCATGTGGTTGCTGGGGATTGAACTCAGGACATTTGGAAGAAGAGCCAGTGCTCTTAACGTCTGAGCCATCTCTTCAGACCTCTCTTGGGCTCTCTCCACAGCTTCCAGATGGAGCTCAGGCTCCAGCATCCCTCTTTTCTGGTCCTAAAAGGAGTAGCAACTTTACGGGGCTCTTTCCCCAGGAACTGGGGCATCCCCCAATTTACCTTGACCAGCCTGGAAACTTTCCAAGTTTCCCAGACCTCGTGAGCAAACCAAAACCAGAAACTAAAACAGACAGCCGGCACACAAAAACAAAACACAGAGACAAAGACAAAACAACCACGGTACCTGGTTTTTAAACCTTTAAACATATATACAGAGCATAACAATGATTTTAAAAGTCAGAACTAGATTTAAAACTCAGAATTTATCAGTGAACACAACTTAATCTTTAAAACTAGAAGTGGCTCCATCCCTCTGGTTTCTGTCTGAGAGCTGACTGAAGCTGACACTGACTGAAGCTGACCCTGGCTGAAGCCGGTGGGAGGGGCGGGTAAACTGCCGCTCAGCTCAGCAGTCCTGCTCAGCTCTGCAGTCCTGCTCAGCTCTGCAGCTGGTGGAGGCAGGACATAGGCTGATTCTGAGGGTTTGAGCGTTCTCATCCACCCATTTCTCTGCAAGCCATCCAAGCCTGGCCCGCAATAGGGGAGTGGGGAGAAGACAAGTAGTGTCCCCATTCCTCCTGCTCCGCACCTTTCTGCCCCAGCCCACCTGGGGGCCTTTTTTCTTTGTTTTTGGGCGGCAGGGAGGCAGCCTCAGGAGGGGGTTGGGTCAATTCAAGATCCAATTCCCGCAGTTCTTTAAGAAGTGTTAAATGCTCTCTTTTCTTTTGAAGCAGTTCCCTGAGGGATTTGACCTCCTGACAGAGTTTAGTTTTAGCGTGCTGAGCAGCGTCCTCTACGTCAGAATCAAAATGTTAGGCTGGTGTGCAGAAAGGAGGAGCTTTAATACACGGAAGCGGCAAAGAAGGGGCAGCTGCTGAAGCCGGGAAAGACGGGAGAGGTTGCCAGCCTAGGTTACGGTACCTGGCTTTCTCCTCAAGGGAAGTGGCCTTTTCAGTGAAAGGCTGGTCATTAGGACTCCTGTGTCTGCGAGTGGAGGGCTGTAAGGGAAGGGTAGAGAGAACGGACTGCAGGCTGAACTTTTTTTTTTTTTTTAAAGTCGAATTGTGGCCAGGGACGCCTTTGATTCCCGTACTTGAAAGAAGGGAGACAGGCTGATCCCTGAGTTTGAGGCCAGCCAGGCCTACAGAGCTAGTTCCAGGACAGCCAGGACTACACAGAGAAACCCTGTCTTGAGAAACCAACCAACCCAACCAACCAACCAACCAACCAACCAAATAGGTAAGTTGTGAGACTGGAGAAATGTCTCAATGTTTAAATGTGATGCTGCTTTTGCAGAGGATCCAGCTCGGTTCCCAGCAGCCATGTTGAGAGTCTCACAGCTGCTTTTAACTCCAGCTCCAAGAGGATCCAATACCTCTGGCATCCTTGGACCTTGGCATTCCCACGCACCTACACTCACGTGCACAGACCAACACACAGGCCCCACATACCAACACATGAATATAATTTAAACAGTGAAAATAAAAATAATCAAGTTGCAAGTACACAGAATTAGAGGGTTGGGAATGTAACTTAGTTAACAGAATTGCTTTCCTAATGTGCATAACACTCTGGGTTTGACTACTAGCACTACTAGTATGCACGCATGCGTGTACACACACACACACACACACACTCCCATGGAAGGTTACTGATTGCCTGAGCAGTTATGATATCTGACCCATGTGCAGCTACATTTCCTGCTGCCAACAGAGTCCATGTCCACTGTGTCCATGACACTAAGTGTCATCAGGAGAGCAGTGGACCCATTTGTATCCTTGAACCCCTCATGGCAGCTTCGGGCATGAACCTTTAGTTGCTTAGTTTCTGGGCTGCAGGAGGGAGGATGGCAGATGCTATTTCAGACTGGTGATTGCGCTGAGCGGATGAGGTGCAGAACCTCACAAGTAGGAGCTTGTCGCCTTGGGATCCCAGCTGCATCTACATGTGAGCCCAGGCTAGAGCTCTTCAGCCTGGACCCAGTGGCTGCTTCATGCTGAGCGAGCAGATGGGAATCAAAGCAGAATCCATCCTGGCTTTGTGCCTATCCACACTAGAGAGGAATGTTCCATCAGATACAGGACAAGATGTGGCATGTGTGGGTTAGAGGATGGGGGTGTCCGTGTGGGGGTACCAGTGAGTGTAGAGAGAACAGGGGCGCCCCAGCCTTGGTGAGCCTGGTACCCATTATCTCATAACCATGACTTAGTTAATTTTTGGGCCAGTCTCCTGCTCTTCTCATCTCTGGCCTTTCCCAAGCATCCAATAAACACTCCCTTGAATACTGTTTTGCACACATCTTTTCCTTGCTCTAAAACCACTTATGGCTCCCCATTGCCTTGTCCAAAAGACCTCCTAGCTTTCAGCTTTTGGCCCTTTCCTCCCATTATGACCTGTGCAAACCGGTTCCAGCAGAACCAGGACCCTGAATACATGAAACTCACTCCCAACTCCTGCCTTTGCTGTCACTGCCTGATCCCCTTCTCTCAGCTTTGACTTCCAGTTCAGGTTCACCTGACTACAGGATCATTCTAAACTACTGAGCATTGCCTCTGGGAGCCTCTTCCTGTGTGTGTGTGTACATAACGCGCATGTGTTATGGTACTGGGGATGGAGCCCAGAGGCTCCATGTATACTAGGCAAGCACTCCATTGTGGAGCTACACACCCCAAGCCTGCCTCTAGGGGGGCTGAGGATACATTGATTTGTTTGTCATTGGCCACTCTTAAAATGCCTCTTTTCCCCTCTCTTTTATGATTGTCAGCATTGTGTGGAATCTCTTCTTGGGAGATAAGTTCCTCCTCTGGCTGGTACCAGGGTTCACCCCAAGGTGTCTAGGAAAATTCCAGTTCCTTGAGGATCATTATTGCATGAGACTGATAGCCAAAGGCCGGTGGGTGTTGGTGTTGGTGGTCAAACAGGCTTATAGGTGTGTTCTGTCATACCTGGATGAAAAGTTACTTTAGGTATCTGACCTGAGGTCACACAGCTAGAAAGTGGTGGGGCCAAGACTCCAAGTCAGCTCTGAGCCTGTGGTAGACACCTAAACTGTCTTTTGGTCAAGCCTGCGGCTCTGAGAAGAGCCCTAGATCTCCTGGTGGCCCCAAATCCTGTCTGAATGCCTACCACAGAGTGGGCCTGCATGGTTAATGGAGGGAAAGTAGGGGTTACTGTGAAAGGGATTTCTCTTCAGCTGATAGCAAGCCTGGGGGCTGGGACCGCAGACCACAGGGAGCTGCCCACATTCTGCAAATGGGCCCTTGGAGTTGATCTGCTTCTGGCAAAAGCTCACACTTTAACACAGAAGCTCTGTGCTGCCTCTGACCCCATGCAGAGACCCTGCCATAGTCATCAACTCTGGCCCTAGTTCTCCTGGAGCTGACCTTGAAGGCCACGTCCTTTAAATGTCCACTTGGAACTCATGTCTCCAGAAATCTCGGTGCTTTTTCTATTTCGGTAAGTGGCCCTTGGAAATAAAATTCCAGTTCAAGAACCAGCATCCATCACTACTTGATGAATGACCCTTCTGGGACCTCAGAGTCTGCCCTGCCTATCAGGAAGCCCCATGTTCCTCTCCACCCTCCCCTGTCTGGCAGTGAGAACCATGAATGTGTTCTCAACCCTTACAGCCCTGACAGTACTTCCTGAGGGCTGTGCCTTTCTAAGGGCATCATTTGTGCTAACACCATTCTCACAGCAGTGAAACAAGGCTACCTCCCAACCCCCACTCCCATGCTCACCAGTTTGGCTAGTCTAGTTAGCTAATGTCTTCTAGGGACTTCCTGTTTCTGCTTCCTAAGTGTTGGGATTATAGACACTGGTTACCATGCCCCCCTAGATTTTATGAATGCTGGAGATTTGAACTCTAAATTCTCACACTTGTGTGGTAAGTACTCTGCTCACCAAGTCATCTTCCCAGAACTCAAAATATGTTTTAATGGATAATAACATAAATAATTAAAAAAAATTAATGTCTGGAGAAATGGCACAGTGGGTAAAGGAACTTGCTAACAAACCTGATGAGCTGATTTTGATTCCTGGAATTCAACATGGTAAGAATGAGAGAACCAACTCTTGTAGGTTGCTCTCTCGCTTCTACACATGCTATGGTGCTCGTGTGTATACAGACATTTACACTTACCCCATCCTCCATCCACCACAAAATAAAAAAAAAAACATTTAAAAATAATTTAGGATTGCAAGCAGGGCATGATAGCTCCTATTTGCAATTCCAGTACCTGAGTACTGAGGCAGGAGGACTGCCAAGAGTCTGAAGCCAGTTTGGGCCAACCTGGTTTAGCGTGGGAGGTCCTGTGTCAAAAACAAATGAAAACAAAATTTAAGGCTTCAAAAGGGACACGTTGTCACTCTTTATCCAATAGGTCTAGATCTTTGGATCAAACAACCATGGTGGAAGATAGTCAGGAAAAAGGCCTCGCTTCTGTAGTGGACACTGGACGATGTCTGGGGATGGATGATTGAGCTATTCTTGCCATAGAACAAGGCTGCTTTTGCCAGAAATCAGGTGGGGCTCGGAGCAAGGCTCCGCTGCCTCTCAGCAGGACCAGAAAGATCTAAGCTTACAAGTCCTGGCTACAGTCTATCTTAGGGCATCCTGATACAACTGTAGATAATTTCACTCTCTAGAGATCAGGCTCAGATCCCAGATCTTTGGTCCTTAGTGACCCAGCCTTTCTTGCGCAGGTGGCCAGTCCCAAAAAAGACTCCACACACGATAAAACGTATTCCTCAGTAAAATGCTGTCTGCTCAGCCATCCAGATAGAAGCCCCAGAGGTCTTCAGCCCATGAAGACCTAAACTGCCAGGACAGGGTGACACTGAAACACTGATGGCCTATGTAGACCCCTAGAATGTCTCTGGGCTGTTTCTCTTGACTCTTGCTCTCTGTGGCTATACCTGTATGTACTGAATTAGTTTTCTACTTCTGTCTTCCCCCCACCCCCCGAGGTTTCTATGTGTAGCCTTGGCTGTCTTGGACTCTCTTTTGTAGACCAGGCTGGTCTCAAACTCACAGAGATCCTCCTGTCTCTTCCGCCCCGAGTGCTGGGATCACAGGTGTGTACCACAGCGCCTGGCTGGCTTCTGTCTTAACGAATTCATTCGCAGTCTGAACATCAGTGGTCTGTCAGATCTGTTCCTGTCCTGGCAGACACCTGCAGACCTTTTCTTGTTATCATTCACTAAACAAAACAGACAACAGCTGTTTACATAGCATTTCCATTGAACTCTGTGTCACAAGTTGATTACACAGGAATAGGCTATGTGGATAGGCTATGTGCAGATACTATACATTTTTACACAAGCGGTCTAAGCCTCCTTGGATTTTGGTATCTAAGAAAGGCTCTGTAGCCAATCAATCTCCGTGGATCCTAAAGATGTCCTAAGAGCATACAAGTATATTAGGCAAAATTAGGGTCCTTCACTTTTGGCTGGTAACAAAGAGTGAGCTAGTATCTCAGAAAAACTTGATGCTGAAGGTCAGGGGGGTGGGTACAGTGTTTTTTGAGGCAGAAAACCACACAGAACACAACTGTATCAATCCTAGATGAGGGTCAGAGTAACCTTGTAACATCTTTCAGATACAACATGACACTTTTTATTAATACCTTTAGCAGTTATTTATGTTAATGCTTAGTTTGTACAAACACTGCTTGTTTTGGTTAATACAACCGGGCCATGGTCAGGGTCATGGAAAACTCAGGCCATGTTGCCAAAGTAGAAGTGGTGGTTGAAGGGGTTAGAGGGTTGAAAAATATCTAAACCGACACAAAATGGAGTCAGGACAAGATGGCATCACCTTAGTCACTTTATATATTACAGATGGGAAACTGAAGTTGATTTGAACTTGGACTGTGCTCAGTTAGGACTGGCCCCTCCCCTGTTCCTAGGCTGCCCAATGATCCCTTGGACCTTTGTGGAGGAAATCCCAACAGGGATAATTTATGCATGCATTTCCAAATATATACAAATTGATATCCCCTCCAGGAATATGGTACGGGACCCTGGGTTCTGCACCTGGCCTTTTTGGTGCCCTCTGCCATTATTTTTAAAATGCTGGTGGTGAATTCAAGTCTTTTTGAATGCAAAACTGGTACCTCACTCTCCCAAGGGGCCAGCCCCTGGCCTGGACCCGTGGATGTATTCATTCAGGGCCTCTCATCAATGAGCTCTGAGCGGCTCTTTCTGCCACTCCTCTCTGGCCAAGAGAGATGGAAAAGAACCAACCAATCGTTGGGCCTGGCAGAGGGTTCGAGGATCTGGAGAGAAAAGGGTTTTGTTCTCCACCCACCCCTAAGACTGGCAGGAGTTGGCCTGCTGGACCCTACTGCCTTTCTCTGCCCTCTCTCCAACAGTGCAAATACTTTCTCTTCCTGCCAAGGCCTGATGGCAGCACGGTGGGGGCCTGCGGTGTCCCCCCGAAGGTCCGGCTCCCACGCCTCACCTCCTTTTGATGGCCTTGCGGGGAGCTGGGCAGCTGTGGCAGTCCCTGCCAAAGCTTCAGGACCTGGCCTCCCTGGCACTGGACATCTGCTCCCAAGCTTGGTTGCTGTTGCTGCCCTGGTAGGAACACTCAGTGCTCATGCTCTGCGCCAGCCTACTGCAGATTGGCTCTGAGGCCTGGAGGCGGGGAGTGCTGGCCGGCCAGCTAATGAGCAAGTGTCATTTGTGGCTAAATGTGTATTTATGCCTGGTCCACTACTACAAAGAGCCTCATTTGTGGCTCCCTGTTATTTCCCCCCCGCCCCTGCAGGCACCCCCAGCTTCTTTCTTTCAGAGCTCAGCCTGAAAGCTCCAGGATCCCAGCCCCAAGCAAGCTCTTGGCTAAGGGAGGAGCTGCCTCCTACTATGAACAGGGTGTTTCTCCTGGGGTGCCAGGGTCTCAAGCCAAGGTCAACTCTTTCTGTCCTCTGCTTTGAGGAGGTGTTTCTGGGACTCATTCTCCAGCTGTAAAATGGGCACAGGAAGTAGGTTTGATGAAGATGAAGGTATCCAGCTGAAACAGGGGTGGGCTGCAGCCAAATCTTCAGGGGGCGAATTTTGCTGCAAGAGGGAAGCTAGAGAGTGAAGTTAGTTTGTCTACAGAGGCTGAGGCAGAGGTGTGACCAGCCAGAACAGCCTGGGATACACAGTGAGTTCAAAGTCAGCCTGGGCTGAGGCAAGCTAGAAACAGGGGAGCTGAAGGAGCTCTGAAAAAGGAAAGAAGCCCTTTCGTGCTGACTGATAGTCAAGAATTTCCAGGGAAACTGGTAAAGTCACAGTTGCCTACGGAGATAGGAACATTGTATTCCCCCAGATTTCGCAAACAAAGATGTTTGAACAAGAAACCGTACTTAGGTTCTGAGCTTTAGCCTGTTGTAGTACTTCTCCTTCATCTCTAAATAAAACAGCGCCCCTCATAAAACCACCTAAAAATTCCACTTAAAGCAGGAAATTCTTTAAGATTGGCAAAACAACTAAACCAGTCGAATAGTTTTACTTAACTTTCATCTTTAACTTAACATTTAAGCTTTGCTTAATCATTAACCTTGTGCACGCCATCATCCTTTAAGCAATGGTATCTTAGACAAACCACAAACAGAACTGCGGAGGAATTTTAATTGAGAACATGGCTGTTCTGGCAAGAGATCACATCCAAAGACTTTCTAGGTCTGTGTGATCCGTCTGGAATACAGACACGCCTTTAATCCAGGAGACAGAGGAAAGCAGATATAAAATATTCTGGTATAGAGCAAGTTTCAGGTAAAGAAAAGCTTAGGTCCAGTCGTAGCTGCATGTCTAGCATCCTAGCACTCAGACAGAGGCATGCAGACCTCTGAGTTCTAGTCAGTGCTGTTCAGGAATTCAGTTGAATCCGTGAGTTGAGAGACAGTGCAGTGGAGCTGAGTTCTTGGCAGTTCAGTTCTTGGAATTCAAAGGCAGGTTGAGGAGTTTTACAGAGACAGGTTGAGGAGAGAACAAGCCAGACACAGGTAAAGACAGAATGAGCCAGAGAATGAGAAGGAACCAGAAGATTAGAACATATTGCCAAAGTTGGTATGAGGCCAAGCAGAGCAGTTCAGTCAGAAGTGAGAGGATCCAGTTTGAAGCAGTCAGCTTAGAGAGGAGTTTGAGCCAGCTAGCCAGAGTTCAGAAAGAAGTAGAAAAAGGTGAGCTGAGTTTAACCAGCCATCCAGAGTTCAGAGAGAAGTAGAAAAGGGTGAGCTTATTCATCAGTAAGTCTTAGGCCTATATTTGCTTGTATGGAGGCTAGAAGCTTCCAGGACTGGGCCTAGGTTGGCAGACTGAGGCAGTAAGCCTCCAAAACGACATTTACGGTCAGGCAAATAAAAGTGACTTTAACATAAACTCATGGGGTTTGTTTTTGTTTTTGTTTTTGTTTTTTTGTTTTTGTTTTTTTTAAATAAAGACAATGTAAAGACACCTAAGTGGGCCAGTGAGCTGTCTCAGTGGGTAAGATGTCTGCTGCTGACCCTGATGACTTGACTTCCACCCCTGGCTCCCTCTGCTGGCTGGTTTTATGTCAACTTGACACAAACCAGGGTCTTCTGGAAAGAGGACCTCAGCTGAGAAACATGTTCTCGCCAGGTTGCATTGCCTACTGGCAAATCTGTAGGGCATCTTCTTAAATCATGACTGATGTTTGAGGGTCCAGCTCACTGCGGGTGGCGCCACCCCTGGAGGAGCAGCCCTGATTGTAACAGGAAGCAGACAGAGCAAAACCCGGGGAGCAAGCCCCAAGCAGCACTCCTTCATGGCCTCTGTATCAGCTCCTGTTGGGGCTCCTGTCCTGACTTCTCTCGGTGATGGACTGAAATAAACCCTTTCCTGCTCAAGTTGCTTTGGGTTGTGGTGTTTTTATCACAGCAATGGAAATCCTAACGGAGACAAACCCAAATGGGGAATGGGAGATCCAACTCCTGCAAGTTGTCTTCCCTCCTCCGCATGTGCGAATGGCAACGTCTTTTGTCATCTGACACCCTGATGACCCTATGTGGGAATCTCCAGTACCCTCCTCCTTCAGAGTCCTACATTCTGGGAGTGACAGTCCCGAACTGCTCCCCAGCACCTCCCAGGCCAGTCTGCACAGCTGCTGTGCAGGTCCTGGGGGAGGGTCGGGGAGGCTGAGGCAGTGACACTGACTTGCTGTTGCCATTCAGGTCCACACTTGTGTGAGAGTTTGACTGATGTCACACCACTCCATTCTCACTACATTCTGAACTATGGGGTCTTCCTCCTTGGCACTCCCATTGCCTAAGAGGCCCCCAGCCACTTCTTCCAGGAAAGGGATTTCCCAGGAAACAGAAGACACTAACCTCTGTACAAGGGGGTGCAGTGAAGATTGCCAACGTGATCGCTCCCTTATTAGGGGAAAGAGAGAGGAAATATCCAGGGGCATCTGGAAGAGTCCAGAGCAGAGAGAAAGGAGAGCAGCCTGGATATGGCCAGGGCTAGGGAAGTGTAAGACTGGGAGAGAATAGTGGAGATAGAGAGATAATAGGACATAAAAAAAATTGAGTGTAGTGGGAGACACAAGGGAATGAAAGAAAGAGTGGGTGGACAGATCATGTTGATTATAAGAAGGGGTGGGGTGGGGGAGAAGGAGTAGGATGCTAGCATGGACTTAGACATGTATAACAGGTACTGAGGGAGCCTGGAGGCAGGCACGGGCTTTGATATGCTGATAGGTGTCATAGGTAGCCGTATGTCCCTCTGCCAGAGGTAAGGGAAATGACTCCTTTGGCAGATGAACATCTGTTTCACAAGTTCCAGAGGAGTGCTGGCTCTTATCTAACCACACAGAAATCCTTCTGTAGTCCAGGTTGAGCTCATTTCTAGACACATGGATATCCTGAGACCTAGAGTAACCCCTTTCCCTTGCACATCCCAATGGCTCTCTCTCTCTCTCTCATGTGTGTGTGTGTGTGTGTGTATGTGTGTGTGTGTGTGTGTATGTGTGTGTGTGTGTGTGTGTGAAGCAACCCAACATTGTCACCAGTGGCCTGAGCAGTACCCTGTCACTTTAGGGATTTCCACACTCAGATAAAGCTAGACATTTTTCTTTTTTTTTTTCCTTTTCTTTTCTTTCTTTCTTTCTTTCTTTCTTTCTTTCTTTCTTCCTTTTTTTTTTGTATTAGGAACAGTCACAATTCTCTCTTGTTCTACCTGCATTGAAATGTTCAACTAATTTGGAGAAGCCGTGATGAACATTAGACGTTATTTTTCCTACTCAGTTGAGCTTCGTATTTGTCCATTCATGGATGAGCGGACAAGGAAAAAAGTGGCACAAGTACAGAATTGAATACTGTTCAGCCCTAAAAACAATGAGACCCTGCAAAAGGCCCCAATATGAACGAGCATGGAGCACATTATAAAACTCAGATACAAAAAGACAGATACAGTGTCCACTTGCTTCCAGGTGGGACCTGAAGCAGCTGGTTTTGTAAAAGTAAAGTGATGACTGCCAGAAGCTGGAAAGGGTGGGGAGGAAGTGTCTGTGTGTGGGGAGGGAGGATGTAACGTCTCTTGACTTTTGCTGGCAGGAGTTTCAGCTGCCAAGCACATGGCTAAGAGCTCATCTATTATTGGAAGCAAAGCAGAGGAGTGTTCCTTGAATTAGGAGTAGGAGATAAGGGGCTGAAGGCTGAAGACTTAAAGGGGCGGGGGTGGGGTGTGGAAGAAGGTATTTAACTTCTCGGCAGGAATTGCTTGGGATAGTTTTGCTCTGTTTGAGACGAAGTCACACTATGGCAGCCTGGGATGACCTGTAACTTTCAGCAGTCCTCCTGCCTCAGCTTCCCAAGTGCTGGGATGGATTGCATTTGGGGGTTATGTATCACCTTGCCTGGCTTGATGAACCAAGAATTAGTCCCTTTTTAAAGGAAACTGATAGACTGACTCTAGGCTAATCAAGATCTGAACCACGGTGCTTCTGTAAGTTATTGAACACGTACTGTATGCTAGGCAGTGATATCACAGAGACAAAATAAACTTCTGTGCTTTTGATGTTCCTCCTTGTAGTATCAACTCTGTGAGAAACATGCAAGTCAGAGAGAATGGGAAGAGATTACCCCTGGGTCAGCCTGTGGCCAGCTTGATGAATACCAGGCCAGTCATTGTCACCTGAGGGTCAGCTACCTAGCTTGGTGCTCTGCTGTGGCCTTGACATTCTTAATAATTTCTGAACAAAAAGTCTTGCATTTTCATTTCATACTGAGCCTATAGGATCTAGCTGGTCTTGTTATACAATGGCAGAGTCAGGTTAGGCTAGTTCTGAGTGGCAACAGGAGTGGAGAGCAGACACAGCTCCACGCTGGCACCTACAGCAGCCTCCTGGACTCTTTCCCAAGTCCTCTTCCCATGTGCATCCAGGATCTCTAACTTCACTGCAGACATCAGCATGAGTCAATAGGAAGCAGAGTTAGATTTTTCCCTTTCCTTTCCCTCCCCGTCCCTTCCTCTTTTTCTTTTCTTCTTTCCTCCTTGAGTCCAAAGACTCAAACCCAGCAATTTACCAGTGCTGGACAAGCTCTCCCCACTGAGCTACATCCGCAGCCCAGAGCTAGCGTTTACTAAGAGATATTAACATATACTTAGGCACCAGTATTAATTGATAAGTGATGACTTCGATTGTTCTCTGTCACTGAGATAAAATAGCATGACCAAAAGCAACTTGGAGAGTTAGATCAGAATTGACTGAGGCAATATGAAAGTTAAAGATGGGGCTGACCTCACAGGAAAAAGGCTGTCATTTATTAGAACAGTGAATGACAGTGGTCACTCTGTGGGAAAGGAAACAGTGCACCCAGGCACGACAGGCTTGAGGGTTTTAAAGGGTAGAGAAAGGATTTGTTTTGGAGGTGGAAAGTTCCATGTGTAGACCTGTTCCCTGCCACTTCCAGAAGTAAATGCCAATGGATATGCGTACTTCCTTGTCAGGAGTTTCTCAGCTTGCCTGAGGCTTTTTGTTTTATGTGATTGTCCTTTCATTCTAGACCAGATAAAGTGTGTGTGTGTGTGTGTGTGTGTGTGTGTGTGTTGGGTGGGTGTGGGGGGACATGGTGCATCTGTCTGGCTTCCTTCTGCTAGCAGACAGGGCATGGTTTGGGAGTTTTTGCATCTGGAGTGACGCTAAGAGAAGCATTGCTTTTATTTATTCTGTGTGGTGGCCTTAGTGATATCACTAATTTGATCCAGGAGGAACTTGTGTGAAAAGTTTAAAAGACAGGTTAAAATTGTTAAGTATGCGGATAAAGAGGGAAAGAGAAGTGATGGAATCAGGGAGAAAGACTAAGTAGATGGATATTGTGGTTGGTAGCAGTGTTTTTCTTCCTGCTCCCATGGCTCCCTGGAAATAATGACTCACAAGACTCGAAGTATTATTTACAAATACCTGGGCTATAAGCTAGGCTCTTCTCTGACTAGCCCATAACTTAATAACGTATTTATAATCTACATTCTGCCATGTGGCTGGTTCCACGTGCTCAGGCACCTCCTCACATCTTGCCAATTGAATCTCTCATGCTCTATCCCAAAATCCCTTCTGCCTGCCAGATGTCCCACCTCCTATTTCCTGCCTCAGCTATAGGCCACTAGATGTTTATTGACAGGTGATGCTTCCACACAGATACAAGAGAGTTCTTCTACAAAGGGAGTTTGGGAGTCCCCCTAAAATCTACCCTCTCTCTCTTCTGGGGCTGGTTCATAAAAAAAGTCTTTGAAGTTTGTTTCCCCTTATTTAGGGTTGATTAGCAGAACAAGCACAGGATGGCTAGTTGGTTCATAGCTGTGACTACTGGTTGGCCTTGAAGTCATCATCAGGATGCTCTGTTTTCAGGGAGTGGGGAGTGGGAGGAGAGTGCTGTCAAGGCCTTGCATTTAGGATGTCAGGCTTTTGTCCCAGGAGAGGAAGAAGTCAGGCATTTTGAAAGTTTACCATCTTCATGACTTAGTGTCCTCTACCCTCCCCCCACCCGTCTGCCTGTCAGGAAATCTAACTGCTGTTCCTTCATTCCCTTTTTCAGAGGGCACCTGAACATTTAGGGGTTTTAGGGTACAGATTGCTCTAACTGCTTTGAGCTGACCAAGGGGGAGATGCAGGAAGGGCAGAAATCAGAGTGCCTTAGAAAAGAGTCCATCAAAGAGGCTCCGATAAAACTCAACATATGGTGAGGATCCAGAACATGAGCCAGCCCTGGGATGACGGGACGCACCCGTAGAGAGTGTTGTGTGAGGGAGGCACGTCTGTAGCGTACAAAAAGTGAGACTGTGAGTGTGCTAGTGCTATTTTCATTTTTACTGGGTGTGTAGATAAGAGAATAGTTTGGGCAGTTTTGCCCTTGCTGGAGGAAGAGAAGATGCAAGAAAAACATCCAAAGAACCCTGGCAGGTGTCTTAGTTAGGGTTGCTCTTGCCATAACGAAACGCCAGGAGCAAAAGCAAGTTGTAGACTGGATACTAGTCAGAATGCACTGAATGGAGTCTTTATGGCCTCCCTGAACAAGAGAACAGGAAAATCCCCATGGTTACAGAACACTTCAAAGGATGTGCCACAGTCCCCTGGGACCTGGTTGACCTTAGGGGGCAATGGAGAAAATATTCTTCCTTATAATTCCTCTAACCATAATAATATGGACCTCCAAATATAGTTATTGAACACCCAGAAGGCCAGTTACACAGTCTGGTATGTTTTGTTTATTTGTTTTGTTTCAAGACAGAATTTCTCTGTGTAGCCCTGGCTGTCCTGGAACTCACTCTGTAGACCAGGCTGGCCTTGAACTCATAGAAATCTACCTGCCTCTGCCTCCCAAGTGCTGGGATTAAAGGTGTTTGCCACCATTGTCCAGCCAGTCTAGTAGTATTAACCACAGTGTAATATTTTTTAAACCAAACACTTCTAAATAAATTGTATGTCCATTTTAGCCAGTTCTTATAATTGTTGCTGTTTGGCCTTAGAAACATTAATACCATATATGTCACCTCTAAGTCTTATCCTTTTCATGCATTAAATAAATAACCCTGAACTTTATAGTTTGCATAAACTTTCTAGTCATATTTTCCTTTCTGGAAACACCCAGCCACCTTAATCTTCACACACATAAATCCTTCTTTACTAAATGAAAGTCCATGCCTGAATCCTTTTAGAAATGTAAACTGTTTTTTTTTTTTAAATAGTATTAGACATACTGGCATTATAAACAAATTTGCTATCTGTTATGAGAACTGTTTCTCTTGGCCGTGGTGTATGGAGGGACAGACTAAACAGTGTCTCTCCCTTCCTCATAAAGTTCCAATGACAATCTAAAGTGTGAGTTCTCCCTGGGGCACTGACGAGCCTATTGGGTTTACCCTCGGAGAATGCTAAGAGGGATCCAGAATGCTCACACTGAAGAGCCTTCACCCAGTATTATGATGGCTTTTCCCCAGGCACCCAGGGAGCAATCCCTCTCTCTAGCCTTCTCCAATGAGCCACCCTAGGTCCTCCATAAGACTATGTAGAAGATTGGCCGGGATAGCCAGACCGTTGTCTCCATCTGTGAGTGGTGTTAACATCGCTTCAGGCTGGCACAGCTGCAGGTGTGAAGATGTTTCATTCAGAAAGGTAGGACAGAAGCCCTGAATTCCAACACGTAGACGCTGTTTTCTTTTCCAGAAGCTACATAATGCTTTACGTCCCTGTTTGCGGTGATGTGAACTAAACTTCTCTGGTGCTGAGGTGAGTAGGACATCAGCACATCTCAGATAGGAGCCCGAGCTATTTGCTAGTTGGTGAATTGTATGATAGTTGATGAGAGAATACCAGGCCCTTGGCCTGACCTAAGCTCTTAAAGTCTCTGTCAGGGCATGGGGAAGGAGAAAGGTACACAATGATCTGGGTGAAACAGAGTGGGGAGGGAGCTTCTCTGCCTTAGGGTTTCCCGGATGTGCGTGTCCATTTCCTTAATCTGTAAACACATATTGCGTTTTAAAAATCCAGATAGGAAGCAAGCATGGTAAGCACTCCAAATGATTTTATTTAAAGAGGACAATCTAGATTGGGAGAATGTCCTCCCAACTTACCACATGTAAATTGGGCTTGTGTCACGGTAATCTAGAGGATACTAACCATAGAAAACAAACAAGCAAACAACTGGGCGTCCAAAAGAACTCAGAAGCTGAGAGCATTGGATTGTTCTTAACCTCTGTTATTGTAACTGAAAGGAAAAAGCAAAAGCAAGAGTACCCATAGTGCCATGAGGCAGACACATCTAGAACCAAGGAGTATTGGTGGTGGGTGGAAAGCAGCGTTCTACCTCAGTTAGAGGAAATCAGGCCTGGAGGGACCAGACAGAACTGGCATTAAGATCCAGCAGAGCCTGCATCCCCATTCTCCTGGGCATTGGGCTGATCCTGGCTCAGCTGCAGCAGATGGCCGATGGCGGCGGCTTGTCCAGCACTTGGCAAGTTATCCTTTGAGTCCCTGTTAGGCTCCGTGCTTCAGTGATGTTCACCTCTGGGCCGCCACATGTGTCAAAATGTTTGTTTCCTTTGTAGGAGGCAAATGTTGGAGGAACCTGGCTGGGAAAACTCTTTGGTTTCCTCTAGAAACCAGTAAATATGTTATGTAAACATTGTGTTAAAATTAAAACAAACACAAAAAAATTAAAGAAAAATAAAAAGGGCTGTAGTGATCCCCGATGGCTCAGTAGGACCAGGATGTTTTATAGGCACTGCCATTTTGGTTTATGCCAGGTGGTGGCAAAGTCACGCAGCATTTGCCTTCTTCATGATATTATTAGCCAAGATGACAGTTAAGCCACATGTCTGCTTCTTGCTTGTGGCAAATTCAGCCAACTAAATGTAGACTATGTTACTCTTGTTTGTTTGTTTTTGTTTTTTAAAAAGATACGTTAGTTAGTTAGTGCTGATATAGGAGGATAAGGTAGGGCTACTTGGGAGACTGAGGACAGCCCTGAGCAGGGTGGACTGCAGTTTGTCAGACGAGACCACGAAGTGACCAACTCTGGGATGGTTTCTCTGGCTTCATTCTCAGGAAGATTCAACTGAGCACAAACAAGCAATGGATCTGCAAACTGGACAAGTGACTTCAGCTCTACAAACCACAGGTGAGGGATCTCCCTCCTTACAGCTGCAGACTCTGGACTACCCTGGGGGCTGTCCTGTTAAAAGAATTGTTTGTTTGTTTTGTTTTTCAAGACAGGGTTTCTCTGTGTAGCCTTTGGCTGTCCTGGACTCACTTGGTAGACCAGGCTGGCCTCAAACTCACAGAGATCCGCCTGCTTCTGCCTCCCCATGTACTGGGATTATGTACCCAGCACTAAAAGGATTTCTAAGACTCATTTTTTTTTTTTTTTTTAAAGCAACTGGCATAATAGGATGATTCCTGAGATACACCGGGTAAGGTTAGAGCTGATAAGGTGAAACTCTGGGGTTACAAAAGAGTTATTACATGTCTTTTACTATAAATGGAGTTTATGGTCTTTTGTGAGATTCCCTGAAAATTGCAGGATTATAGCTAGGAAAAAAGAAAAATCACGCTTGATCATGTTTGCTTGGACCTTAGCATGCTCATCTGCACTCATGCCACCATGAGTGTTTCAAATCTCAACTGAAATCTTTCAATATTTTTTCTTTCTTTCAATCTTTCTTTCTTTAGAGAGACAGGGTCTTGAACTCACCTAGATCCACTTGCCTCTGCTTCCCCAAGTACTGGGATTAAAGGCATATGATTTGCCACCATGCCTGGATTCTGAAATATTATTATAGAAAAGGAATAGTAGACTGGGAGATACCTCAGTGGGTAAGAGTGCTAGCTGTGCAAGCATGGGACCTGAGTTCGAATCCTCAGGTCCTTGTGCTGGAAGGTTTTTGTTTGTTTGTTTTGTTTTGATCCTTTTGAGAGAATGATCTCTGTACATAGCCCTGGCTGTCCTGGAACTCACTCTGTAGCCCAGGCTGGTGTCAGACTCAGAGATCTGCCTGCCTATGTCTCCTTTGCTCTGGCACTGAAGGTATGTGTCACCGTGCTCAGCCTGTACTGGGATTCTTGAACTGTCAGTGAGTGAGAGTCCTCAACCAGACTCTGGGGTAAGGGTGTCCTTTTCCTTCCCGTGTCCCTGGCTTTCTTTTACTGTCCTGCCTCAGGAAGACCCTAGACCCGACATTACCTAGTATTACCTTGATCAGTGACGCTTGAGGGAGCTGTGGTGGAGGTTGGGGAGGGAATTCTTGAAGAGACCTTGGTGCTGATGATTCTCCCCTCTCTCCTTCTCTCTTTATGGAGGGACGGCCAATGTGCATGCCTGTGTTTTATCATTCTAAAACTCACTCTTTTGAGATAATGTCTCTCTGTGAACGTGACTCTGGCCTGGTGGCCAGCAAGCTGCAGTGATCCTACTGTCTCTCCCGCCCCGACAACACAGGACTTTTGACATGGGCTCTGGAAACTTGAACATCAACCCTCATGCTCTTATTGGATGGGCTGTTTCATATATATCTCTATGGAGTTTAGTCTCTAACTGGCTGGATCCTCCTGCCCTACCTTTACATGCCCAGACATAAAGGTCTCTGGAAAAGGGAACCTCTCCCCTGCACCCTCCCAACCCCCTTCACTCCTCCACCCCTGCAGAGGGAGAGGAGGATGCCTCTAATGAAGTGCGCTTTCTACCTTTACAAGTGGCTGTTTGAAAGCCTAAAGCTGTGGTTTCGTGTTCAAGTGCGAGTGTATACGTGCGTGCGTGCGTGCGTGCGTGCGTGCGTGCGTGCGTGCGTGCGTGCAGAAACAGAGAGATCAACCAACGACCTTGCACTCTGCCATCTGGAAAGGACTCCCCAGGCGAGTAACTTGGGCTGCAGCACTTGGTAAGAGAAGGATGGATTCTGGCTCATGAACCTTGTCACAGGCAGTTTCTCTTCTAAGGCTAGGAGAGTGAGACAGAAAGAAAAACAAAAACAGAAGCAGAACAGGACTAGGAGGAGGAATATCCCCAAGGGCCCCGAGAGCAGGTTTTAGCATATTAAACAGTGTTAAGGAAGGAGTAACGGCTTTAAGCCTGCTGTAAATTAGAGGGCAAACTACTATCGGGAGAGAAAGATTTTCCCTCTACCCTTTTAGGATTAGTACCTGGGCACCTACAAAGTGAGTAGACAAAAGAGAAATTATTAAGAGAGGTTTACTCATGTGTGTATCAATCAGCTATAACTGTAACACAATACTCAATGTAACCAACTTTATAAAGACAAAATGTTTACTTAGTTCATACTTTGGAAAGCTGAAAGCCCAAGATCAGAAAGCAGGGTTCAAGAATGGACAGAGGGCCCCAGTTTGGCCTCTGGTGCTAAGGATGGTGGATAGTGGCCCATCAAAGCAGAAACACGTGTGTTAGAGAAAGCTTACACCAGCAGACAGAAGTCACAGAGGGACCAGGATCCCACAGTTCTTTCCAGTGGACACCCCACATGACCCAAGGGCTTCCCACTAGACCCTACCTCCTAATGGAACTATTCTGGGACCAATCCCTTAACCTCATAGTATCTTAGCACATACTCATGCCATTCCTAAACCATACCAAGTGCTTAGAACCTGGGGCTTAGGGACTGGAGAGATGGCTCAGTGGTTAAGAGTAATGACTGCTTTTCTAGAAGACCCAGGTTTGATTCCCAGCACCCACATGGCAGCTCACAGCCATCTGTAACACAATGCCTTCTCCTAGCCTCCACAGGCACCAGGCATACATGTAGGCAAAATACACATAGACATAAAACAGAATAATAAAACAATTTATAAAAGAATACTGCCGTGATTTTTAATGCATTGCTCCCAAAGCATGTATCATAGAGTTCATTATCAGTGCCAGAGTGTTGGGTCTGACGGGGTGTGCTGCAATCAGATCACTAGGACTTAATCTTCGTGATCACTTTCATGCTGACTGTAAAAGGGCTTGAGCTGCAAGTTCATTCTTCCATTCTTGCTCCTGTCCCCTTTTCCTTTCTCTCTCCCTCTCCTTTCTGTCTCTAGCCTTTTCTTTCTTTCTTTCTTTCTTTCTTTCTTTCTTTCTTTCTTTCTTTCTTTCTTTGTATTTGTGTGTATCTCTTTTCTTTCTTTCTCTCCTTTTTCAATATTTAAGGCAAAATTTATGAAGAAGGTATATAGAAGTTAATGTTCTATCATATTTTTAAATGTCCTTTAGGGGAGGAGGCACAAGCATTTAAATAGCTTAAACGTTCTTTTTAAAGCCTTAGCCATTATAAGGTAACGTCTTTCTTTCTCTCTCTGTCTCTCTCTCTAGCACTTTTGAAATCTCCTTCTCTAGCTCTCCAGTATTTCCTGTACTCCACCTCCACCATGGAATGATGCAACAAGAGAGCCTTCCCCAGCAGGACTTTGACCTGGAACCCCAGCTCTAGTAGTGTCAGAAAAACAACAACAGCAAAAAAACACACCATTTCGGATATTCTGTTCAGCAGGAAATGGATGAAGGGATGGGGAGAGAGGAACAAACAGGAAAGAGATGCCGTTTTGGAAAGACCGCTGGGGATTTTAGGAGAACAAAGAGGAAGGAGGCGGCAAGTTTGGGACTATTTGTCTGAACGGCCATGAAAAGTCTTTGTATCTTCAGGGCCATAAACTAACCCCAGGAGGGATTTACAGTGGGTTTGACCTTCATATCTTTACTGGGAGTAGAGCTGCTGTCAGAGAGAATGCATGTGAGTCCTTGTTTTTCAGAGCTTTCTGATTCTCTGCAGATAAAGAGAGAAGAAAGCCTTTCTGCAGCTGGTATATCTTAGATGTCCTCCCTTCAAAATCAGGATTGTGCAAACACAGCGGGTGCCTGATGGCCACCCTGAACAGCTGGCACTTCTCAGTCAATATCTGTGAGTGAGTGAATGAATGAGTGAATGAATTAATGAATGAGTGAGTGAGTGACTAAGGAACACTCGGAAGGGAGGTAGGGTTGGTATGTGCTTTGTAGTTAAGCAGATGAAGTCCAAATTCCCCTCTCTGGTGAGGTGACCTCACAGTGCTAGGCTAGGCTTCCCTTGTGTAAGAGCCTGCAGAGGTTGCACAGGCTAATCCATTCACCAGATGGGCTCCTGCACTCCCCTGACATCTGCTGGGGTGGGGTGGGGACGGGACTCAGCAGCTGATTCCTAAGAGGATTGAGGCCACAGCCAGGGCGCAATAGGTTTGGAGGGAAAAGTCTGAGATTGCAACTCAGTTCATCCATCAGCTTTGGGTTTTTTGAGAGATGAAACCAGAAAGCAAGCGTTGGATAGGTTCTCCTGGGTTGCTGGGTTTGGAAAGGAGCATTTAGCAGGAGAAAGAAGACAGTTCTGCAGCACATCAGAGGCCTTTGCACTGAGAGACTCCCGCACCCTCCCTGCAAGGCCCTTCCAGCTGGGAGTGAGAGGGAGGGGGGACTGGTGAGGCTGGACGCTGGGTGAGTCAGTGAGTGAATGATGGTTAGCAGCAGCCCTTCAGGGTCTGTGCCCCCTTGCCTACCCCAACCCTGCCCAATCTAGATTCTTTTTGAAGTCCACGGCTTGCAAAGTCCCTGGTTTTGAGTTCAAAGAGAGAACTCGGTGTTCTTCGTGAAGTGGCCTCTGTCTGGGCCCAGACAAGATGGGTTGTCCAGATGTTCAGCTGGCCCAGCTAGAACGGTGCTGGGCAGAACTGTATTAAAAATAGATTCTCCTAAGGCATTTCTTCCACGATCTTCCCCTCTGTGGAGTTAATGTGTGAGCCTGCTTAGCATCTTTCCCTTTTCACAGCAAATACAGACCTTGAGAAGTCTGCTGGGTCATGGATGGCTGGAAGAGGAGAAGACAAAATACCACTCTCCTCTTTTTTTTTTTTTTTTTTTTGAGATAGTGTCTCTAGGTAGCTCTGTCTCTTGTCTGGCCTGGAGTCGGTGTAGACCAGGCTGTTTTTAAACTCTTGGCAATCCTGACTTTATATCCCGAGTGCTAGGATTCCAGGCATGTACCATCATGGCAAGCTAAGGAGGCAATTAAATTATTGTGTGTGTATCTGTGTGTGCACATGTGTGCAAGCATGTTTGTGTGTGCATGTGCATGCAGCACACATGGGTACAGTTGCTCTCTGAGGACAGAGGCCTCAAGCTCCCATGGAACTGGAGTTATAGGCAGTTGAGAGCTGCCTATTTAGGTTCTGGGAATCAAACTCAAGTCCCCGGCAAGTGTGGAGCATACTCTTAACTGCTGAACTATCTCTCCAGCCCCAAGGAGTCAGCTTCTGACGGAATAAAACAAGCATGTCTGGGCAGCAGCTCAGCACTGTCATCAGGCAGGTAGTACCTGGACTCCAAATTCAGGTCTTAGGCTCAAGATCTTTCTTTAAGCATTCCTGGATGCCTGTTGCAGAATGGCACACCCTGGAGGGAGAAAACACGTTGGGTACCTCTTCCTGGTGAGTGGGAAGCCACAGGCTGGTTCCAGGATTACTCTGCCAGGCATTTAGAGAAGGAAATTAGTCAAGACTTGAGGAACCATCTAAAATCATTCTGGGTGGGACAGTGGTCAACAGAATCATCCCGGGCGATATGGAAAAATCACACAAAGAAAGCTCAGAAGCAGCCCGTTTCAGTGAGAAAACTTTTTTATTTTTCATTTTTTTTTTCTGCTTTTAAACTGACGCGTGTTTATTCCCTGGCACTGGCCTCTGGACCTTGGCCTCTGGCTTAGAAACAAAAGGAGGTTGTTTGGTCCCTGGGCCTGCATTCGCTCACAGACTATGATGTGTACCCCGGGCATATGGTTTGGGGAGTCGGTGTACTCTTGGAGGGATGCGCACAGGGCTCTTTTACTCAAGCTTAGCCCGTGCCTGTGTTTGACAGTGCTGTGGAGGGAGGAGCCTAGGGTCTGAAAGCCTCCTCCCTCTTCTCCATGGAGAAGAGGAAGTAGGCCTCTGAGGTCACGTGTCCTCACAGACACAACTTCTTCTTGACACAGGTACTTTGGTCCAGCCTCCAACACAGGGATCTCGCTACCACATCTGCCTCTTCTTACCTCCCTTCCTCCCTCCCTCTCTTTCTCTGAGGCAGGGTCTCTATATAGACCAGGCTAACTTCAGCCTTGTGATTCTCCTGTCTCAACCTCCCAGATGCTGGAGCTACAGAGATGTTCATAACCATGCCAGCTACTTCTGCTTTCCTATTAGGTCAACACCGTGGCTCTGGACCTACTCTAGCGAACAGCCCTTTCATTCATTCAGCACCTATTTGGGAAGGTGTTTTCTTTGTACTGGCCACCACGCATCGCTGTGCACAAGGAGATCACTGTTGTGGGGAAAACCAACAGGCAGCAGGCAGTTAATTTCGGTAGATTTCATCTACCTCTTTGCCAAGCAGAAGCTGGGTGGCCTCTTCCATTCCTGTCCTGCCTGACCCCACATACCCTACTCATCGGCACAGCGTAGCGCCTGGCTGGTTCTAATTCTGAAACACATGTGGCATTCACTGTCTCTCTCTCTTTTTTTTTTCTGCTCTCTTTTTGCCAACCCCACTCCTTTCCCTCCTGTACCCAAGTAACCACCGTGTCTCTCCTGGACCAAAGCACTGACCTCCTTGCTAGGCTCTGGGCTTCTGTCCTGCCTCCCCAGAGCCCCTTTCCCACATTAACCACAGGGAGGGCTCATTTGAAACTAGCAACACTCACCTTTTTAATCCATTTCAGTAGATTTTTTCCAAGTTTTTATTTTTGAAATTAGTATATATTAATTGTGCAAATCAATGAATTTTCTTAGGACATTTTCATATGAGTATAACATCTTTTGATCACTCCCCATTCTCCTCTTGCCTCTGTCCTTTTTCCTAGTATTCTGTCTTTCATTTTCATGAGCTTTTACAATTTTTTTTTCTTTTTTTCTTTGATAGATTTCACACCTGAAGGTGTTTGATATTCATCTTTCTGAATCTGGCATATTTTTTATAACAATGTTAAGTTCCACACATTTTCCTGCAAACATGATTTCATTCTTCATGGCAGAACACTATTTTCTTTACTTATCTGTTGATGGGCCCCTAGGCTGGTTTCATATCTCGGCAATTGTGCCAGGACAATCACAGATATGTATGGAGCTCTGTAGGTGTCTCTGTGTGTCTGGATCATATATAGTTTTGTTTTTATGGGTTTTTTTTTTGGGGGGGGGAGGGGATGATGAAATGAGTACATAGTCAGGCCAACCTTGAACTTGCTATGTAGCTGAGGGTGACCTTGAACTGACTCTCTTACCTCTTCAGTCCTAGGACTACAGATGTGAGTCCACCATGCCCAGCCCCCTGTTTTTAGTTTAGTTTTTTTTTTTTTTTTTCAACTTTGCCCAAACCAGAGTCTCCTCCTCTGAGGATTGCCCTGGCAGATGTGTGTGGGAATTATCTGGATGGTTGATTGATTCTGGAGGGCCTGAGGCCCAGTCCACTGGAGGCAGTGCCATCCAGGAGGGGGAGAGCGAGCAAAGGAAAGAGAGAGGAGAAACAAGGGAGGAGAGAATGGGGAGGGGGCAGGGTGAATCCAGTATTTAGTGCTCTTACATGGTTTCTTCCTCAGTTCCTGCCCTGGAATTTGCCAGTGATAAATTGCGACCTGGAGGTGTAAGCCAAACAGACCTTTCTCCTCCACTAAGTTGCTTTTGCTCACAACGTCCATCACGGCAATAGCAAGCAATGTGGAGCTGTCAGCAACAGGGTAGAAAGGTTCCTATAACTCAGGCCGAGAAGGCTAGAAACTGAGACTTCAAGACGAGCCTGTGTTACACGATGAAATCCTGTCTCAAAAAATCAAACCTGGGCTGTGGTGGCACATGCCTTTAGTTCTAGCAGGGAAGAGGCAGAGGCAAGTAGACCTGTGTGAGTTTAAGGCTAGCCTGATCTACATAGTGACTTCTAGGCCAGTCTGGAAAGAAACGAACAAATAAACAAACAAAACACACACACAAAAGCAACTAGGAATGCCCACTATGCTGACTTCTGAGTTTCTTCTTTTGTTGTTTTGGCTTAATTTTTTTTCAAGACAGGGTTTCTTTGTATAGCCTTGATTATCCTGGAACTCACTCTGTAGACAAGGCTGGCCTTGAACACAGATACCTTGCTTGCCTCTGCCTCCCGAGCGCTGGGATTAAAGGCGCGTGACACCAGTGCCTGGCGACTTCTGACTACTAAGACATTGATTTGTCTTTCTGACTTTGACTCTCATATATACAGAATCAAAGAACATGTCCTTTTTTTGTACCTGGGATACATTCTGTTTGTTGAGCGAAGGGTGAAGAGAATAGATTTTAATCTATGTGTAAAAACCCCATATGAAGTCCATAGGAGGAACAAGGCCTTTGGCAATGTCACCGCTTAAGGCTTTGGCACTGTGTATGCCTGCAGCTAGCAAACCCAGGGGTGAACACCCAGCAGACAGGAAGGCGTGATTAACCCCTTTTACAGACTGGGAAAATGAAGCTCAGAGGGAGGTTAGAGAGCGTGCCTAAGACCTCTCGCTTGCTATGCAGCAGACTCAGAATCAAACTCAGGTTGACAAGGCCATGCCAGACTGGCTCCTTTCTGACGGCGCCTTCTATTCTCCTCTTGCTGGTAGTTAGTCCGGTGTGACAGGCATTCTTTCTCTTATTTAATCAGGCTTTCTTGAAGCCTAGTTATCTTCTTTTTCTTTGACACCAATCTCATTCGGTCCCGGCTGACCCCGAACCCCTGATCCTGCTGCCTCTACCTCCCAAGTGTTGGGATTACAGGTGCTGGTCACCTCACGTGGTTTCACACAGCGCTGGGGATTGGATTCGGGGCTTTGGGCATGCTAGGTAAGCACTCTACCATTTGAACTACACCTGCCGTCCTCAAGGCCTGTAAAGACGTTTTAAAATTTAGAATAGGTTGTGTTTATAGAAGACTTGCATGTGGGCATGGTGACACCTACCTCTGATCCCAGCGGTTCCGCGCTGAGATGGAAAGATCAGTGTTCATTCAAGGCTGGCCTGGGCTACAATGAAAGACACCCTTCCCCCACCTTTTCTTTTTTTTGAGTGAACAAGGAAATGAACTGAAAACTTGCAAATAGTTCAAAGCTGATGGATCATCACCGTGAACATTTGTCGCGGCTCAGAAGCCAGTGTCAGCACAGGGTCTGTGCTGGTTAGATCTTGTCATCAGCTTGACACAAGCTAGAGTCAATTAATTGGGAAGAGGAAATCTTAATTGAGAAAACTCCACCAGACAGGCCTGTTCCTTGTCTGTGCCGCATTTCCTACTAACGATTTCTGTGGGAGGGTTCCCATGCTCACCTCCCTCCACGCTGGACTATAACCTGTGGAGTTAAATAAACTTTTCCCCCCAGTTTGCTTTTCGGTCATGCAACTAAAAGCAAACCAGGACATCCTCCATGTTTGTTTGGTTTTTTTTTTGGACATCATTCACTCTTCTATGCATCATTTGTTTTTGCTTTGTTTGAGACACGGTTTCTCTGTGGAGCCCCTGGCTGGCTTGCCCTTTCACAATCCTCTGCTCTTTGCTGGGGTCACGGACGTGTACCAAAATGCCAGCAGCTTTTACACTGACATCTTTCTTCTCCAGTGTCTCATCCAGGACACTGCAGTTCACTTACCTCTGTCTCCTCTGGCCTGTGACTTTTTTTTTTTTTCTACATTCATTTACTTTCTTAAGACTTTGACAGTGTCAAGGAGTCTAGCTTTGTGGATCTGCCTCAGCAATTGGGTTTGTCTGACATTTTCTGACCGAGAAAGATTGGACCAGAGTTGTGGGTGGTTGGGAGAAGATGGCCCAGGTAGAGTTCAGGTGACACTCTGTCAGTGCTCTGGTCTCAGAGCATCATTGATATTATTAACCTAGGCGCCTGCCAAGGGAAGAGCTACTCTTTCTACTCTTTCCGCCAAAACACTGCCCCTCTCATCCTCTCCTCCAGATTCTACTCCTCGGAAGCAGGTCACCCTGACGGCCCACGTTCAAAATGAGGAAAGGGCCTTCAGCTATACTCCCTGGAGTAGGGAAGGTTTACAGAAATTATTTGTAATGCTGCCTTAAGGGAGATGTGCTAGTCAGCGTTCGTTGCTGTGACGAGACACCTGAGATAAAAAGACAGAAAGATTTATTCAGCCTTACAGTTTCAGATGATTATTTTTTTAATGTGCTCTTTGAAATTTTCGTACATGTACGCACTGGTTATTCTTTTTGTTCGTTTGCTTTAAATATTATTTACACAGGAGTCACCACCCTGTCTTCTTCCTGACTTCATGTTCTTTTAAAAGGTCATTGTTGTTAATAAGCCACTGTGTCTAGGCAGCGCTGACCCTGTGCAAATGAGCATGGGGCCATTCGCTAACATATGGACACCCTACCAGAGGCCACACCCTCAAGGAAAAGTAGCCATCAACTGCCACTAATTCCTTAGGGCCTATCCTAGGAGGGAGGCCCCAGGAGCTCCTCCTCCAACCATTCTGGCATTGTTGACTGACTGATCTTGTGCAGGCTACCACAGGGGCCATGAGCTGACGTGTGTCCAGGAGAGAGTGATGCAGAACGTTCTGCCCACTTCTCTGGCTCTCACATTCTTTTTCTTTAAAAAAGACTTTTTATTGATTATTTGTGAATTTCATAGCATGCACCCCAACTCATCTCCCTGTTCCTTCGTATCCATCTCTCCCCCCTTGCAATCTCACTTGCAAAAGACAAAATAATATCACCACGGAAGCTGCAGTGTGTCATGGTGTGTCACAGTACCCCTTTTGTCCACACTTCTTTACTTGCAAATGTTCGTTGCAGTGAGTCACTGGTGTGGTTTGAGGCCTCTGGCTTCTGCTACCCTATCAGTACTGGATCATCACTGGGACTCCTCTCGGACATCCTGTCGTTGCTCTGTGTCATGGAGGTCCTGTAGCTTTGGATCTGCAGGACCTGCCCCTTCGTGAACTCCAGCAGTTCGGCGATGGGGTAGATGTTGGGGTGGGCCAACTCAAAGCCCTGAATCTGGGCCTGGGTGATAACTGAGTTGGTTAGCCAGCCAGCTCTCACATACCCACACCATCAGAGCGAGCTCTCCTGTACTCCCAGGGCTAGTTCACTCAAGTGCCATAGAGAGCAAGCCAGGGAGGGGAGGGCGGATCTCCTGCTCTTGTGCTCTTATGCTGGCCTTATGCCGGCTCACCTACACCCATGCCACCAGGGCCAGCTCTACTGTGCTGCCCAGGTGAGGTCCAGGACCACTCCCCCCGACCCCAACCCCCATGAGTGCTGCAGCCAGTGAGGGGCAGGGCCAGCTCTGCCCTTGGATATCAACATGGTCTCAGGTTGCAGCCCAGACCACGGACATCCGCATGGCCTTGGGCGGTAACACGGGCTGTGGATATAGATACAGACCCCTGCTGCTACGTGGCCAGGGACCCAGATATGGCCCTCTGCGGCAGCAGGGGCCATAACCTCACCAAGGCTTCAGGTGACAAGGCAGGCTATTCACATCAGGCTGTTTCTCATCACCTTTGCATCTTCGTTCTGCCTCTGTTCCTAGTGCTCAAACTGCTCTGCTCTTTCTTTCCCATCTCTCCACCACACACTTGAACATAGTGTCTCCCAAAGTGGGCCTCTGGGTATCTTCTGCCAGATGGAAAGCAAGAGCAAGAGGAAGAGGCCAGAGTCCCAGTAACTCCTGTCAGGATCATAACTTCCCAAAGACCTAACTTCCTTCCACCAGGCCCTGTTCTGCCCAGTTCAAGAACCCCAAAAGACCAGGAATAACTAGACTCTTCTGTAAATACATGAGGTTCTTTTTATTGTAAATTACAAGCTACAGCTTGGGCCCACACCCCCCACAACCGAAGCGGTGGGAGCCGAGTGCCCCAAGCTCAGGTTAGTTGGGTGATTTAAAGATTCTGGTCCCTCCCAGCATGCCCAAGGCAGGGGAAATTCCTGCCTGGCAAGCATCTATTGGTCAAAATGCTACATTTTGAATTGATTGGCTATAGGAAGGTCCCCAGACCATAATGACCTAGTGTCCCTCCCTAGGGGGATGGGCCAGTTTCCTAGCAACTGTTATCTCTAGTGGGTGGGGAAAGAATGCAGGAAGGCGGTCCTTCCCCTTAGGGCATTACTAGACTTCTCCATCCACCTACTTCAGGTCTTAATAATAGCTGCTAATTTTTAATCTTTTTTGGTCTCTCAGCCCCACCTCCTGAAGTTTTCTTCCCTGTGGCATCATAGGACGGTTACCAAGCCCTTAATGCAAGGGACTTTGGGGGACACGGTGGATCTAAATTATAAGAAAAGATTTCTCTCCTGTTTCATTCATTCATTTGTTCATTCATTCAGTAATAAATTTGTGCCCATATAGATCCGTGAATATTTATTTTAGGCTTTGGGTTACAGTCTATTTGTTACATTATTGTTTGTGTAGCTTATATCCTTCCGGTTTGGAGGGATTTTTTCCAGGAAGGCTCTGCAGACCCTCTGAACATGCCCTTGTCCTTTTGTTTACTTGTTTTTTGTTTTGTTTTGTTTTGTTTTGTTTTTTGTTTTTTTTTGTTGTTGTTGTTGTTTTATTTTCTTTTGAGACAGGGTCTTATGTAGTTCAGGCTGGCTCTGCCTGCTCAGTTCCTGATCTTTCTTGCTTCACCTGGGAAGAGCATGTAGCACTTGCCAGGATCATCTTTTTGTTTTTCACTGTTGCCCCTTACTTTGAGGCACAATGTAAAACTCCTGGCTCATTTGCATTCCCCCAGCCCCGGAACTTTGAATTTCTCCAAGGATCTCTGGTTCCCTTTGCTGGAAAATGATTAGAGACCGAGTTTTGAACACCAGGACCCTCTGCTCCTGAGGTGTACCTGTCTTTAGCCCTCCCCTCACAGACAGAGCCAGGGAATATACATATGCATTCTGTGTTTACATACATGCTCATGAATATTTATGCCTCTTCAGTCTTGTATCTTCGATAAGTTAAGCATGAATTTTCAGCGAATTCTCTGACTAATCTAGTACCTCCTGGTTTACTCAAGCCCCCTCCTGCTTATTTAAAACTTATTTCTCCCTCACTGAGACACCAGGTCCTCGACACGGATCATTCATTTGTTTACTTGCTTATCCTATTGTCACAGTTTATGTCTGGAACATTCCCCACAGGCTTAGGTTCTAGGTGCTTGGTCTCTAGCCTGTGGTTGTATATGAAGACATTGGAGCCTTTAAGGGGCTGCGCCTGGCTGGCCTAACTGGCCGCATTAGGATGGTTCTATTCACCTCTGGTCTTAACTCAACTGCCTGGTCCACCACCATAGGAAGAACATTTGTCGCTTGCTGCTCCCACTACATAAGAAACTACTCTGTCATGCTTCCCTCAACCCCCATGATGGACGGAAATCCTGAGCCTAAATAAAAGGTTCCTCCCTTCAGTTGGTTCTTTCTGGTACTTTTGTCCTGGATGGGAAGAGTGACTCAGGAGGCCTCTGTCTAGAGCATTCTCTGGATCGCTAGCCTGTTATCTCTGCGAGAAACAACCTGGCTGACTGCAGACGGGCAATGCTGCACCTTCGCTTCTGTCTTCAGCTGTCACATCTCTTGTGGAGACGCTGCTCCTCCAGGCTTACAAAGCCCGCCTCTTCCTCCAGCACCACTTCTGGTGATGCCGCAGTCCTCGCCCACAACGTGGTCACAATTGGGCACCCCCAGCACTCAGGTTGATTTCCCAAAACTTGACAACACTGAATTTTATTCACTGTGCTGCAAGATTCTCTGGGTGTTGGAAGCTGCATGTTGTCATGTGTCTATGGCTTCAGTGTCACACACAGAAATGACATTGTCTCAAAAACCTCTGTTTGCTGCACTCTGGCAACCAACCACTCTTCTTCCCCAGGTCCTAGCAAGCACGTGTGGTTTGCTTGGTTGTTTTTGCTTTTCTAGACATGTATTCTCATGTATCTGAGGCTGGCTTCAAACCTGCTATGTAGCCAAGGCTGACCTGAACTCCTGATCCTCTTGCCTCCTTCATCTTCCAAATGCTGGGATTACAGATATGCACCAACATGCCTGCATGCCTGTTTTATAAGATACTAACTCTGTTAACTGAGCTACATCCCCCAAGCACTAGCATAACAGTTGTAAGCAACCATGTCTGGTAAATTATGTGTGTGTGTGTGTGTGTGTGTGTGTGTGTGTAGCTTTCTTCTCTCCAAAAAGAAATGCAGGTATTATTACAGAACTTGTAGCCATTTTTGTCTGTTTCCTTTACTTAGCATAATAAATTTAAGGTCTATATAGTGAGACTCTAACTAACTAACTAACTAAATAAATAAATAAAATCTGAGGGTTTTACGGACTGCCTGCTTACTATGATTAATGTGATAGTGTCCGTGGACATTGTAATCAAATCTTGAATGCTATACTGATGTCCTGACCCTGGGGACAAGAAGTTCTCAGGCTGAGGAAATGCCATTCATTCACTGTACTGTCTAAAGATCCGATTATACAGGAAAGCACTCCTTCTCCAGCCCTCCCTTTGCTCGCTGTCAGCTCTGGATCCCAAGGCCAAGGCCTTTCTTCTCTCAGTGAGTCTGTCTAGTGGTTCTCACACTTGTACAGTTGCTTTTTAAAAAATGCAGGCTCCGCCCAAGGATTCTGACGTCACTGCTCGGTGGGGAGGAGCCTGGTTGTGGATGGCATAAATACCACTGTTACTGTTTCTAGTTTACTGCTTTGACCTCATGCTCAATGAGCATTTGCTAAATGACTCAGTGGCCGAGTCTGAGGTAACCGGGCATGACTGTGGCAAGTGGGCGGCAGAAGGCTGGTGAGGTCCGTTAGGAGACTGTCCTTTGCAAGAATATGGACATTCTCTGACCAGGGCGCTTGCTATGTAGCTGAGAACGATCCTAAATTCTCTATTTATCATGGGAGATGCAGCTTTTTTTTCTTCTTTCTTCTTTTTCTCTTTCTTTCTTTTCAGTTCTGGGGCTTGAACCTTGGGCCTCTCACCAGTTGCCCAGGCTGGCCCTGAACACACTGTCTACCAGGCAGGTCTTGAACTTTTAATATCCTGCCCCTGAAGCAACAGAAATGATAGGCTTGTGCCACCAGGACCAGCTTAGAACTATAGTTATTTTATTCAAATGTAATTAATATAGTCTTCAGCCTTGTATAATGCATACTTCAGTGGCTTCTGATATACTGTCACGTGACACAGCGTTTCCTGGGGTGAAACAACACATGCCTATACCCACCCCAGACAGGGAATCAATGACAGACCAAAGCACAGATACCACTGTTAGGGTCCGAGAATTTGGGGAATAATCCACTATGAAAACCAAGTTTGAGCCAACAATAAAGTATCTTTATTCGAAAGCTGATATATCAGGGAGACGCTGGGTTCAGGATCCAAACCGTGTCACAGAAGGTACAGCGGGGCAACCTTTTAAAGCAAAAAAAACAAACCAAACCAAAACAACAACAACAAAACCCATAAATTAGGAGGGGGGCTGGAGGCATCCAATCAGATGCACGCATACATTGTATGTTCCAGCACATTTCACCCCTGGCATCCTAAAGGTAATGACACCTAATATCTTGAGTGGGTTTCTGTATCAAGTATCTCAGATGGCTTTCTTGATAGCTTGGCCTGGGTCAAGGCTGCCCAATTAGAGCTCATTCAGCATTGCTACGTTTTGGTCACAGCTGGGTGTTAACAGACCATAGGGTGAGACATTGTTGCCAACATGCATCCCGGACATTTCACTCTAAAGCTATTTCTGGGATTTGGAGCTGTTTCTAGCAATTTAGCTTAGTACAAGATGGAGACTATATATAAGATGGAGTCTTTGTAGCTAAGGACGGCCCCAACATCAACAAAGTCCAACTTAGTGAACAATGAATCTTACTGGGCTCACTTACAGAAATATGGGTGAGGGGCTATTTATGGTAGCAGAAACGACTCAAAATGTCAACAAAACCCACCCCAGCATGGACGACAGCTCACAAAAGCTGGGGACATGGAACACATTGCACAGCCTGCAGGCAGCTCAACAGGTTCGAGTGTTCTTTCCAAGCAGCTCATTTGGTCTAAACCTTCCAGACAACTGGGCTGATTTCTGTTTCTGCTGGTCTGGTCTTAGGGTCTTCTTTGCAGCTTAGTTTCCTTCCATATGATAGGGACTCTCAACACAGCAGGGAGGGGTCTAGTAAATCTGGTCGGTTTCAGGGACTTCCTGACCCTATTTTGAGTTGCTTACCTTTGTTTAAGGAGCTTCCTGCAATATAAAAAGTTTCAATTGTGGAGGAAACTGTTGCACAACATATACTCAGAAGATTGTAAATTGTGAAATTATTACCACTTTTGATTTAAACAACTTTATCCCTCAAAACAACAACAACAACAACAACAAAAAACAGCCTTGTATTTCTCCTTGAAAGGGTTAGACTAACTTTGTAAACTATATGTCTTCTAAAGCCTATAGTTTTGAGTTTTAGGTCCAGGTTAAGCTAAAGCCTCTTAGTACCTTTCCAGAGAGTGAAGGAATGTAACCCTATCTGTGAGGACAGATATAAAAAAAGGGCAAGCAAGCAATGACCTTCACTAAGCAAAAGAAGGACCAGACCCTTGTCCTTGAGATAGCGTTTCTTAGCAACAAACCTAGACTTCTTCTGAGTAGCTTTTGACCTCCAGCCAAAAGTCTGTAGCCCCTAATCTTCAAGGATGAGCTAACCACCCCCACCTTAAATTGCAGCTGCATCCACACTTGGCAGGACTGGCCAAGCTTGAGCACCTAAGACTAACCAATTATCTTACTTTATAACTTCCTCATCCAATCCTAAATTGCCAAAACTGCAACTTCAAATTTCCCGCGATTTTTCTTTTAAAAACCTAAAGGCCTTTGTCTCCCGGTGCCACTCTTTGCTGACTGGCAGGGGTGACCCCGTTGTACAATGGTAAATAAACCTCTTGCTTTTGCAACGAGTCTTGGTCTGGGGGAGTTTCTGGGAAGGGCGCGATTGAACTCCTGAGCTGTGAGACCCAGGTCTTACATCCTTCTCCCTTTACTTCATTCAGCCCTGGATAATTGTGAAGTTGTCTTCTGTCGTTGTAGACTTACCAGATCAGACATTTTTTTGAATTTAATTTTATGTGTGTGAATGTGGGGAAGAGCCTTAAACTCATTGGCACAGGAGACAACTTCCTGAACAGAACACCAACAGCTCAGGCTCTAAGATCAACAATTAATAAATGGGACTTCCTGAAACTGAAAAGCTTTTGTAAAGCAAAAGACACTATCAATAGAACAAAATGGCAGCCTACAGACTCGGAAAAGATCCTCATCAACCCTACATCTGACAGAGGGCTAATATCTAGAATATATAAAGAACTCAAAAAACCAAATAACTCAGTTAAAAACTGAGGTAACAGAACTAAGCAGAGAATTATCTCTAGAGGAATATTGAATAGCAGAGAAACACTTAAAGAAATGCTCAACATCCTTAGTCATCAGAGAAATGCAAATCAAAATGACTCTAAGATTCCATCTCACACTGATCAGAATGGCTAAGTGACAACACATGCTGGAGAGGATGTGGAGAAAGGGGAACCCTCCTCCATTGCTGGTGGGAGTGCAAACTTTTACAACCACTTTAGAAATCAATCTGATGCTTTCTCAGAAAATTGGGAATAGCACTACCTCAAGATCCAGCTATACCACTCCTGGGCCCAAAAGATGGCCCACCATTCAACAAGGACATTTGCTCAACTATGTTCATAGTAGCTTTATTTGTAATAGCCAGAATCTGGAAACAATGGAGAATGGATAGAGAAATTGTGGCACATTTCCGCAATGGAATACTACTCAGCTATTAAAAACAAGGAAATCATGAAAACTGCAGGCAAATGGATGGAACTAGAGAAGATCATCCTGAGTGAGATATCCCAGACCCAGAAAGACATACACGGTATACACTCACTTATAAGTGGAATGTTTTGTCTGAACACATATTATGTGCACCTCATTTTTGTGCTTGGTGCCTGTAGAAGTCAGAAGTTAACAGATCTTCTGGAACTTGAGTAAAGAATTATTGTGAACCACCATGTAGCTACTGGGAACTGATCCTGAGCTCTCTACAAATGTAACAAGTGCTTTAACAACTGAGCCATCTCTCTGGAGAGCCCCGGACATTTCATATAAGTACTATATATACACCAACTTTTCTCTAAAATTGATTAAAACACATGCTTACACTCATGACTTTAATCCGAGAACTTGGGAGGCAGAGGATCTCTGAATTCAAGGCCATCCTGATTTACAGTGTGAGTTCCAGGAGAGCCAAGGTTTCACAGAGAAACCCTGTGTCTTACAAAATCAACAAAACAAACAAACAAAAACATGCTTAGCATACACCAGACACTGGCTTTAATCCTTAGAACAACAAATATACATATACACATATATCATATAATATATGCAAGGACCCAAGTATCCAGTCCTGGCCTCAGTTGAAGACAGTGGTTTTTGTTGTTGTTGTTATTGTTTTGTTTGTTTCCGCCTCCCCCTTTTTGTTTCAGGGCTGGGCTGTTTTCTTTTGCAATCCCCTTGCCCCAACCTCATGACTGCTGGGATCACAAGTCTGTGCCACTGAGGCTTTGTGGCTGGTTTCTCTCACTGGGGATAATGTTGTCAAGGTTTGTCTGTGGTATAGCGATTGTCGGTGTTCCATTTTCTTTTAGGGTTGAATAGTATTCCACAGTACAGATATATTCTTCTGTTTACCTCTTTGTCAGTCAGTGGTATTTGGATTCAGTTGAGCTTTCGGCTATTATTAACTTTCGTGTGTAAATTATTGATTTTCTTTCTGTCTTCATGCAAGTCCTAAGCTTTATAGCTCAAGACAGACTCAGATTCACTAGGTACTGGGTAGGTTATCCTGGAACTCTTCATCTTCCTGCCCCAGCTGGCAGAATGCTGAAAATGTGGACATGTGGTACCATCTCCTGCTCAGCAAACGTGTGCGCAGAGTGGATATGCACGAACAAACACACTATATGTGTATGCATTTAATTTCATTTTTTTTGAGGTAGAGTCTCGTGGAGTTCAAGCTGGCCTCAAACTTGTATACAGCTGAGGATGACCTTGAACTCCCAGTCCTCTTGCCTCCACTTTTCAAGCCCTAGGATTACAGGTATGCTTCACTGTACCCAGTTTTGAAATTACATATTTATTTTATTTTACATTTAAATATATCATGTATATGGATGTTTTGTCTGCCTGTTTATATCTATACCACTTCCATGCCTTGGGCCCACAGAGGATAGAGAGGGCATTGGATTCCCTGGAAATGGAGTTATAGGGCTGTCGTGAGCCACCATGTGAAGGTGGGAATCAAACCCAGGTCCTCTGAAAAAGCACCCAGCACTCTTCGCTGCTGAGTCACCCGTCTCTCCATGTCAGAAAATTTATATATTTAAATATAGATGTATATATGCCTATATATAATATATGTGTATATGTTTATACACAAACACACATATATGTGCTTGAGATTGTACCAGAACCCCATGCATGCTAGACCAGCACCCTACCACTGCGTTATACCCCAGCCCTAAAATATCTCTTCGGCTCAGGCTGGATCTGGCCATGTGTATGCATGTCTATATGGTGTGTGCGCGCAGTGTGTGTGTAGTCTTGGTGCTAGAGGTCGATTCCAGTGTCAGATGCACGTTAAGCACAGTGTCTTTGGGTAGAGAACTCTTACTGTAAAACTTGTCCTTGATCTGCACATAACCGCTGTGTTCTGCTTTAAAGTTCGACCATATGAACTCAGCAGTGATGCGTAGGTGACTTCATCCACTTTTGTCCAATGTACATTGAACTTTGGTCATCGCTTACTATGTTTGTTTTGTTTATTCTGAGACAGGGTTTTTCTGTAGCCTTAGGTGTTCTGGACTCACTTTGTAGAGCAGGCTGGCCTCGAACTCACAGAGATCCATCCACCTCTGTCTCCCTGAGTGCTGGGATTGCAGGTGTGTGCCACCACACTCAGTTTTCTTTCTTTCTTTCTTTCTTTCTTTCTTTCTTTCTTTCTTTCTTTCTTTCTTTCTTTCTTTCTTTCTTTTTTTTCTCTCTCTCTCTCTTTCTTTCTTTCTTTCTTTCTCCTTCATTGGTAGGGACTGAGCCAGGGTCTTTGCACTGCTAGACAAGGGTTCTACCACTGAGCTGTACCCAGCCGTCTGACAGATTCTTCCAGCCCCGAGCATGGGGACTGCCGAGCCTCACTGTGGTTGTGCCCACTGATGAGCTCAGGTGGTTACATCTTGCTCGACTGTGTTGGTGCCATGAGCCGTTCTTGTTGGGAAGGGTGACCTAAGACCTGTTTGAGGTCTGGTTTTAGCAAAGGTCCAGGCTTGGTGGCCTCAGCACTCAGGAGGTAGGTTCATGGGAAACAAGTTCTAGGCCAACCTGGGCTACACAGTGATTTCAAGGCAACCTGGACTTCGTGGAGTCCAACAAACAAACAAACAAACAAAGGCCAGATTTTGGCAGGAGCCTGCTTTGTAGACTGAAACTGGAACCGGCTTGCTTTCAGGTCATGCTAATAGATGTCTTTATCCTTAGCCAATTCTTGATGTGGTGCTTGGTCCCTGTGGCAGGAGGGAACCTTTCACATATCACAGAACAAGCACTTGTCTTGGATATTTCTTCTTGCACTTCAAAGGAGACTAAGTCCAATTTGGTTGAGAGCTTCTGACGGGAGAAAATTTGATTTGTGACATGTGGATGTTAAACTATGAAATTTCTTTTTGTGTGTGGTTCCAGGAATCAAGCTCAGAGCCTTCCTGCACACTGGAAAAGCATCAAGGCACACTCTCAGCCTGATAGTAAGCGTTTAAAAAAAATCCCATGGTAATGATGATTAGATAGATTATAGTCTTGCGGTTCATGTGAAATCAAGGCTGCTTTATTTTGATTTCCTTGTCTGTGTCAGAGCCTGGAGCTATTTTGGAGGGGAAGCATTTTCATATGAAAGCAGTTTTCACCCAAACATGCCTCATACCTTTCTTCAGCACAGATTTTATAGAGGGAGGAAATAGAGCGGCAGCTGCCCTGCTCCTTCCCCATTGTTATTGTCATTTGCTGCCTCAGTGCTCTAAGGGGTCTTTGGAGTTTTGCTTGGAGTAGTGTTTTGTTTACTCAAGGAGCTGCCTGTGAGAAGGAATCATTTAAGCCAGTAAATCAGGCAAGCAACCATAAGTTTGTAAGCCCTTCCCTCTCCTTCTCTCTCTCTCTCTCTATTCTGCCTAGCTTTGGACTTCATCTGACTGGGGTGACCAAGAAATGAAGAGAGAATAGACATACACAGGAAAGCTGGGATTGGGCGGGCCATGCTCACTGGTGGAGCAGCACCAACTACTCACCAGCCTGGAACCTGGCATTTTTATTATGTACAGCTCTGGGGGATGGGGTTAGCTAGTCTTGGTGGAGGGCAGGCCAGCAGTGTCAGGCTGCTCATCTGGGAGAAGGAAGCTGTGGCTGTTAGTTTCATATTGCCGACATCTGCACTTAGACTAGAGAAAGGCTTCCCCGATTGCTCTCAGCCTCAGCCTGGGGCACTCCCATGAGTCTGAGGCATTGGGGGTCCTTGACCCATATCAAACACTATACGCAAGACTTCATCTGTTCTTTGCACTCAGGGCTTCTTCATAGTCCCATGCCTGTTTCTTCCTCTCTCAATCTCCCCCTTCCCTTTTCCCTTTTGAGTCAAGGTGTCATGTGGCTCAGGTTGGTGTGTACTTGCTGTGGAGCCAAAGATAATCTTCAGCTTTTGAGCCTCTTGCCTCTGCCTCTGGAGCAGGATTAAAGATGTAGACACTATGGTCAAGTTACTCAATGCTGGGAATTGAGCCCAGGAGTTAGGTCAGGTTAGCTAAGCGCTCTGCCAACTGAGGTACACGCTCAGTACTGTTTTTGTTTGTTTGTTCGCTTTTTGAGACAGAGTTTCTCTGTGTAGTCTTGGCTGTCCTGGACTCACTTTGTAGACCAGGCTGGCCTTGAACTCACAGAGATCCGCCTGCTTCTGCTTCTCTGAGTGCAGGGATTAGAGGTGTGTGCCATCACACGCAGCTGCTCAGTACTATTGTAATGTCTTATTTTGACAATAAATTTTTTTCTAGTAATTTATTTTTTATTTTATGTGTGTTAGTGTTTTGTCGATACGTATGTCTGTGAGAGAGTATCATATCCTCTGGTACCGGAGTTAAAAAAAAGTTGTGAACTGCCAAGTGGGTGCTGGGAATTGAACCCTGGTCCTTTAGGAAGGGCAGACCATGTCTTAACCATTGAGCCATCTCTTCAGTCCCTGATGATAAAAATTCTTACTATACTTCTTTGTCCCACCCCCACCCCCATCCGAAGACTCCAGCACTCACAGGGGAGGGGCACTAGAGATGCAGTTTATATAGCTCTGAGGCAGTGTTTGTCTAGCTTATGTAAAGCCCTGGGTTTGGTCTTTACAGAAATAATAAAAAATAATTAAATAACTTAGGCTGTTGAGATGGGTAAAAGAAGCCTGCCACCAGTTCCACCCCCAGAACCTACTTACCAGGAGGAGGGGAGCCAACTCCTGAAGGTTATCGTTAGACCTCAGCAAGTGTGCTATGGCATGAGGGTGTCCCTTCACTATGCCTGAAGTGTGTGCATAGTGATACTGTGTCCTGCAGCCTTGTTCGTTCACCACCTCCATGGGCTTTCATAGTTACCTTGTGTGTGCGGACTCTTTATACCTTTCTGGACACAAGATGGTGTGATCTGCTAGCCATGGTGGTGATTTTACTTCCTTCTTTTCTACCTGGGTGTGTTTTCTGGTTCTGACCACCTGATTGTCCAGGTTCCCATCCCTTGCATCATTTTAGAGGAAGTGGCTGAGCAAAACATCCTTGTTTTGTTCCTGTCTTACCCCCTTAGTGATGGTATCAGCTGTGTTTGTTCATAGGTATCTAAGACCTTTGAGGAAGTTTCCTTTTCTCCCAGTGTGCTAAGCGCTTTGTCAAAGAGTATTTATTGTTGAATGTTATTGATGCTTTCCCTTTGCTTGGTGAATTGCTTTGTCCCTTTGGAGCAGGATATTTATTTTTAAAAATTTATTTTATTTTATTGTAAATTAGTGCTTTGCTTGCACGCATGTCAGTGTTTTCCTCAGAGGCCAGAAGATGGTGTTGGATCCCTTCAAACTGGCATTACTGACGGTTGTGAGCCACCATGTGGGTACTGGAAACTGAACCCTCATCCTCTGTAAGGGTAACTAGTTCTGGTAGCAGCTGAACCATCTCTCCAGCTCCCCAGCCCCTTTTTGTTTAACCAGTTGGAGAGTTGTAGGCTTAGATTTTTCACCAAACCTACTTTATTTAGGGTTCTTTCTTTTTAAAAATTATTTATTTTATGTGCATTAGTGTGAAGGTGTCAGATCCCTTGGAATTGGCAGTACAGACAGTTGTGAGCCATGTGGGTGCTGGGAGTTGAACCTGGGTCCATTTGGAAGAACAGACAGTGCTCTTAACCACTGAGCCATCTCTCCAGCCCTGTATTTAGGGTTCTTAAACACCTTTACCTACCTTCCAACCCTCAACTTTAGGTAGGGGACTAGTAGGGAAAAGGGCTATAGACCTGTTTTATCTACTTTCTGCTGATTAGGGTCTATGAGTCTTTCGGGGATTATCAAATTCAGTCGTCAGGATACCAGCAGTCCAGTCCAAAGGCCAACACCAAGCAGCAGCATGAAGTCAGGGAAAGCCACAAGGCTCAGTTGGATTGCCCCGAGAAGTTCTCTGGAGCATCCTCTCTGCGAAGTCAAGTGTTGACTATGAGGAGCAGTGCAGCGATGTCAATCTAAAAAGGGAGCCCTCTCTGTGTGTGGGCCTCTGCATATCTCTTCTCCTTAGAATCCACCCATGGATGTTCTCAGCTGGCCAAAGTCATACCCCTCACATGTGAGGGCTCACAGAAAAGCATCATGTGCCCTCTCACCAGCCAACCTCCAGCAAAACATCACATGACCAAACTGAGTCTTTAAGAAAACTAGAAATTTTCACGTCTGAGAGTCATTTATTTTTGTGTTCCCAGTAAGGCATCTTTTTTGATGGCTTTATGATAGCCAGCCTGTAACCTTTTGTGCTCAGTACTGAACTGGGACTGGACTTTTAGTCCTAAGCAGTCTTATTGATGTTGAGTTCCTGTTTTCTCTCTAGTTAACATTCCCCATGCTATTTTAAAGTTGCTTTAAATTTGCATTCAGCAAACTACACTTTTTTGGTATACATTTCTATAAGATTTTTTTTTCTTTTTTTTTTTTGAGATTATAATATAGTTATGTTTTCTCATTCCCTTCCTCCCTCCAAAGACTTTTATACACCCCTTCTTGTTATTTTTCAAAATCATGGCTTCTTTTTTTATTAGTTGCTGGTGTGTGTGTGTGTGTGTGTGTATGTGTGTGTGTGTATGGGCCCCTAGCTATAACCTGCTCTGTCTGTATAATGTTACTCACATGTATGTTTTCAGGGCTGAACTTTAGGTACTGGATGACCAATTGGTGTGCTCTTGTCTGGAGATGACTATTTCTCCCACCCCAGCTTTTCTTAGTGGCCTGTAGTTCTCCGTGTAAGGCTGAGGCCACATGGGCTCTTCCGTTCACTTTGGCATGTCTGTTGGTGTAGTCCTCATTCCGCTCAAGTTTAGGCATTCATGTTGGTAAGAATTTATGGGTGTAGCTTCTGACATTCCTAGGAGACACAACCTCACGACAAACTCCCTGATCCTCTTGCTCTGACTGTCTTTCCGCTCCCTCTTCTGAAGGGTTACGTGAGCCTTAGGCATAGGAGTGTTTTACAGTTGTATGCATTGGGACTGGGCTCCACAGCTCTGTATTATGATTGGCTATGGTTTTCTGCAATGCTCTCCATCTATTGCAGAGAAAAGTTTTATTGATAAGGGGCGAGGACTACACTTATCTGTGGGTATCTTTATACCCACAAATATTTAGAATGCAACCAGGGATTATGCTGGTTTGGTACAGTGATGGTTGCAGGTTCTCTTCCAAGACCCATGACTTCACTAGCACCAAGTAGTTGGCTATGTTTTCAGTACCAGGAATATTTCCCCTCTTGTTGAGAGGGTCCTGAGTCCAATTAGAGAGCTGTTGGTTACCACTAAGGTATGTGTGCCACTACTGTACCCACAGGGTTATCATGCCATGCTGGCCATTGCTGTGTTCATAAACATCATGGCTGAGTAGGATTGCTGTTTGCTTTCCGACTTTTCATGCTTACATGGTGCCTTCTGACAGTCCTCATGGAGGAGGTATGGAGGTCAGTTCCAGCTCAGTGGTTCAACAAGAGAGATTTACCTTCCACCTTTGCCCTGCCCCCCACTTTTGAGACACGGTCTCAAAGGTAGCTTAGGCTGACTTCAAACTTGTTATCTAGCCACGGATTGTGGTTTTGTTTTTGTTTGTTTTGTTTTTTTTTTAAAAGATTTATTTATTTATTATGTATACAATGTCTTCACGTACATCTGCAGGCCAGAAGAAGACACCAGATCTCATTGTGGATGGTTGTGAACTACCCTGTGGTTGCTGGGAACTCAGGACCTCTGAAGAGCAGACAGCGCTCTTAACCTCTGAGCCATCTCTCCAGTTTGCCAAGGATGGTCTTAAACTCCTGATCAGCCTGCCCCCACCTCCCAAGCACTGGAATTACAGCGTGCCCCATCACACCAGGCTCCTTTCAGGACAGTTTTTAAAAGGGTCTCCAAACAGTGACACGCCCCACCCCAGATCCCAGTGTGCAGCTAGTACAGGAGCTGTGTGGCTGCTCTTGGTTTCCATTTCACCACTCTGACTGGAATACTGTTATCAAAACCCTTGTGTGTAAACAGGTTGGGTAGCTGAGGATAGCCTTGACTTCCTGGTCCAGTTTTCTCCACCTCCCAAATATTGGGATTACAGGCCAGAAACTTTTTAAAACTTTATTGTCTTGCTACCATTATCTTTAGTGTGTGTGTGTGTGTGTGCGAGTGCATGTGTGCTAGTATGTGGGTGTGCCGGCTTTGGGAGGTTGAACTGAGGCTGTCACGCCTGCTCAGCCCCTGCGTTATCCACTGGGCCATCTTCCCAGCTAGATAGCTATCTCTATCTGTCTGTCTGTCTGTCTATCTATTTATTTACTTTTGAGACAGGGTCTCACTTTGGTGCTCAGGGTAGCTGAGGACTCACTATGTAATCCAAGCTGGCCTTGAACTTTCTGTATAGTTCTTCTGTCTCAGCCTCCCGAGTGCTGAGTTCAAGTCTGTAGTCTTGCATCACCACATCCAGTTGAAATCCCAAAATATTTCCTATATGGAACTTTTACACAAATTTGCCAATTCCTCCTCCTCCTCCTCCTTTTTTTTTTTTTTTTGGTCTTTTTTATGGTTTCTAAAGATGTTGTGATATAGCAGTACAGTGTCATTTTGCACTCATGTTTTAATGGACCGATTTCTCCCTGAGTACAAGTGCTAGGTCTTAAGCGTTGATATTTGTCATTTTGAAAGATATTGCCAAATAAAGAAGCTCAGCTGGCTTATACTCTGTCCAAGGTACACATGCCTCAGCCTGTTGCCCCACAGCCTCCACTAACTGTTAACAACTTGACACTGCCAATCTGATAACAGAAACACGCTGCTCATTGTAGTCTGAGTTTGCTGTTCTTGGATTACGAATAGACGTTAGCATTTTAGGTCTGAACAGTTTTTATTTTTAATTAATTAATTAAACATCAAATTATCGGTCAGTCAATCAATCTATCAATCAACAAACAAGCAAATTAGTACATTTTGGAAACAGGGTCCCACTCTGTAGCCCAATCCAGCTGGAACTGGTGCCTGATCTTCCTGATCCAGTCTCCCAAGCGTTGAGGCTACAAGCATGAGCCACCACGACTCCTGCATTATTTTTATTTTATTGACTTATCTTTGCTGGGTTGGGGACTGAATCCAGGGTGACCAGCATGCTTAAGAAAGCACTTCATTATTGAGTCACCTTTTAAATTCCCCCTGGGCAAATTTTCCCTGTCCAGTCCACTCAGGAGAGGAGGCGGGAGTTGGCCTCTGGTGGAGGACTGGCGGCGGGATGCAGGGCGTGGTTCGGCGGGAGGCTGAGGCCCGGGACCCCCCCCCCCACCTCCACCCTCCAGCCCTCCCTCTTCCCTCTGTGGTCTGGGAGCTCCGCCCAGAGTCAGCCTGGGGCTGGTCTGGGCGGAGCACGTGGGCCGGTGGGCGGAGCCGAGAGCCTCATTTATTCCTGGGCGAGAGGAGCAGACGCAGCAACCCGCGGGTCCCAGCATCAGAGAGAGTGGACTCTTTCCGGAGTCCCGCAGCATGAAGCTCTCCCACGCGCTGGCCGCCCTGTGCGGCGTGCTGCTCTGCGCCTCCGGCCTCTTCGCCGCGTCCGGTGAGTCCCTCGCGCCGCCCTTTGGGCCTCGCCCCTCTGTTGCCCGCTGCTCGGAAGTTCTCGGCGGCGCCCTCCCTCCACCCTTACTGTTGACAAACTTGAGCCAAGCCTAGGGGACCCCCGCCGGGGCTGGGGCTGCTCCCGGATGGCAGAGGCGGACGTGCTCAGCCTCTGCGCGCTCTGCGTTGGGGCCTTGAGGTAGTGATAGTGGCTTGTGCACGGAGCGGTGACCCTGGACACCCAGTGACAGCCGTGCCTCCCCCGGGGTTGTGATTTACCCATAACAAAGGAATCCGCTGCGTCCGCTGCCTCTGTAAAATGAGGCCACCGGACTATGCCTGCTCTCTAGAGTCTAGGAGTCTTGTGCAGGTACATCTGCAGCTAACTTTCCCCGCAACTCTCTCCCGAACCTGCCTGGCTGGAGAATCCAAAGAACTTTTTTGCGCCCCACTTGTTGAGCCTACGTGAGAGACCGGGCTGTAGGTGGGGCTGGTCAGGAACGAGAAAAGGGCTTCCTGCCCCTGACTGGCCTTGGCCGGCTGCTTTATCTTCTCTAGCCCTCCTCCTCCGCTCGGAGGTCCCTGGTAGACATTTGGGCCGCGTGCAAAATGATGCTGGAGAAAGCAGTGCCCACATGGGGCGGGGTGAGCTCTGGGGCTTTTCAGGCAGCCCCTCCATCGTTTTTGTTTTTTTTTTTTTCTCCCCATAGAAATGAGACTGGCTGAGGCAGGAGACATCACCCCTGGGCCCAGCTCTGTCGTGTTAGCACAGGATCTGACCTAGGGCACAGAGCTGAAGGCATTGGGTGCCCCCAGCTTTCACGAACTAACAACTCCTGGTCCCTCTACTCGTTTTGCTTGCATCTCCGCTGACCCTTTCCACTCCTCCCTTCTGCCCTCTTCACAACCTTCGCCCTGGCCAAATGTCCCTGGACAGTTTCCGGAGCAGGACCCCGATTTGTAGAGGTGCTGGCGTCTCACAGGCAGGTGACCAGCCTCATTCTCCTTTCTGTTTTCTTCTCTGGAGCCTTGGTTTGATCCCACGTGTAGCAAAGGCTGGACGAGGAGCCCTTGTTGGGACAGGATGCCTTGGCCATTCCGGAGCTTCCGTGTGAGGCTGACTGTGCCCTTCCAGGTCAGAGGGGATTAACCTGCTATTTAAAGCCAGTGACTAATAGTTCTGCCGCAGCGCCTTAGGATCCCCAGGCCCCTGCTGAGGCGGAGTTATGTGGGCTGGTGCTCGTTAATGGTGTCGCCAGCCTCCAGCTTGGGAGACTGGGCTCCCCAGGGCCTTGAGCTTTGAGGAGGGCCCGTGTGCCTTGGATGGTTGACTAGGAGGAGAAGAGATATCTTAGGTTTGATCCCAGTGCCAAGTTTGGGGTCCAGTCTAGTAGAATGCCAAGGTTGGGCAGAGGACCCTCATGTCCAGCAGACCAGTGTCAGGGGACCCTGGACAGATGGGAGTAAGGTGAGCTTTTGGGGCAGGGTGCCTCCAGTCCCTGTCTGGGCTTGGAGCGGGGGTGGGGTTTGCCAGCCACGTGGCTGAGCTCTTCAGATCACAGGCCAGGTGATCTCAGGCCCAGCCTAGCCACCCTCCTCCTGTGTTCTCCATCCTGGCTGACAGTGCACAGCTGTCACCCAGGGCTCTCCAAAAGCTCTGGCATCCTTTCCAGCCTTCCTCCACCGCCTCAGTCAAACTCACCTGCTCCTGTTCCCTCTGCCCTCATGTGCTTCCTCATCATTCAATCTGGGAGCTTCATCTGCTGCCGCCAGACCTCCTGCACTTTAGGGGACCATCAGCCTTCTCATGGGACTTTCAGCCTTCCTCCTTTCAAACTTCAATCTGCAGAGAGAGAGAGAGAGAGAGAGAGAGAGAGAGGCAGAGAGAAAGGCAGAGTGGCAGAGAGAAGCAGCCACACAGACACACACAGACAGAAGACAGGGAGAGAGGCAGACACACACACACACACACACACACACACACACACACACACACACACAGAGAGAGAATATGACTGATTACAGCATACAAAGTCTAAACTTGTCATTCTTAAAGTCCTTCTCTTTCTGGCCTAAGTCCAGCCACATCTGCACCGTTCTCCAACATACCGTGTTCTCAGTGTATCTGCTTCTTTCTCTCTAGAATATTATTTTCTTATTCCTCAGCTTGTCACCCCCCCCCACACACTCTGTGATATATATGACATGTATATTTACTTCATTGTCTATCTTGTGTGAGCCTGAGTGTATTATATGTGCAACACTTGCTTGCAGGAGCCTTCAGTGGTCAGAAGAGGACACCAGATCCCCTGAGATAGGTGGTGGTAAGCCACCGTGTGGGTGCTGGGAACTGAAGCAGGGTTTTCTGCCAGAGCATTATGTGCTCTTAATTTCTGAGCCATCTCTCTAGTCCTGTCTTTAAGGTATATTTTATCTTAAAAAAAAAATGACGTACACCTGTCTCTGTGCGGGTGTGTGCATGTGAGTACAGGTGCCTGAAAAGGTCCGGTTTCAGACCCCTTGGAGCTGGAATTACAGGCAGTTGTGAACTACCTTATCCGGGTGCTTGGATCCAAACCCTAGTCCTCTGGAAGAGCAGCAAGTGCTCGCAGCCTGAGCCAGGCTTCTATCCTCGTGTGTTTCATTTTTGGTAGTGCTGGGGATTGAACCGAAGGCCTTGCCCATGCTAGGGAGGTTCTCTACCATTAAGCTCTATGCTTAACTGGCTCACTGGCTTCTTGGCTCAGGAGTCCAGTGTGTGCACGTGGTAGCCGGACTCTGTAAGGGCTTTTACCGATCAGTCATGTTTGAACTGTGGTTACAGGTGACCTCTGTGACCCCAGCATGTGCCTGAATGGTGGGACCTGCTTGCTGGACCAAGACAATAATGTCTACTGCCTTTGCTCTGATGGCTTCACCGGCCCCGTGTGCAACGAGACTGAGAAAGGTACCTGCTTCCCCTTCTCTTCCCCAAGTGGCTAGCCCTTGTTCCAATAGAAGCTCCCAGACACTTGGAAAACCCAGATACTTTTAGTATCTGGGCAAATCCATCTTCTCATCTGGGCCAATTCGGATGGATCATTTGAGGCTGGGCCCTGTGCTGTCTCTTGGACTGTTCTCAGCTCTTTTCTTGTCTCCAGGTCCCTGCTCCCCAAACCCTTGCCACCATGGTGCCAAATGCCGGGTGACTGAGGGCACACAGCGTGGAGACATTTTCACTCAGTACATCTGCCAGTGCTCTGTGGGCTACTCCGGCACCCACTGTGAGATCAGTGAGTACCAGGGGTCTCTTGTGGGGCGCGGACACTTGTGGTGAGGCTGCCTCTGTGGAGACTGAGGACGAGTAGAGCTTCAGTGAGCATCTTCTTGTCTGGGACCAGGCTTCAGGCCCAGCTCTCTCTTGGGACTTTAGGTCAGGCCTAGTGTTGGGGAGTGTGGTGACCAAGGTCATGGGAATGCCATTTCCTGAGTCCATAAGCCAGAGACATACAGTGTCAGAGCAAAATCTTGGGACTTTTTTTTTTTTTTAAACAAATAAGAGAAAACAGGCGTGTTCTTTAACTAGGAGCCCAGACTAGTTCAGAGAATCATCTTTGGGTCATGGCTGACCTATGGTCTTTTCACAGAGGTCAGGGAGGAGGGGGAGGCTTGGCAGGCTGGGTTGTCCTGTGCTGTAGGAAAGCTAGAGGCCTGCCTTATGGGGAGAAGCTGACCCTGTCTGACCTGTTTGACTATCCCTTTGGGCTCCAGAGGGCCTGGACGAGCGCCAGCTAACATTGCTGGCAGTGGTTCAGCATGCTGCCCCCAACTCTGCCCCAAGCATACCAGGGTTTTCTTACCCTCTGTCACATGGGAAGGGCTGTGTTCAGGCAAGGGAGGGAGGAAGAAGTGGAGAGAGTGTGTGTGTGTCTGTGTCTGTGTATTAGGGGTCTAGTTTCCAGGTCAGGCATTGGACATTGTTGGGGGGTGGGAGCGGGTGGCTTCTTTTCCTCTTTCACGTAGGTGTGTTGTTGGGCTGTGAGATTTGCTGACCTGTAGAAGAAAGACAGCTGGGTCAGCCATGTGGGGGCTGGGCCCCAGGATGGGAGAATGTGGACAGAGTGCCTGGAATGCTCCTCTTCAAGGAGACAGACCAAAGGCCTGGTCTTTGAAGGCTGGGCTTAAGCCTGATGAGTTTGAGATCCTTGTGGGGAGAACGGGAGTTCCCTGGATTGCCAAGGCAGCCTGGGTGGGGCCAGGTAAGCCTGCTAATTACGGAGTGGGAGCCGATCTAACCATGGTGTATCTGTGTGGGAATTAGCTCTGTAGGCTTCTCTCTGGCCTGCCAGGTCTAGAGTTGGCGCTAGGCTGGATGGTGGCACCTGGAGAGCAGCGGGTAGGTGGTGCCCACACAGGCTGCAGGAGTGAGGCGGCAGAGGGACCTCATTCTCCTTTGTTCATTATGCTGTTTCTGGTGCCAGTACCGAGGCTGTACCTTTGCATTCCTTGGTGGTGGGTATGGTGGGTGTGAGGCACCAGCAGGCTGACCTGGCCCAGGTCCTGGGGTGTCTGTTTGACATCTTATCCTCTGTCACATTGGTAGTCCCTGCTCAGCATGGGCCTACACTGCCGGAGTGCTGTACATTATCCCTGGGTTTCCCTGGCAGCAGAAGCCTGGACACACACACACACACACACACACACACACACACACGTGGATGTCCAGAGGGGTGGGGAAAGTCCTCATTCAACAGGCCTGATGACTGTCCTGAGTTTCTGGTGTGCTGTTGCTGGTGAGGCAGACGTGATGTGGCTGTGGCTGGGGACATGTTAACGCATGGGTGGATGGGTAAGGGCTTGGTGCTCAGAGGCTCAGAGGATGCGGAAGAAAGCCGAATGGTGTTCATCCACTCCCCAGAAAACTGTTCCTGGGCGGGATTCTAGAAAGCACCTCGCAGAGTCAGGTGTGATGTCAGAAACCTATAATTGGAACCGAGGCAGGAGAAATCACAAGTCCTAGGCCAGCATGAGCAACTGAGAGAGAATCTGTCTCAGATCAGTAAGGACCGGGGATGCAGCTCAGTGGCAGAGCCCTTGCCTAGCTTGCTCAAGTTTAATCCCCAGCTCTGCACATGCTCAGAAGATGAAGGAGAGACTGGTTGTGTGGCTTACCTTTGCTGCTCCATACTATCCAAGACAATTCCTCTCCCAAACCACTCCTCCTGGGTGAGCCAGGGCTGGGGGTGCTGAGGAAGAGGTCATGCTGGTCTTCTCTCCTCCCAGAGAATGAGATCATCTACAACCTGGAGGAATACTATCAGCCCAACACAGCCGACCCCACCCCGGCCCCCCATCCTGGTCTTTCCAACCACCTAGACTCCCGTGAGTTAACCCTGCTGGTCCCTTCTCTCTGGTGCCTCCCGTGCCATCTTCTCTCCCACTTCATCTCGGTGCTCTTCTGTGTCATCTGCTCTGAGTGAGGGTCTGAGACGCTCTCTGTCTTTCGGTCCTCACCAGAGGCCGCATCGTTTTTTGTTTTTTTTTTTTCTTTCTTATCTGTGTTCCTCACAGCTGGGCTCTGGAACTTGGGATTAGGCCCCTGATGGTCGCCCTCTCCCTACAGGTTGCTCCACAAAGCTGGGCATGGAAGGGGGCGCGATTGCTGACTCACAGATTTCTGCCTCGTCTGTGTATGTGGGCTTCATGGGTTTGCAGCGCTGGGGCCCAGAACTGGCCCGTCTGCACCGCACGGGGATCGTCAATGCATGGACAGCCAGCAACTATGACAGCAAGCCCTGGATCCAGGTAGGAAAAAGACACAGGGCGGGGTGGTAGGGGACACAGAGAGAGGTGAATGTGGCCGCAGTGGGGGCTCAGGATGATAGGTGACCCTGAGTGAAGTATCTGTAGATGGAGGGCAACTTTGGGCCTGGAGCAGGTAGGTGGAGCATGAGGAGAAATGACCTTCTTTAGATGGAGGGGGTTCAGCACCCACAGGCCTCTCTCTGGAGGGTCTTGGCACTCACACGAGCGTTTCGGAGCACAGGCTCTAGAACCTCAGAGGAGAAGGAACTAGTGAGGTAGCCAGTTGGATTTGGATGGAAAGAGCTGGATGACGAGGGCACTGCTTTTCTCACCCGGGGTCCAGGTGAACCTTCTGCGGAAGATGCGGGTGTCAGGCGTGATGACGCAGGGCGCCAGCCGCGCAGGGAGGGCAGAATATGTAAAGATTTTCAAGGTGGCTTACAGCTTCGACGGACGCAAGTTCGAGTTCATCCAGGATGAAAGTGGATCTGGGGACAAGGTGGGCCTAAAGAGGGGCTGCTAAAATTGGCATCCTTAAGAGTTTAGCACTGACCAAGAAGCAAGAGAGACCCTGACAAGATAGGGTAGAGGTGAATCTTCAAGTGCCCCTTGGTACCTAGAAATGTCTAGACCCCAGTTCACGTTCTGTGTTTACAGGACCTAATTTTACCTAATAGGTACAGACGGAGACTCAAAATAGTGCCATACCCTGGTAGGGGTGGTGGCTGGGATGGATCTGGGCTGCATTCTGACCATTTCAGGACTACGGTGTGCAGTTGTGAAGATGTAATTACTAAGTGGGCACCTTTTACTGCGCAGATACATACAATTCTGTCTTTCTCTCTGTCAGGAAATTACTGTTACCATAAAATCTCTTGAGAATGTACACAGAGATGCCCTGAATAGCCCTGTGTGATCAGGGGTTTATACCTGGGCCCTGTGATGACCAAGAGAGGGTTGGGAAGGATGCTGTCAAAGCAAGGGCTGCAGGCTGAGTCCACATGGGCTCTGTGGAGTCCGTTCTTCCAGGCTTCAGGCCTCTCAGGTTTGAAGAGGAGGAAGTCCCAGAGTGGGCTGGCAAGCCTGCTTCCTCCTCCAGCCCTACCCCCTCCCTTCTAGGAGTTTTCGGGTAACCTGGACAACAGCGGCCTGAAGGTGAGCATGTTCAACCCCACGCTGGAGGCACAGTACATAAGGCTGTACCCTGTTTCGTGCCAACGAGGCTGCACCCTCCGTTTCGAGCTCCTGGGCTGTGAGTTGCATGGTGAGTGCTGACATGTAGCTTCCTCCGTCCCCTACGTGGTGAGCTGTTCAGAGTCCTTCCCAGGAGTTCCTGTCTGCCAGTCCATTGCTCTGGGCATTTTGGATGGCCATTTCGCTTCTCGGTGTTTCTGCTTATTTTAATTCCTGGTGCTTCTAGAACAGGCAGCGAATTCCACGATGGCAGGGAACTGTCTGTTTCCTTTGTTGCTGTACTACTAGGGCCTCAGACATGTGGGTGCTTAGTAAAATCTTTGATGAGAGATGAATGAATGAATGAATGAAAGGACACGCAGATGCATTATTCATCCAGGATCCCTGGCTGGGAGGTGCAAGCATAGTGCCTTCCTTTCAAGCGTCAGCTACCCGCTTTGTTAAGTCATGCAGGTGCTTCTGGGACCCTAGAGCATGGAGCTTCTACAGATAAGGGGACCATAAAGCAACAGTTTGCTGCTGAACCGGGGAGAGTACCCTCTGGTGAGGTCCTTCTGATCATTACGGCCAGCTAGTTAAAGGCCCACTGTCTCTTTTTGAGGGTTTTCTCTTTGCAGCCACAGTGCCCTCTGCTGGCCACATGGGGTGGAAGTGGGGCTGGTTGTGCTGGATTAGAGAGCTCAAATCTTTATAAGCCCGCCCTCATGCCCTGCGGTGCTTCCTTTGCCTATCAATGGCATTGTTTCCTGTTACTTCATTTTAGATACCACCCAGTACCATCCTGAGCTGAGCTCTGAGTCCCATCGGTTTGTTTTTCTTCCGTCCAAGTGCTAGCAGCTCAGGCTTTTTGAATGCCAGGCACACATACCACCACTGATGCTCTCTCTCTCTCTCTTTTCTCTCTCTCCTTCTTGCTTGAGACAGGGTTACTCTACATAGCCCTGGCTGTGCTGGAATTCACTGTGTAGGGTAGACTAGGCAGGCCTTGAACTCACGGCGATCCACCAGAGTGCTGGGATTAAAGGCATGCTTCCTCATCCCCAGCCCCATCCCCCTTTTTAAAGTATGCATTTACGCTAATATGCTCCCATAACCAAACTTGGGGTCACAGTCTGTACCACAAGAAATCCAACTTGGCCTCCTGGCCTCAAGGACTAAAATGGCCAAATTAATGGTAAAAAGTAGGAAGACATTTATTCTGTGTAGCCATATGAGGGAAGACGGATCTCCTCAAGTCCATATTTGGTGTCCTGAAATGAGTTTAAAGTTTAAATAGAGGGCCAGGGATATGCACATTTGAGCAGTCCTGCCTGAAATGTGGACCCGCCCCCCACTGACTCACCATTGTCTGGGCCGCTGTCTCATCCTGGTCGGGCAAGTTGTTAGCAAGTATGAAATCTTTTTCCGGGTGGCACATTCCCCTCCACGTGCCCTTCTCCCATCGTGGGATTCCTGGGGAAATTTGCATTTCTCGGTGTCCATTGTTTCAGTAGTCTGATAGTCCGATGGAGAGACACAAGTAGCTCTTCAGATTATCAGTTTCTGCCAGGAAGTTTGTCCTTCTTCGAGGGCCGTTGCCTTTTTTTGTTTCATGTGGCTTAGTATCTGGCAGAGGACGATCCAGGTCAGGCCTGGCCACTGCTTCCTGGGATCTCCCAGCTTTCACTGCTGTCTTAGCCTGAGGCCTTTGCTTCTTACAGTTGCCAAAGCCGTGAAGCCGCGAGCGGTTTGAGGCTCAGAGTGGGGAGAGCTAAGCCTCACACCACGGAGAGAACTGTGCCATCTGCCTCCCTCTTTGCCTGGCAGCTGAGTGTTGATGCATAGTGTGTGTAGGGTGATGCCCAGGTGTCCTGGGAATCCACAAGCCTCCCCATACCGGGGTTGTTATTTTTAGCAGACACTGTCTTTTGTGACTTAACTATTTAATTTAGACATTTCATAAGTTTCCCCAGAATACTTAGATCCAAGGAATAACACAACTGAGGTCTTTGACTTCATGAAATTTGTATTCTCTCAGGGGAGCCAGAGGTGAGATTAGCTATGGTGGGTAAGATGGGTCAGTGGTCAAAAGGCCCTGCTGCTTTTTGGGAGGACCTGGGTTTGGTTTCCAGCATGTACACCAGGTGTCTTCACAACCATGTGTCAGGTCAGTTCTGGTTCCTTCTTCCGGCCTCCATGGGTATACATACACTCGGGCACACATCATAAATAAATAAATGAATAAAGAAAGAAAGAAAGAAACAGAAGAAGGAAGGTCAGCTAGCAGCAAGAACGCTGAAGGAGGAAGTGATAGTCGGGGTGGGAGGGAGCAGTGTGGGGACTCCAGCTGGAGAGCCTGTCTCAGGGAGATCTTGGAAAGAATATTTTAGGAGGAGAGTTGCAAGGACAAAGGTCAGGGGCCTGTTGAAGGACAAAAGAAAGCCACTGGGGCTGGATCCTAGAGTGTGCGGCAGAGTCCCAACAGTTCTTGAGTCCGGAGTTAGGATTGAAGTCAACAAACCAGCACACAACACATGGGACCTCTCTGCGAGGCTCTAGTAGAAGGTAGGCACCTTGCTTTATTCCAAGGTGCTTTATTTCTAAGTCAGAGCAAAAACACCTCAGCACAATGAATGAATTCACAGGGAAGCAAGCAAAAGGTGTGACTTTGACAAGACATCCTACCTGCTGTCTCAAACGAAAGGAGATAGACTCGGTGACTTATCACTGACTCCAGTGAAGGCCAGGTGAAAGCAGTCTTTCCACTGAGATCTAAATAACAAAACAGCCTGGTAGACCAGAAGCAGCTCCCAACAGGTCTCTCTCTTTTATATTTTAAAAATTGACCATAACTTAAGAGCTATGGAGCAGAAGATGTCTTAGGTTGTCTCTCTTAGAAGATATATTCTTACCCATCATTGGCACATGAATTCCGTCATTCATGCCCTATCTTAGGTTGATTATTTTTTAGGGAGATTTTGCCTGTCTTGGACTACCAACCTCCGATAGGGTAGACACTGGGGTTTAATCTCATGCAGATCAGATCAGCTGGCATTCAGGAAGGTTTTAGTTGTTATTAGTAGGAGACATGCTCCTAACAAAAGTAATAAGCCAAGTCCTATAACATTCCATAAAAGTGACTTAAAAGATGACCCCTTATGTAAATACCAAGCCTGAGAAACATAATAAAAGACTGTCAAACAATTAGAACCATTTGAAAGCTTAGAAATACAGTTTGTCAGTTTACATCGATGGCAAGAAACATTAAAGCTTGAATCTTGTATAAAAACATAAACATTTCCACACAACAAAGCATAAGGAAAATTTACATAGGCAGTTAAAGAGCTTCCCAAAAGTTTCTGTGGCAACCTTCCAAATATAGGTCTGCTGAAAACCAGAATCAGACCAAAGTCCCATAGTCAGTCCTCTTTTCCATTCTTCCTGATTTTGTTGAGAATCGTTCTCATTACCAGATTAATCAGGTCCAATCACGTTGTATAAGAGGTTTCTCTGCATAACATCTCACAGGAGTAGAAGGAAACAAAGGTGGGTCAGGAGCATAAGCCCAGTGCAGCTTTCCGTTCACCATCAGGACAGAATTCACCATGGTCAGCAGCAGGAACATCCTCCTTCCGGGGAGCATCTCCTGCAAATTGCACCAGCCATTCTGGGATTCACCTGGCTCCTTCTGTGTCCTTCAGATAAACACAAACATGCCCTCTTCTCCATATTAATACAGGGTCGGGGCCCTGCCATATTCCAATAATCGGATCTTTGCATTTTATCTTTGGTATTTGGATGCCACATGCAGGACAGCCTTGTATATCCACATTCAAAAATTTTAAAATAAAGAGAGCATGATTAAGATAATTCTGTGGTGTTTGGGGATATAACTCCTCCTTTTTTATTTTTTTGCAATTGGTTCTTAAGAGATCCGTGGGCACTTTCAACAATTCCTTGGCCTCAAGGATTGTATGGAATACTCGTTTTATGACTTAGAAAAACACTGAAAAGCTTGACTAATATATGCATTACCATTATCAGCCTTTTTAATGGAAGGAATACCAATTGTAGCAAAACACTTTAAGCAATGACTTATAAAATGTTTGGGGCTTCTTCTACTAAGAGAGTTGCCATGATAAATCCTGAAAAAGTGTCAATTGTTACGGGAACATATTTTAGTTTTCTAAATTCTGGGATATAAGTAATGTACATTTGTTGTTTAGAATGGTTTTAACCCTAGGTTTTAAGTAAGTTAACTTTATGTTACAGATTTTACTCATACCCAATAACCAATAATCTATAACCAAGACATATTGAACATGGTAAACTTATACCTTTAAGACAGGCAGACAAAACACCTTGCTACTTGTGAATCCTATTTTTTATGACCATAGAAGCTTTGTAGTAGAATTAACCATTAGCTTTTTTTACTGGAAAAACTGAGTAAAACTGCCTTTTTTTTCCCTAGCCTTAGCTTGACACTGTTCAGCAAATTCTAACTTCCATAACAAATGATCTTTTCCTGCTAAACATTCTCTTGCTAATTTCGTCCAGTCCCCTGGATAGAGGGCCTCAGTAAACAAGGACTCTAACAGAGCATGAGTAAAAGGTGCTGTAGGACTATATTGAGAGCATGCAGTTTTCAATTCTTATATTTGTTTACAAGATATAAGTGCAGGGACTTTCAGCATATTATCCTATCCATCAGTTTGCTCTAGCACTGGAAAACTATAAAACTCAAGTTATATCTTCTCTAAATTTTTGCCTAGATTGTTTTTTTTTTTTCTCCAACTCTGCAACCTCATCAGGATCTAAGTTATTTTTAAAGTCTTTTTCTAACAAGAAATTATTATCATTTAGAAGGGACATATAACTATTCTGGAGGAGTTGATGGTCTAATCTCATTTTGTCTCAAAGCTTCCCATCTTTTTATCTCTTTCTCTCTAAGCCTGAAAGTTTCACTTTCTCAGTTCCATGCCACATATACAGACTATCTCTAATTAAAATCCATACAAAAAAACACGAGGCCACTGCCTTGTCCCATTTTTACTCTCGGATTTTACTCATTGCTCCCTTCTTTACAATTGGATCTTGCCAACACTCTTGGTGTCTTTTATTGCTTCCCTGTATCTCAAGCCCCACGTTGGGCGCCAAATTAATAAACCAACACACAACCCATGTGAGTTTTCTGAGAGGCCCCAGTAGAAGCTAGGTGCCTTGCTTTATTCCAGACTCCTTTTAAGTCAGAGCAAAAGCACCTCAGCACAATAAATAAATTCACAAAGAACTCAAGCAAAAGGTCTGACTTTGGCAAGACATCCCACCTGCTGTCTCAAACAAAAGGAGATAGACTTGGTACCTTATCACTGACTCCAGTGAAGGCCAGTGAAAGCAGTCTTTCCACTGAGATCTGAATAACAAAACAGCCTGGTAGACCAGCAGCTCCCAACAGGAGTCGTGGAGGGTGATGAGCTCCATGGGCCAACCATTTCAGCAGTGTCTTCTAACTCCACTCTGGACCTGCTGGTTCAGCCATGAGCAGGTGCTGCAAGGGCAATTTGAGTGAAAACTGTCAGCTATTCCTGAGAGTGATCCTGGAGGACAGAGTGAGGAGACAAAAGCCATGCTTTGGGTACACACACCAGTAAGCCAGAAACATTGGGGTGCACCAAGGCTCCCCACTAGTTCTTAAGTAACGCTCTTGGGAAGATCACGGAAGCAGACCCGAACTCCAGGAATTCCTGGGCTTCACTAGCCTGTAGGTAGCTGCTGGAGGGTAGGAGTGTATGCCACAGGGCTTCGCAGGTCCTAGCATGGGGGATAGTGTCACATTTGGTGTGATGGTCAGGATCATGTGTATGAGATGTGGGCACAGTGAGGTTGTGTGAGGTGTCTGACTCACTCACTTGTGTCCAGAGAGAAAGGGAGGGAGTGCTGGGAGTCTGGCAAGGCCAGGAGGTCTTGGTGATCTTCTAGGTACAAGTCGGGGTAGTGATAGGGGTCGGAGCTGATGGCTGGCAGCTCTGTAGTGAAGAAACAGAGGAGAGCAAGCAAGGATTAGACAGCAGGGTTGGCCTTGGAAGGCAGATAGAAAGGCCAAGAGGGTGCCAATCGGGGTATGGTGGCCTGGTACCTCCTGTTTGGGAAGCTGAGGCTGGAGGATCTTTTTTTATTATTTTATTTTATTTTATTTTTTTAAGGTAGGTTTCTCTGTGTAGTCCTGGCTGTACTGGAAACTGGAGGAGCTCTTGAGTGCAGGAGATCAGAGGATGGGTTGTCACTCAGTAACAGTGCTTATAAGAAGCTGTGGGTTTGGCTTCCAGCACCATATAAGCTGAGCATGAGGGTGCTCACCTGTAATTTCCTCAGTGGGGAGGTGTAGGCCAGGATCAGACGTTTAAGGCCATCCTGGACTGCATAGTAAATTTAAGCTAGCCTGAGCTACATGAAATAATGCCTCAAAACCCAAACCAAACCCTAAATCAAAATAAAAGCAGTTAAAGAAGCACAGTCCTTTCTCCTTTACTGTTTCGTACCTACACATACTGGTGACCGTCCTTTTGCCCACAGGGTGTTCTGAGCCCCTGGGCCTGAAGAACAACACTATCCCTGACAGTAAGATGACAGCCTCCAGCAGTTACAAGACATGGAACCTGCGTGCCTTCGGCTGGTACCCCCACTTGGGGCGGCTGGACATGCAGGGCAAGATCAATGCTTGGACTGCTCAGAGCAACAGTGCCAAGGAGTGGCTGCAGGTGAGAGTGGGCGGGATTTGTGACCTCTGCGGAGCCCCACCTTCTGCTCTGCGGAGGGTTTCCTGAAAAGTCTCGATTTTCTTTGCCTTTTCTTTCTTCCTCCCATGCTTCCCTTTTTCTCTTAATCCTGCTTCCACCAAGGCCCTCACGTGAAAAAGGGGTGTGAATACACACACACACACACACACACACACACACACACACACAGAGAGAGAGAGAGAGAGAGAGAGAGAGAGAGATATGCAGGAGTAGCATTTTCCTGTGGCAGCATGGAAGGATGGCAGAGGGTCCTTTAGGACTTCAGCAACGCACAGATGTTCTCCCGTTCAGTATAACTGTGCAATCTCAGCGGAAATGGAAAACCAGAGGGAGGGTTGCTGATGGGGAAGCCGAGTCCTGGCCGATTGTGTGGGGTCTTACATGCTGGTTTGGGGTGAGCTGGGCTCATAGCCTAGATCTGGGGCTGCATGTCCAGGATGGTCAGGGACAATGACGAACACTTGTCTGTAGGTGAGAGGTGCTTAGTTGGAGTTGGTTTCATTAGGAGCCAACTGCTCCTGGGCACTCTCTCAGGACCTCATGGGGCTCCAGGAAGCCTGACAGGTTTCAGAAGCCGTTTCCTCTCCTGCAGGCTGTGGCCTCTCGACCTGTTCATCATATCCCAGTATACATTTGATACAGGAGCTGGCAGGGTTGGCCAAAGCCCGGACCTCTGAAATATACTCCACTGAGCTTTACTGTGCTGGAGTTTGTGTGTGTTAAAGTGAATTATTTCTGTGCTTTTATTTATTTCGTACTTCACATTTTTGTGTTATTGGAGATAGAACCCAGGGCCTTGGGCATTCTAGACCAGTGCTCTGCCACTGAACTGTATCCCCTGTCCTTGGTACTTTGAGACAGGTGTTGCTATGTAGCCAGGCTTCATAGCTTTCAGCTCTATCCTCAGCCTCCCAAGTGCTGGGGTTAGAGCTGGGTGGCATCATACATGGCTTTATGTTCATTTTATGGATGAGTGTCTTTGTAAGGTTTACTATTGCCGTGATAAAACACCATGACCAAAAAGCAAGATGCGGAGGAAAAGGTTTATTCAGCTTACAATTCTATATTGCTGTTCATTACTGAAGGAAGTTGGGACAGGAACTCAAATGAGGCAGAAACCTGGAGGCAGGAGCTGATGCAGAGGCCATGGAGAGGTGCTGCTTACTGGCTTGCTCCACATGGGTTGCTCAGCCTGTTTTCTTGCAGAGTCTAGGACCGCTGGCCCAGGAATGGAACTTCCTGCAACATGCTGGGCCCTCCCCCATCAAACACTAATTGGGAGAATGCCTTACAGCTGGATCTTAGGGAGGCCGTTTCTCAACTGAGATTCCCTCCTTTTAGATAACTCTAGCTTGTGGCAAGTTGCCTGGTCAGCACAATGAGGAAATGGGCTAACAGGTCATTCCCCACTGTGTCTGCCTTTACACCTTCCTGAAGAGGCTTGAAGCTAGAACATTGTTTGTTCCTGTAGGTTGACCTGGGCACTCAGAAGCAAGTGACAGGAATCATCACCCAGGGGGCCCGTGACTTTGGCCACATCCAGTATGTGGCGTCCTATAAGGTGGCCCACAGTAATGACGGCGTGAAGTGGACCATGTATGAGGAACAAGGGACCAGCAAGGTGGGAGTCTCGTCAAGATGCGGTTCCTGGGACACTGTGGGGTCCTGAGGGGTGGGGAGGTGGCAGGCTGTGGGGTACTCCTGACGCTCCAGTTGTCTCCAGGTCTTCCGTGGCAACTCGGACAACAACTCCCACAAGAAGAACATCTTCGAGACCCCCTTCGTGGCTCGCTACGTGCGCATCCTTCCGGTGTCCTGGCATAACCGCATCACCCTGCGCCTGGAGCTGCTGGGCTGTTAGTCCTTCCGGCCCAAGTGACCAGAATGGCCGGAGGCTGAGGGGCCTTGCGTCCCTGCCTCCCAGGTCCTGCTGCCTTCTGTGGCTGACTGCCTTCTCAGCCCTCCCTCTGATTGTACTGCAGCCGGAGGCAGGGGGAGGGGTTCTCAGACTTGCCCCTCACCCTGTAGCCTCCACAGGCCTCCTGCTAACCCCTTTTCTCAGGCATTCTGGGGGAGTCGGATAGGTCTGAGATGAATAGGGAAGAAGAGCGAAGTCGGGGTACGTGAGCTATCTGTACCAACCACCCCAAGTCCTAACCTTCCTGCCAGGGGTTGACTCAAGGCTAAAGGGACCTCTGGCTCCCCGCCCTGCTCTGCACACCACACATTCCTCCATTTTCCATTCCGGGAAGAAGAGGCCCATGCCTGCTTGCTGCCCCTTGGGTCACCAGATACCGCCTCTTATCTCCCAAGACCCCTCTTGACCCTTGCTCTGCCGCCTCGGATGGCAAGGGCGCTGGTGGGTCTGGAGAGACAGGTGGGCTCTGGCTGGTTGGCAAGCTGGCTGTGGGGCCTCTGCTGGCTTGCTACCCAGGTTAACAGGCAGATTCCAAAATACATTTGTGTTCTCCACTGGAACTTCTGTGCCTCCTCATTGCCCTGTCCACCCCAGACCGCCCGGGGCTGCTTTCTGCACCCACCCCCACCTCCACCCCTGTCCTCTAGAGCCCAACACTCTTGTGTCACTTGTCAGATTGCAGATAGCTTAAAAGCAGGAGTCGGAGACTGTGAGTGGGGTGGGGTTAGGAGTCGGTTTCCTTCTCCTCCAAGCCTGACACACATCTTCCCCTGTCTCTTTACATCTATATACTGCCCTGGGTCTGGCCCATAGCTGGCATCTGGGGAAGGGTCAGGGAGGGCCTGGCAGAGAGGTGGCTCCTGTGAATGCCCCTGCTCCCTTTCCTCACTAAGAAGGTGGGTGAGGCCTGGCTACTGTTTTCTCCTTTGGGAGTTTTCATTTTCTTTGTAAAAGGAGTGCTGGACTGGAGACTTTATTAGAAGCCCAGCAAACCCGGATTTCAGAGAAAGAGGGCCCTGGTGGGCTAGGTGGTGGGGTGGGTTTGGGGCTGAAGGGATGCAGAGTAGAACAGAAGGAAGGGGTGAGGTGGTAGGATTATGGGCAAGAGCATGCTGATTCCTAAAGGCCACTGGTAGAAGGAAAAGGGCTCTCTGCTCTGCAGGGGACCATGGGAAGTGGCCAGTGGAAGCTATGCTGGCCTGTGCCCTGGTCTTCTGGAGAGGGTTGGCTGGCTAGCTTGGAAGAGGGTGTCTGAAACGACCACCTTTTTCAAGATTTCTGTCCCATGAGAGCTTTGGGAGCCACACGATGGCTCTCTGGGAAGCAGTAGGGCGGCCGCTTGGCTCCTGAAGGGAAAACAAATAGTTGTATTTAGAATCACATAAGGGACCCTCACTGGAAGTGCTGCTTCCTGAGAGCTGTCCACTCTTGGCAGGGCTTCTTGTGGACAGGACAGAGTAAGAGGCTCCGTGGTATTCTCCCCACAAAAGAGATGGGAGACTGTTCGACCCTGAGGGCATCTCAGCCTGAAGCGTTGCTTGGGCATTTCACTGGAGTCCTGTGGGTGGAATTCGGAATCTAGACTTTCCGGGGTTTGTTGTCCTCGGTCCTCCTTCCTGGAGGGCACTACCCAAGTCCCTGCTCTGGCCTTCCCTGAGGACCAGGACCAGCAGGGGATGGGAGAAGCACCCCCTTTCAGAAACACTGCTTGGGATGGCTTTGCCACCTGTGAGTTCACTGCACAGGAAATGACACCTCTCCCCACATTTGTTACCCAGATCACACTGAACAGCTGTTTCTGTGGGCCAGACATTTGGCTGGGTTGCTGGCACATGGGTAGATGGGGCCTGGAACACAAGCCCCCCACCTGGTGTGGGAGGCTAGTATTGCCCAAGCTTGTTTCTCGTTTTTGTCTTTTGTAGCCTTGTATGCCTTGGCCACAGTCTTGAGAAAGTGTGTGTTCCGTGGTCCTAGCCCGGAGCCCCTCACTTTGACTTTCGTTTTTTTTGTTTTTGTTTTTTCCTTTCCTGCCTGCAGTCTAGACCACCAGACTTGATACTCTCCTGTCTACTGACCACCCTATCATAAGCTGTGCCAGTAGACCCTTCCAAAACCACAGACTGTCAGCACTGAGACCACCTACCCTGCCTAGCCAGGGGGCTAGGCTCCTGTCTGTTCCTAGTTTAAATATGGCAGAGTGTTCTGGAGCCTAAAACTTCAAGGCAGACAAACATGGCTCGTATCCTAGCTCTGAGTGACATTGGTTCTTTGATCATCTACAAAACGGAAATAGGGACTAAAGGAGAAATAGCAGAGAGCACTGATGCCAAGCCTGGCCCAGGCACAGCCTCAGGGGCTTGTGGGAGTTTCTTCATTGGTACTTGTATCCTGTTTCTTCATCAATCCATCCAGGGGAACCTTCACAGCATCCTTTGCTTGTATGCCTGGTATTCATTTTAGAGGACACACACACGGTCAGGGCTAGAGGTGTGTTTAGAAAAGCCTGGACTCATGACCCCTGTGGCCTTTCTCTGAAACCCTGGCTGAAGGACCTCCTTAGGTTTCTCTGTTGAGGAAACAACTAGGCCATGCAGGCCAGGGCCTGGTCCTTTTGGACAGGAAAGAAAACACCCTGTCCAAACAGAAGCATCCTGAGATGCTGCTGTCTGGGGGACAGATGTCAGGAGCCCTTCAAGAGGGCTCTGTCAGAGGAGCACCTCTCGTATCCTTGCTCACCCCCAACCCCAGGACCTCCTAGGGTCAGGTCTATGTGTGTGGCTAGCCATCTCTCCGTGCCCAGCCACTGGCAGAAGGTTGTCATACAGGAAGCAGGCACACATAACTTACTCCTCTTGAACCACATGGGGCAGTCATAGCCCACCCGCAGAGTGCTGAAGGGGCTTCCCTTTTTAGAAGCTTCGGTATTTTAATGGGACCTCCCACCTCAACAAACAATTCTCCGCCAGCTCCCTTTCAACTCCTACCCCAAGATGTGACAGCTACGACTCCTGAGACTCCTGACTATCCATTCGCTACTCGCCAGCCAGCACTTCCAGGTTTGGGGTCTGGACTCCAGCTCTTAACAGCTCCTACTCCCTGGGGGTCAGGCCTTTGGAAGGCAAAGGGAGTGTGTACCTTTAAGGGGTTGGTCCGCTGGGAGAGCGGGGGTTTGTTGGAAGCAGCTTCCTTTCGGGCCATTCAAGTTCCCAAATTCAGCTGCCTCAGACCTGGACCGCCCGTGGCCTCAGCGTGTCGCAGTCGTCCCGAGTGTTTGAGCTGTCGAAGGGTCTGCTGGGGACGGTACATGTGGCTGGGGGTGGCTGTGTTGGGGGGCTTTGCATGCAGGTTTTTACATTCTCTCCTAGGGGACTCTGCGGTTGCCAGGAAGGGTGGGGATTGGAGACAGGGAACAGGGGCAGAGTGAACTGGGGACTGAAGGACTCATCTGCCACGACTTTTGTGTGAGCGAGCGTGCAATTTTTTTTGGGGGAGCTACCAAGAGGTAAAACCAGTCGGGCGCGGTGGTGCACGCCTGTAATCTCAGCACTCGGGGGAGGCAGAGGCAGGCTGATCTCTGTGAGTTCGAGGCCAGCCTGGTCTACAGAAGTCCAGGACAGCCAAGGCTACACTCAGAAACCCTGTCTCGATAAACCAAAAACTGAAAGGGGGCGGAGGGAGAGAAGAAAGAAAGAAAACAGGTAAAACCACAGCAAGACCCGGGGATACTGAGGACTGTCGCCTTCTGCCTGTAGTAGCTCGGTACTGTCTCAGTAGGTCTATACCAACCCTGTTCCAGGCATCCATGGGATGCAGCAGGAGCCACCAGAGACCTTGGGGGGCGGGACGGATTGGGGAAAACCTGCATAGGTGTGGGGGAGGATACGTGCCTTTAGTCCACACTGAACACTTGGGGACAAAAAACCAAAATGCCCGGCTAGCACCTGGAGCGCCTGCCTTAAGGATAGGAGTGCCCCGGGGCAAACCCTGGGTGCAAGCTGGCCTCACCCAGGGTGGAGGCCACCTGCGTTCCTGTTTGATAACAGGCCTCCAGGCTGACCAGGGAGAGCCTCTTCTCTATGAGAAAGGGACTGTGGTCGGGGCGCCCTTCTTCCCTCCAGCGACTAGCATCAGGAGGCCCTGGAACGCCTGTGGAAAACGCCCCTCTCTTGATGGTGGCAGAATTTCAAAGGCTTGGTAAAGCCTGTTTGTAACCGGGCATTGATGTCAGATTCCTTCCTGAACTAGCCTAGTGTTTCTGGGGGCCAATCCTGCCCCCTGCCGGTGTCTAATGCGTATCAGTGGCTCAGTTGCAGCGTGAATATGGTAGAGGTGACATCTTGTCCCTTTGCTTGTCAGGACCCAGTTTAATTTTGTTCTCCTTGGACCCTCCTTGGTCATTGGTGCCCTGGGAAGGCAGAGGGTTGGTGGTCATGACATTGCCTCTATACTCCAAATAACTAGCCAGAGATAAATAAAGCCTCCGGTGGTTCACTTTTCCTCAGTTGTGAAGGGAAGCTGAGGGTGGCTGCTTCTCTCCTAGCTGCTGAGAGAGGAGAAAGAGCACCCTCTCCTAACAGCAGTCAGAGGGGCTGAGAGGTTGTTTGAGGTTTGTCTTCATCGAACAATGTGCTCTGTGCTCTACAAATGCCCTTTGGTCTTCCAAAGAGTGTTTTCTGACGGGCGGTGTGGACCCTTTTATGAATGAAGACACTGAGGCTCAGGGGCAGGCTGGTTCTAAAAGGACAAAGCCAGAACAGCATCCAAGCAGCCAGTCTCATCAGTGCCACGGTCTTATGTAGCTGCTGGCTGAGAAAGGATGGAGTAGAACCCAGGTGCCTATTCTGCATTAGTGATAGAGGACTTTAGACATTGCTTCTGCCGCCCACTCAGGCTTCTGCTCTGTGGTTAACTGTAGCATTCTGGGACCACCTTTGTCTTCAGCCTTTAAGCTCCAGTCTGCTCAGAAGGGGTAGGGCTTGCATTCAAGAGGCCAAATGGCTTGCTGAGGGTCACTCAGAAGGTGGCAGAGCCTTGGGTTCAAAGCCAGCAAGTCTAAGGTGAATCTTTGGGTTTTATGAATTCTCCCCTGTCATGTGGTTATTGGGCACTGGGTTACATCTTCTCTTACTAACTTATTTTATTTGGCCTGGCACCTCCCTGGTGGAAGGCCACACGCCTGCAGGGCCAGCATCGTACCCTCCACTTGCATAGTGCTAATAAAGTCTGATTTAAGTGGAGTTGGATGCTCAGGCAGCTGAGGTCAGAAGGGCTGGGGGTGGGTGGCGAGGCTGTTCTTTGCGTTTGGTGTGGAGAGGCTTTGATGACCCACATTTGATTGATTGGAGGTCAGGAGTCACCCAGCGCCACCCTGGAAGACTACAAATCAGATTCACACTGTGCGTCTTCTGAAGATTCTTCCCGTCTTCCTTCTTAAAAAGTCCAAGGGGATGTGTGGCAGGGCGGCTGGCCACCACATGGGCATTGTTTCCTGAGACCTCTGGGGCTCCAGCCTCTTTGGCCTCGGAGCTCTTCCTTCCATTTGCTCTCCCTGCAGCGCTCTTCTCTCAGGATTCTCAAGGCTCAGATTGTGGCTCAGTTGGTAGAGTGCTTGCCCGGCACTCACAAAGCGCTGGGTTTCATCCCAAGCACTTCACAAATGGGGCAAGGTGGCACCCACCTGTAATATCAGTACTTGGATGGCAGAGATGAGAGGATCAGGAGTTCAAGGTCACCCTCAGTAACACAAAGAATTAAAGGGCAGCCTGGCCTACATGACACCCTGTTTTGAAAATAAATGTGTAAGTAAGCATCCTCTCCCTGCTCCATCTTCCTCTCCCACTCACCTCTATTAGACTGTGAAGCCCCAGGAGCACTGTGCTTTGAATCCCTATTGCTTACAACTTTTGCCTAGCAGCTGGGTGTGGTGACACACACCCTTAATCCCAGCACTCAGGAAGGCAGAGGCAGGCAGATCTCCATGAGGCCAATCTGCTCTACAAAGCAAGTCTTGGACAGACAAGGCTACATTTAGAAACCCTGCCTCACTCTGCCTTACTTGTGGTGGCTGCATGGGGCATATTTATTGAGGAAATTAGGTCAAATCTCAGCTGTTTCCCAAGGATAGCCTTAGGCTTGTGTCTTAGCATTCTGGGGCCTCAGTTTTCTTGTCTGTACAAAGGAGAAGATGATTCTGACACTGGCATTACTATAAGCCAAGGCAGGTGCACAGACAGTTGGAGGACAGGTCATAATTCACATCAGCAGAAAAGAATCCTACCTCTGTCATTTCCTGGCTGTGTGGCCTTTGGGCAGTTGATTCATGTCTCTGTGTCTGTTCTCCTGTGGAGTAAATGGAGACACTAAACTTCTCCTTGCCTATACGGTTTGGGGCCTCTAGGGGGTGGGGGGTGGTAGATGTGGAAGTTCATTAAAAAACCAGGAAGCTAGTCTGAGGCCCAGGCCGGAGGTTGTGAGTGTTGCCAGGGTCTCTGAGGCTGGGAAAGGCAACCTTGTGAACTTACACTCTTTGGTGTTGGACGGAAAGCTCACTGTAGGATCCCAGGCATTTCTGAGCTGCGGCTACCTTCTCTATGACTGAAAGAATGAAGGGGCACTGGGTCAGCGTGATGGGAAATCACGTTGACTTGGCAGCAGTTTTTCCCAGTTCTTGGAGATGTCTGTGTGGTGGGGAGCAATTTGTCTCGTGAATTCTGACGAAGGCTGATAGAGAATACTTGACTTCATTCAACGTACCCACAGGTGTACCTCAGCACCCAGACTCTTAGTGGAGTCACTGTCCAGAGCTCAGAAAGCACACAGAGGAGCGTGTTGCAGAACCTTTGCTAACCTGAATCCCCGAATCAACTTTTGCCATCCCAACTCAAGGATACAAGTAGGGTTGAGGGTAGCAGCCCCATGTGGCTGGCTCAGGGGAATTTGGCACCAGAAGCCCTTCTTATAAAACCAGGAGTCAGATGAGGATATTCCAAGACAATCCTGAATTAAACAAACAACAAACAAACAAAAAATAGAAGAGACGAGTCTAATCTAGGGCATCCTGCATGTCAGGCAAGTGGAGCAACATCCCAGCTCTGGTCCCACTTGTCATTTGGCAAACTTGGCTCCTCCTTTCCCTCTTCTTCTTCCTCCCATCCTCTTCTTCCTAGAAATCTATTTATTTTAGGTGCGTGAGTATTTTGCTTGCATGTATCTGTGTGTACCACACCTGCCAGGAGAAGGTGTTAGATTCCCTGGGGCTGGAGTTACAGATGGTTGTGAGCTACCAGGTGGGGGCTGGAAACTGAACTGGCTTCTAATGGTGTTAGCGCACTTCAAGGGATTGCATCAACAACGAGGAAGCATTTGCCCCTTGGCAGAAAGACCTACCCTCTGTCCCCCAGTCCTGGAAGAATTTTTGTGAGTTTCTTTGCTTTGCTTGTCTTACCTTTTGACATTGAGGTATCATATGGTCACCTACAAAGTTCATGCTTGAGAACGATGCAATCAAAATAAATAAATAAATAAATAAAATAAAGTTCACAGGACTGGAGAGACAGCTCAGCAGTAAAGAACACCCTCTGTTCTTCCAGAGGACCTGAGTTCAGTTCCCAGCACCCATCTTGACCGTCTCACAACCACCTGTAGCTCTAACTGTATGGGATCCAACATCACATCTGGCCTCCAAGAGCACCTGCACACATATGGCACCACAACCCCCCACCCCCGCCCAATCTCATAACGTTTACGATTAGCTTTATTATTTTTGTGTTTGGGCTGCATTCCACAATCTCCTACGACTTCACCACCCGATGGGGACCAAGTATTTATACACACAAGCCTAGGAGGTCGTGTGACACTCAAACCTGCAGCAGGACGGAGTGTCTTCGACACAGCGAGGCTGAGCTGTGCTTGCAGATATTCATTGTAATGGCTTAACTACAAGGGGATTTGTTCCTGGGCCACTAGGCAGAGGATGTCCAGGCTGGAGGGAGGCTGTGGTCCCCAGTTCTCTAAGCTTTTGTCTACTGTGCAGGCTGGAGAAAGAACCTCAGGATACGGCCTCCATGGTAGGTCTCACTGCAGGCCTAGACAGGGTATTTCTGCTCATAGGTCGTGTTGTCCTGATCTAGAACCCTGTCGCTGTAGGAGGAAACTGAGACCTTCCTGAGAGAAGTGCTCCAGGCAAGGGTTAGGATTGCTACTTCACAGCTGCAGGCCTAGCTCAGATGAACAGTGGGCCTCTGATCCTGCATCTGGACACTCAACCAACCAGGGATGGAATGTCAAGCAGGGAGGAGGGGGGAAAGTATAGATTTTCCCTTGTCAGTAGCCCCCGACCACCACATCATGATACTTATACAGAATTAGATCTAAGTGATCTAGAGATGATCTTCACTGTGCAGCAGAGTATGTAGGGGCGATATTCCAGGCTGATGCCACTTTATGTCAGAGTGTCCTTGAGGAGTGGCACACATGAGGGTCCTGAGAAAAACTGTCCACTAATACTGAGGATGGCAGGAGTGGATGGAAGTCATTTTGAACAGAGAATCCTATTCCAGTTCCTGATCGGGGGCTTTGTGGATATCAGTAAGGCTCAGTCCTGGTTCTGGTGCATGGCATAGTTGCTAAGTCTACACCTCAGATTTTCTGCAAATACATCTAAGAGAAGCCTGAATTCAATCTTCAGCTCCCTCCTTTCCAGCAAGAACTAATTTTTCTGGAAATAAGAATGTTCCCTCCAGAGTCTCTGGTCAACCTCACAGGTCAATTTAGCTTTTCCTTCAACCTCCCTTTTTCCTTCCTCTTCCTCCCTCCCTCCCTTCTTCTGTACCTCCCCCCTCTCTTTTTCCCTCCCTTTCTCTCTCCCTTTCTCTTTTTTTTGGGGGGGAGGGGGAGCCCCTCTCTTCTCTGGTCTTGTACACAGAAATTCCCATAAGGCCACATGTTTGCAATCAGTGTGGCAACTGTGTGTTTTGCTTTGTCGTCACAAATGACACCCTGAGCGTCCTCCCACATCCCTCTACAATAATCACACAGTTCTGCTGCAAAGGCCTGTGGGCACTCTGGCCTTTCTGCCTGGAAACCTGCCTCTGTCCCCCCTCCTGCATCTGCCTCCAGAGGCGAGGTTTCTAAGATGTGACTCTGGCCTGGGGCTTACCTGCTTGAAGCCTTCATTTGCATTATCAGAACAGAGAGTAGGGCATCCCAGGTTCATCTCCTCTCAAGGAATTCAGAGTCCTTGCTGACCGATCACCTCCTCCTTCTCCCGTGTTGGTCATTGGCTGGGTGGGGAGCAGAATTCGCTCCAGATGGTTGCAGCAAGGAGATTTTTATCAAGGGATTGCATCTAGAGAGCGACTATATGAATAAAACAGAAGTTGGAGGCTGCTGGGACACAGACAACAAAGGATGTGATCACTGGAGAAGGCAGGGAGGAAATAGTGTCTTCTTTCACATCTTATCAGTGCTTCCCACCGGCAGAATCCAGTTGGAAGTCAGGAGGCTGGGGGAGGGGCAAGACAAGTGACCCACAGGCAGGGATACATGGTGACCGTGGACCAGGCGATGCATGGGAACAAATGCAGAGCATCCCTTGTGACTGGCCCTGGCCACTGTACCTTGCAAAGCCTTTGCCCTACTCGGAAGACCAGTCTGTCCTTTACATCGCAAAAACTGCCCAGCTTCAACGTTCCTTTGGGTGCTCCCATCTTTAGACAGGTTCTTGTGTAGCTCAGGCTGGCCTCAAACTCCACATGTGATCTAGGATGGTCTTTAACGCTTGATCCTCCCGTTTCCATCTCCCCAGTGCTGGATTTGTAGATGTGCACAAAAAACTCTCAGGGGAGCCATTCCCATGTTGGTGATCACAAAGAGGCACCTGGCCCGTGAGCTGTAGTTTGCTTATTTTGTGTTTGAAAGATATTAAAATATACTTTGATTGCTAACACTTTTTGAGATAGAGGCAGGAAGATCAAGGGTTCAAGATCACCGTTTGTTTCACGGCCAACTGAGCTACATGAAACCCTGGTGATTTTTTTTTTTAACACTTCTTAAAAGAATGTGTGTGTGCACCCGCTCACATGTATGTGCCTGTGTATATATACACATTAAGGTTAGACAGCATTGTGAAGAAGGTTCTTTTCCACCTTATGTGGCTTCCAGAGCTTGAACTCAGGTTCTCATATCTGTGCAGCTGGTGTCTTTACTCACTGAGCCATCTTATGGCTCAAGTGCTTTTGACCTCGTGCTTGGCTTAAAAATAAATGTCACATTGTCACAGCCCTCCCCACACAGACATTTCGGTGTTGAAACAAGTTTCCCAGTGCAGACTTATTATTGCTAAACACGAAACCCGCCCTGGAATTTTCTATTCTAGTCCTCTCTGTTTTCCGTTACAAAGTGCTATTCTCCACCTTTGAAATTCAAACTGCAGGCAGTTCTCCCCAAGATGGACTCCTCTGCGTTCTAGCTTGTTCTTGCTGCCTGCTGCGCTGAGGACAGCACCCGGTGCAGGGGTCCCAGCCCCCTATAGTGGGGCTTCTGTAACGGGCTTGTTTTCTTTCTCTCTGCAGTTGCCTCCGGACCCAGCCTCGTCCAAAATATCCTGGCACTGCCACCACCCTGGCCAGGATGGGCCTGCTGTTCCTCGTCCTTCTGTTGCCACTTCCCTGTGTCTTGGGACTGCCATTCTACAACGGCTTCTACTATTCCAATGGCCTGCATGGCAGGACCCTGGGCAATGGCTACGGGGAAGGTGGGTGGCTCCTAGGCCTGCTTCTTGGCTCCTGCTGTGATATGCAGGTTCCAGGCAGGGATGGAGACGGCGGGATCTTCCCTGTCCGGGCCTCCAGGGGTGGACCAGCCTTGCTTCTGAGGCGAGAGGAGATGGTTTAAATACTCTGAGTTTGCTGGTACCACAGACATGGGACATGAGTTTTCTTGGGGTGGTCCTGATTCCTAGAACGGCTGGTTCTTCAAGAGCCAGCCGGAGTGTAGCCACACCTGGTTTCCATTGCAGAAGGAATTATGGAGTCACAGAGGTGTGAGTTGTGATATCATTTGTACCTCTTTCTGGCTGGGTGGCCTCGGGCATGGGACTTTTGAGATGTCCGTCATTGTGACCCTGCAGTGGGCTTCTTATCAACCTAGTTCTGTTACTTAGGGAATTCTGTCATTTGGACCCTGAGCTCTGACAGCCTCCTGCCTTGGCTGGGATAAACTGAGTCTTTGGGAGGAGCCCTGGTCAATAGTTGGCCCAGGTTGTGGGAAAAAAAAAAAAAAGGCTGTGCTGTGCTCTCTGGAGGCCCTGTGGAATGAAGGGGACTCAGGAATACTTGAGGCAGGCCATTCAATAGCTGTCTTATACCTTGGCAAAGTTCTTGTCGGCTGTCATGGCAGCTAACATTTAAAATTATTTTTTGTTTGTTTGCTTCTTGTTAGTTTATTTGTTTGGTTTTGAGACAGGGTCTCACACAGGCTTGTGAGACTTGCTATATGGTCAGGGCTGGCCTTGAACTTCTGATCTGACTCTGTCTCCCAAGGGCTGAGATGACAGGCATGCACTTCTACACCTGTGCTGATGTGCTGTTGGGTACTAAACCCAGGGCTTGTTGTGCATGTTACACAAGCACTCTCCTAACTGAGCTACAGCCCTAGCTTCCTATGCTGGCCTGGAAGTTTCTGTGTAGCTGAAGATAGCTTTGAGGACCTGACTCCCCTGCCTGCACCTTCCAAGATCTGTGATCACAGGCAGGAACCACCATGTTAGCTTTTGGGTACAGAACAAACTGTCCCAAACATGGCTGCTTAACAGCATACCCATTAACTGAGACCTATGGCCCAGCTCTTTGGAGTGAGGTCTGTTTCTCCTGCTCCTACAGCCTGCCTCTCTTTGGAAGAATACAACTCCATGTGTATCCTGAGTCTCCCTCTCAGTCTTGGGGGTGTGGGTATGGGTGGGATTGGGGTTGAGTATTGCCAGACTGTGCAGCAAAAAGAATTTAGGCTCAGGCCAGAGGTTCTTGATTAAACAGAAGGATCAGATGAACATCTTATAAGAGCATCCATGGGTGTTGGGAGTTGCCGTACTTGTTATCTGGGGGCTGTGACGCCACCTAGTCTAGCTGAGCTCGACGTCAGGGAAGGGATGTGCTGGTCTATCTGCCCACCTCTTTAAGTTACAGAACCCTCTCCTTGAGGAAACACCGAGCAGCTACAGCTGGGGAAGGGAGCTCTGGTAGAGATAAAAACATGGGTCAGGGGGCCCTTTACCCAGGGCCACAAGGAGGCTGGAGTTGAGGCATGACTTATTAGCCATTTTTAGGAAATGGTTCTCCCTTTTTCCTTTATTCTTGAGACTTTCATATAGATATACAACGAAATACGATCACCTCTGTCTCCCACTTCACTTTTCCAACTTCTCTACATCCCAGTGTCACACTCCCAGGTTCATGTCTTGCTTTTCTCTTCCTCCCTTCCCCCCCTCCTTTCTTTTGGATATTGATCTCAATATAGCTCCCTGGCTGGCTGGAAACATGCTATGAAGAACAGGCCGGCTTTGAACTCACAGAGATTGGCCTGCCTCTGCCTCCTGAGTGCTGGGATTATGTCAGCACTATGCCTGACATATATATATTCCTCTAAACCCAGTTAATGCTACCCATACCTACACTGCCTGGTACCATCTACTGGAATCCCATGAGAACCACATCCTCAGTAGAAAGTGATTCTCCTTTCCCTAGCAGTTAGTAATTGCCAACAGCTCCTCAGGAAGGGGACTGAGGATCGTCTCCCACATTTATGCCAGGATTCTGGCTGGCTTGATCTTGTGTGGGTAACCACAGCCACTGTGAGCTTCTGAGCGCAACAGCCATGCCATGTCCAGAACACACAACTGCTCCCATCTGCTGGCTCTTACATCTTTCCACCTCTTCCACGATGTTCTGTGAGCATTGAACACAGAGGGCTGTTGCAGGGCTGAACACTGGCTCTCTTTTTCTCAGCTCTTTGACATCTTATCAGCCATTTTAACTATCTTGGGGATGATGCTTCTCAGAAGAGTAAGCGTAGCTCCCCTGCAGTTATACTGAGATTCCCTGGTGCCAGTAAGGGAGAGATGGAGATCCGAAGCAGGAGAGATTGAGAGAGAGAGAGAGAGAGAGAGAGAGAGGAGTCCTATTTTTCCTCAGGTCCCCTCTGTCTCCTAAATTATCCCATTTCAGGACTTGCGAGTGACCTGCCATTGGGTAGTGGATCACCTCACAGGTGTTTGGTGTAGGATGACCCCAGCTGAGGAGGGTGCTCACTGCTTCCGAGGATCTCTTGTGCCCTAGGCAGGCAAGTCTGGGCCTGTGCACATAGTGACTGGCAATGAATGTTCCCTGGAGAAGGCAGAGTAACAAGAGCCGCTGGGACCAAGCCTCAGAACAGGCCCAATGGGAAAGTCATTTTACCCTTCAGTCAAGCAGCAAGCAGGTGGCAAGGCCAATACAAATTCAAGGAACTGATGTCACCCGCCTGCTTTTTTTGTTTTCTCTTTAGTGAGACAGAGTTTCACTACATGTAGCCCATGCTTGTCTCAAACTAATGCTAACCCTTGTGCCTCAGCCTTCCTACAGGTATTTGCCACCAAACACAGCTCAGTGGAAGTAGGCGCAAAGTCACGTGGTTGGGTAGTGGGAATGTGGAGGAGTGGAGCAGCAGACACTTCGAGGGGTGGAGCCGGGAGGCTCTTTTTGCATCCTGAAACACAGGAGTCTGGAGGAGCTTGGGGTAAGGGTATGGGAATGTCCTTTCTGTACCCCACCTTGCCCCCAGGCCTATTCAACGGAGTGAAGCTGGTGGTGGAGACGACCGAGGAGACCCTGTTTAGTCACCGAGGGGCCAGTGTGACCCTGCCCTGCCGCTACCACTATGAGCCAGCCCTGGCGTCCCCGAGGCATGTGCGTGTTAAATGGTGGAAGCTGTCGGAGAATGGAGCCCCGGAGCAGGATGTGCTGGTGGCCATCGGGCAGAGGCACCGCTCATTTGGGGACTACCAAGGGCGCGTACAGCTGCGGCAGGACAAACAGCAGGAGGTCTCGCTGGACCTGAGAGACCTGAGGCTGGAGGACTCCGGGCGTTACCGCTGTGAGGTCATTGATGGGCTGGAGGACGAGAGTGGCCTGGTAGAGCTGGAGCTGCGGGGTGAGGCCCTGACTTGGTGCCACTGGGACCCGAGGGAGGGGGAGAGGACCCAGAGAAGGCCTAGACCTTTATACTTTACACAGGTAAGCATGCTGAAGTCTCAAATGACCCTAAAAGGAAGTTATTATAGGCTCACGGCCCTTGTTTTCCAGATGAGGAAGTGAAGAGAGATCGAGTAACTTACATAAAGGCACATAGCTGATAGGTGGCAGAGCTGGGATTTGAACTCAGGGAGCAACTTCCAAAAGCCACTGTCTCCTATTCCCTCGCATCCAGTCCTGTTCAGAAAGAGGGAAATAGGAGCTGGTCCACTCACTGGAGCTAGAGCCGAGGTTCCAGCAGGTTCAGCAGAACATATGAACAAGATGAGTGACAGTAGGGACTGGTAGGGCCCAGAGCACACTGCTGAAGCCCCACCACGTAAAGAAAGCTATTTAATTCAGGCTAGTTACAATGCCAATTAAGAATGCAGGCCTATTGTGGTTAGATTTTTATATTTAAGTATGAAATTTTGTGTGTGTGTGTGTGTGTGTGTGTGTGTGTGTGTGTGATGTTGGGAATAAGAACTCTGGGTCTTGGACATGCTAGGTAAGTGGTCTATCAGTGAGGTATATAAAAAGCCATTGGAATCTCTGGATTTTTATGTAAAAATAATCAATTTTTAGGAATAACTTAGTACTGTCTGAACCATACCCTATGAGCAGGTCTCTGGTGTCTCAAGTTTGAGATCTCTTTTTGCTTGGACTCCTTTGTGTCTTGGGTGAGGTAGCATGTCTCCATCTCTCTCCTTTAACTCCATCTTAGTCTACCCCAGCTTTGGCCCTTAGGCAGGGCTCATCCCTGAGACCCTGGGTCTTTCAGGTACAACAAACAAGGGAATAATTGGGCAAGTAATGGCAGTTCCTTTGTTATCTGCCTCTAGTACTGAGAGTGAACTTGCCTCCTGGAAAAAATCATCCTGGGCCTTTAGCATCTCTCCTCTGCAGCTTACAGGGCCTAACCAGTGGCTCAGAGAGGCCAAACTGCTCATTCTGAAGTCTGGGTTATCAGAGAGAAGGGTCATCAGGGCCAGCCTAGAGGATGGTGGCTCAGAGGGGCCAAATTGCTCATTCTGAAGTCTGGGTTATCTGAGGGAAGGGTCATCAGGGCCAGTCTACAGAGATGGTGGCTCAGAGGGGACAAACTGCTCATTCTGAAGTCTGTGTTATCAGAGAGAAGGGTCATCAGGGCCAGCCTAGAGGATGGTGGCTCAGAGGGGCCAAATTGCTCATTCTGAAGTCTGGGTTACCTGAGGGAAGGGTCATCAGGGCCAGTCTACAGAGATGGTGGCTCAGAGGGGACAAACTGCACATTCTGAAGTCTGGGTTATCAGAGAGAAGGGTCATCAGGGCCACCCTAGAGAGATACAGAGTCCTCAACCCTGTCCTCATTCCTGAGGCATCAAGGAATGAGGACGTAGGGTGGGGCTAGGTATATGATCAGTAACTGCTGTGCTCCCCCCATGCCATGAACCCCGCCCACTGCTCCCTCAGCCTGGCTGCGCCAGGTGCCTGGCCACAGGGGGAGGTTTATTTAAGGTTCTGCTTCTAACTAGCACAAGTCAAAGACAGCCTCCTCCTGGACACTTAGCTTCATATGACTTGATATGGACTGAATGATGCTTAAAAATGTTTAATTGGGCTGTGAATATCTCTATCTATCTATCTATCTATCTATCTATCTATCTATCTATCTATATCGGTGGTAGAGTGGTATCTAATTTGAGTGAAGTCCCAGATTCAACCCCAGCTCACAACAACAAAAATGAACCCCCAAATTTTTTATAAAGTAGAATTTCATACATGCACAATAACACGGATTTTATTTGTTTTTGTCTTCTTCTCTTTCTCTTCCTCTCCCCTCCTCTTCTGCCTTCTTTTTGTTTATTTTGAGAGAGGTTTCTCTGTGTAGCCCTGGCTGGCTGTTCTGGAACTCACACTGTGACTAGGGTGGTCTCAAACTCACAGAGATCTGCCTGCCTCTATGCCCCAAGTGCTGAGATCAAAGGCACGTGCCACCACAACCTGCTCTGTGCTTTTGTTTTCTGAGAAAGGATCTCACACTGTAGGCCAGACTGGTTTTGAGTTTATGGTAATCCTTCTGCCTCAGTCTCCTCAATGCAGGGATTACAGGAGTAAACCACCATACCCTGATAGCATAGTAATTATTGAGGGAAACATGTGGTCTTCTCAGGAAGGAGGCTCACTGCCCCAGGGTGTCCTTGGCCTCAGGCCCCTTTCCTAAGGGCCCTTGACCACCCTTCTTCCAGCAGTTTTTAGGGGTGCCTTACTCTGTATCCCAGGATGACCTTAAACTCATGGTAATCCCCAGTCTCAGCCTCCTGAGTGCTGAGATTATAGGCATGAGCCATCATACCCAGCTTCCTTTATTTTCTCGAGAAATTTCTGCATTAAGAAGCCAGGCTTGGTGGCCCATGCCTACAATCTCAGTACTTGGAAGTTTGAAGCAGGAAGATTGCAAGTTCGTGGCCAGCTTGGGTTACATCGCAAGACTTTGTCCTTGTCTTCGAGTTTTTATTGCTGCAATGAAACACCGTGACCAAAATCAAGTTGGGGAGGAAAGAGTTTATTTGACTTATACTTCCACATCACTGTTCATCATCAAAGGAAGTAAGGACGGGAAGACAGGGCAAAATCTGGAGGCAAGAGATGGTGCAGAGGTCGTGGAAGGGTGCTGCTTCCTGGCTTGCTTCCCTTGGCTTGCTCAGTCTGCTTTGTTATAGAACCAACCAGCCCAGGGATGGCTGCACCCGCAATTGGCTGGGCCCTCCCCTATCAATCCAGTAATTAAGAAAATGACTAACGGTTCTGCCTACAACCTGATCTCGTGGAGGCAGCTTCTTATTGAGGGTTTCTCCTCTCAGATGACTATAGCTTGTGTCAGCTGACATAAAACTATCCAGCACAGTCCAAAAAAAAAAAAAAAAAAGAAGGGAATTTGTGCACTAATGACATTCACAGCTGGCCTTTCCTGTCTCCTCTGAAAATTAAACTGACTCGCAGGGGCCTGTGAGATGGCTCAGTGGGTAATGGCACTTCTGGCCAAGCCTGGCAATTTGAGTTTGATCTCTAGGACCTATACGTTGGAAAGGGACAACTGATGGCCATAAGCCGTTTCCTTGACTTTCATGCGCATGTCCTTCCTACATGAATAAATAAATAAATAAATAGTACAATTGGAGAAATAAACAAGCTCATAAACCAAAAGTATACACCTGCACAAAGTTAAAAACAAATAGACAAACAAAAAACAAACCAAAACCAAACAAACAAAACAAAACACTGCAGGTCAAGCGCCACACTGATCCACGAGGATGAAGTGATGTGTGGGCATTGTGTCGGGATCTTAGGCAGTCAATAGATAGATTAACATGTTCTAAAGGATGTGCAGATGTTGTTACGGGCAGACACTGCCACTTCATATACTTATAGATGCCTGTAGGACCAGGAGGGGAGCCAAGCCCCGCCCCCGGAGCCCAAAGCACAACAACGTGGCCTCATCTCCTATCACATTCTGTAGTCACTCGATGGATTATTTTATCCTATATCTGTATCTACATCTATATCTATCTCTTTTCCTAGTCTGTAGTCACTTGATAGATTAATTACCTTACAAACTAATATATACTTTTTGGGAACTCTGCTCCAGTCTTAGAAGAAGGTGAGAGGCAGGGGAAGGCTCCCCTTGGGCTTAGGCAGTGGACAGGAACACATACAGGACATTTGCTGAGCTGTCTGAGCTAGCAGTGTCTGTGTTTTGGATGTGCTCGCATCCCAGTGGAGGTAGGGAGCTCAGGCGGCCTCCATCTTCGGACTCCTCTGAGCCTTTCCTTTCTTCTTTCCTTTCTTCCCTTCTAGGCGTGGTTTTCCCCTACCAGACAGGCAAAGGTCGCTATCAGCTTAACTTCCACGAGGCACAACAGGCCTGCCGGGAGCAGGACGCAGTGGTGGCCACCTTTGAGCAGCTCTTCCGAGCGTGGGAGGAGGGCCTGGACTGGTGCAACGCGGGGTGGCTCCAGGACGCCTCCGTGCAGTACCCTATAGCCATGCCCCGGCAGCCCTGTGGAGGCCTGGACCTGGCACCTGGGGTTCGCAGCTACGGCCAGCGTCACCACCGCCTGCACCGTTATGACGTGTTCTGCTTCGCGGCTGCCCTCAAGGGTGAGTTGGAACCGCCAGGCACAGACCAGCCCTGCTTGATGGTCCTCCGCCCCTGAGGGAGGATCTCTTCGTCTGTGGAGCTCCCAGAACCCTCAGCCTGGAAAGGTGGCCTCTCAGGGTGTCCAATACAGATTCCCGTAGGGCAGTTCCCCGGGGCTCCCTCTGCTGTTCAGCACTCTCACGCCCCACTTGCCCACAGGGCGGGTGTACTACCTGGAGCACGCCGAGAAGCTGACCCTGCAGGAGGCCAGGGAGGCCTGCCAGGAAGATGGCGCACGGATTTCCACGGTGGGCCAGCTCTTCGCTGCTTGGAAGTTCCAAGGCCTGGACCGCTGTGACGCTGGCTGGCTGGCAGACGGAAGTGCCCGCTATCCCATAGTTCACCCCCGTCTCAACTGTGGGTCCCTGGAGCCTGGAGTTCGGACCTTTGGCTTCCCAGACCCACACACCCGTTATGGCGTCTACTGTTACCGCCAGCGCTAGCAGGGTGGACAGCTGTGCGTCTGCCCTGGCCCCTGACTCCCCGAGCTGAGTGTTTGTTAGGGAACTTTGTCCCTTGTGGGCTGGGTCATTGCTTGTATTGTTTTCATACTTCCCAACTTAAACATTTTTAAGGTATTACTATTATTATTATTGTATTTTACAGACCCAACTCTCAATTCTCTTGGCATTCCTCTCTGGGGCATTTGAGGTCCATTGGCTTTTAAAAGGCTCTGCCATGGTCTGCCACAGCTGGCATCCCTAGCCTGAGGAAACTGGTGCCCAGCATGGGCGGTAGCTGTGGCTAGCTCCCTTTCCTCAGCTTACAGGAGGCAGAAGGCTGACTTTTTAAAATTTTCTCCACAGGGTCCTTAGACTTGTGGGTGAGGACTTAGGAAAAAGAGAACTTCCCTTCTCCTGGTTCCACAGAGTCTGAGCATCCTTTCCATGACCCCTGCTTGGGAGTGGCCCTCTCTGTGTGCGTAGCTTTGGCCAATAAATGGTGCTATGATTTCCTCCCTTCTTTTCCAGCCGACCTCTGTGTCTGACCCTTTGTCTCTTTGAGTCTCGGGGGCTAGATTCCAGCCCTGGCTAAATGTGGGGTCACTTCTGTTTCTGTCTCCCCCTAGGCCGCCCCTGCATGTTGGTTGGGTTTTGACTTTTTTTGTCCTGTAGCATACCCTGCCTCAGGTTGCTAGTCCAGCTGTTGGGGTCCGGCTCCCCTCTATCCATCTCCACTCCATGCTGACCCATCTTTGAGGGGCTCAGGAGAAGAGCAGGAGGTGCCTTTCATGAAGCAGGGGCTTCAGGAGACTGGGGGGTGGAGGGGTCTCAGAGGCTGAGGGTCCCTGCAGCGTCTGTTTCTCAGCCCAACCGTGCTCCAGGGAGCCAGACACCAGATACCATGTGTTCCCTGATGCTTAACAATCAGGTGTCTAGTCAGTGTTTCTAAGTGTGTGTGTGCAGGTGTGTGTGTGTCTGTGTGTATGTGTCTCTTCGTGTATGTACGTGTGTGCCTCTCTCGCTTTGTGTGATATGTGTATATGTGTGCCTCTTTGTGTGTGTATGTATGTATGTATGTGTGTGTGTGTGTGTATGTGTATATGTGTGTCTCTGTGTATATATGTGTGTGTGCATATGTGTGTTTCTTTGTGTGTGTCTCTCTGATGTAGACGTGTCTCTTTGTGTATATATGTGTGTGTCTCTTTGTGTATGTATGTGTGTGTCTCTTGTGTGTATATGTATGTGAGTCTCTCTGTGTGTGTGTGCCTCTTTGGGTATGTTTGTGTATGTTTCTGTGTGTATGTGTGTGTGTGTGTGTCTGTGTGTGTATATATCTGTCTCTTTGTGTGTGTATGTGTGTCTGTGTGTATGGGCATGTGCAGGTGCCCACAGAGGCAAGAAAGGGCATCGGTCCCCTGGTACTGAAATTGTGGATTGTTGTGAGCCAGCTGCCGTGGGTGTTCTGCAAGAGCACCAAGACCTCTCAAACCCTGAGCCGCCTCTCCAGCCCCTCAGTCAGTTTTGTTTTGGGAGAAGGGATAGGGGCAGGGATTGAGACAGTGTCACTTAACCCGTGCTAGTCTTGAACTTTCTATATAGTTGAGGAAGGCCTTAGACTCTGATCCTCTTGCCTTCCCAGTGCTGGGACCACAAATGTACACCGTTACATGTGACTAACAGCCCCTGGGAATTTGCTAGAAATCCAGCCTCGCTTCAGTTCTGTTGAGTCAGAAATTCGCGGTGTGCTATCACAGCCCTTGGGGACTTGTTACCCATTTTGGTAGTAGAGATTGAACGTAGGGACTTGCATATCCTGCTCAAGCTCTCTTCCACCAGGCTGCATCCCCAGCCCTCTTGTACCATTGTGAGACAGGGTCTCACCAAATGACTCAGGCTAGCTCAGCTACCCAAGTAGCTCAGATTACTGGGCAGGCCACCAAGACTGGTACACATTTGCCTCGAGTACTTCTTTTGTTTTTGTTTTGAGATAGGGTCCTAGTGTGTAGCCCAGGCTGGCCTCAAACTTTCAGTACACCTGTCTCAGCCCCCTGAGTGCACCATCACGCTTTATCTTGAGTTTCCAGTGTGCCCACTTGCAAACCTGCAGTCCAAACCGCTGAATGACACAGGTGGACAGGCACACTCAGGCATACAAACATAAATAGGCCACATGTGTGTGTGTGTGCGCACACACACTCACTCACACACACACACACACACAAAGAGGGTCCGTCAAACAGTATTTCGTTGGTAAGAATAAGGTAAACAGATGTAACTGGATACATAGGATCCATTTTAGGATACATAGGCACCATTTTGGGGGTCATTTGATGAAGGTGTGACTCCATGGAGGTCCTGAACCATGTTCACTGATTGCTTAACTAAGACATAAAATAAAATAAAATAAAAAGGAAAAGAAAGGAAATAGATCTCTTCCAATGTCTTTATTATTATAATCATCATAATCTTTAGTTTTCAAAAATATAAATAGGTGCACGGAACACGGGTGCCTGCACCGTCCCGGGGTGGGGAGAGGGAAGGGGACGGTGGAGCACCCCTGGGAAGGAAGTGCCCCTACCCAGTCCAGCCGAGAAATGACACCTGCTGTGGTGGTTGACCCAGGTGAGAGGTCACCAGGAGAGGGGCCCTGGAGGGAAGGCAACCTCACTTCCCCTCAGCCAGCCTGTCCCCTGCCCCAGGTTCCTTCCCTCAGAGATGGCACAGACCTCGGTTCCTTTTGTCAGACACATTAAGCTGTAGTTAGTCTCTTCTGAGTCCTTTAATGCCCTGAGGCCACCCTACCCCTACCCCTCCCTGGTCCCCCGTCTCCTTCCAGCTCCTCCTTTGCCCCCTAGCTCTCCCTGGAGGTGAAGTAACCAACCATTGCACTTCTTTTGGGTAAAGTCAGGAAACAAAAAAAAAAAAAAAAAAAAAAAAAAAATTATCTTCTTTATTTAATTTAACCCCTTCCTTCTCACCCTGTCCCTGCACTGGTCCCTTGAAAGGCACGGTAGGAGATTGAGGAAATGTCCCTAAACTCAGTTCACGGGTTACAGAAAATTTGCTTTGGCTTTTTTTTTTTTCTGGGGAGAGGGGCAGGGATAAATTAGGGCAGTTTTTTTGATTTGGGGAGCGGGGGCACACACAATGTGGGATTTTTTTTTCCTTCTTTAATGGATTCCTTATATAATAAAAAGTGACAAGAAGAAGACACCAACTGGGTGGGATGAACAGTCAGCCTGGCTGGCCGCTGGGCTCAGCATCCTGGGCACAGTCTGGATGCTGCTTTCAGTGGGCCATGCTGGGGTGGCTCCTGCGTTTGGGTTTCAAGCTCCGCTTCTGTAGCCTGCGCTTGTAAGTGGTAGCTGCAGCCAAAGGGAGGAGGAAAATAAACAGTGAGGAAGAAGCAGGGCCAAGTTCAGACTCCCCCAGCCTTCCCATGTGCACAGGAGCCCCTCCCTGTAGATTGTGGGCCTTTGAAGGCGACCTAAATCTGCTCCCACCATGCTCCTCTGGGTTGGATTTTTCATTGGATGTCACTAGGCTCAGGCAGGAGATAGTCAGAGCCCAGGCAGCCAGCTTTCTTATTTCCTTCCAGGGAATAGCAACATTCCCTGAAATGGGACATCAGGGACCAATGTCTTTTGATGGATGGACCCCCAATACCTTCCCTGCCTAGCTTAGCTCCTAGCATGGCATGGAGTCTACAGAACGGTGCCAGCTGCCACTATGTTCTGGTGAAAGGGAGGAGTTCCTGTTGGTGGACTCTGGCTCTGCGCCAGGTGAGGGACCAGGGGGACAATACTCACGGTTTGTGCAGGTGATTCGAGGATCTTCCCAGTACCCACTGGGCTGGCACCGGATGGTGGGCACGTGGCGCTGGACAAAGCCCTCAGTACACTGGTACCGCACCAGGGAGCTGATCTCATAGCGATCCTTCTTCTGCCCGAGGGTCCTGGCATGTTCCACCACTGGGGGTTCTCCACAGGCCACTGAGGGACAAATGTCTTTTAGGAAGGGGTCTCATGAGCTCTTCTGTGATGGCCCATTAGGCAGAGACAAGGTTAGCCCAGAGCCCAAGGCATGATGAGAAAGGGATTAGGTTGTGCTACCCAGAGCTGAGCCTGGACTGCAGAGGAAATACAGGGCTAAGAAATCCTGAGATATTCAGATGTCCCATCTGGATTCCTCGGAGGCACTGGAAGGCAGGAAGGGAGTCTAAAGGTGACTTTGAACAATGGTGAGAAGATAAAAAGGAGGGGAAAGGTGGGAAAGAGGACAGTCTGGTGAGACACCTGTGGCTTCTTTATGAAGATGTCCAAAGCCAGGGAAAGCGGGCCCAAAGGAGGCATGGGGAGGAGCAGGAGGGCTAGGTCCTCTAAGCACTGTGACGCCCATGGCTTTAAAGCTGAAGTATTCAGGCCTGGCAGCTCTGATTCTGTGACTAGCATTTCTGGACCCCTAAAGAAAGGGTCCATCATGGGTGACTTTCTGTCTCTGACAACTGAGGGACTGTGGTATGTGTAGCCCATGCCTGGGCTATCCTCTAGCCCATGACTTTCATCCTCTCTTTGTCTCTGTGAAGGGTCCCTAGGAGCCAACTTGTTCTTGCCATTGGCCCTGTGATGCTTTGAGCATGCTTCCATAAGCCTCTGGTAGCTAGGGGGACAAGAGAATTTTCCCCAGGTCATGTGGTGAGGGGCTCCCTTGGGGCTGAAGGTCTTGTCCCTCTCCCTGGATCTCCTCCCAAGCCTTTCTTACCGGTGCCCTTTTTACACGTGAAGGGCAGCTGGTAATTGCAGGGGACATCATTCCATTCGCCCTTCTCGTGCCATATCATCACTACGCAGTCCTCTCCAGTGGCAAAGAAGTTGTCAGGCTGGTTTGGACGCCACTTCTCAAATTGCTGGGGCAGGAGAGGCAAAACGGTAAAGAAAGCAGCATGGCTCAGCTTGACACCCACTTTCTTCCCAATCAGTTTTTCCCCCATTTCCTGTTTTCTTTCACCCAACATCTGGGTTGTAACGGACAGGCAAAGGCTGCTGGGAATCTGATCTGATCAGGGCTATCTTAGATGCTATGGGTCCCAGGTTAGGCAACTGGTTATGTAGCCTGACTCTGGTGCTTTTCTAGAGCTCGTAACTCCCAAGGCGTCCAGCTTTTCACTAACCTGTAGCTGCCTGCTCACAATGTCCACTTGCTCTCTGTATTTTATGCCTTGAGTAGACATCAGTCTTTTGCACATAGGAAACTCCCTCAAATGTCATGTACCCTTTATGGTGGCCTGCTGTCATGCTTTAATTTCTTTCTGGCTCCTTCTCTCATCTTATGCTTCCCCTCCTGAAGTCTATCCAGCCCCGGGCTGGTCTCCGGAGGCAGAGAGGAAAGAGACACAGCCCTTTCCCTACAGAGTTCCCGCTTGTGCTGGCTCCAGTGGCAGCATCTGCTCAGTGAGTTTGCGTGAGGCTTGAATGCCTGCTGTCCTTCTTTGGGCACTCACCAGGGAGTGGCCATCAGACCAACGGAAGTCCCCTTCGATAGTCCTGTCATTCAGACCGATCCACTGGTAGTCTTGAGCATTTTCTGGAAAGGGGAGACAGCTGGTGATGTTGGGTACCCTGTCCTGTCTGGGGACTGGAACTCACAGAAAGGGAGGAAGAGGCATGCCACCGGCTTCTGAGGACCTTGCAAGGGTCTCGGGACATGCATGTTTGTGGTATACGCTAGAACACCTCCTGAGGCTGGCATAGGTGGGGGATAGCTACAGGGTTAGCCTGGGATGGCCTTGACTGGCAGAGGCTGTCCTGGGTCAGCTGGGGCTGCTGGTCCCAGGGATCTGTGTCTTCTTCTCTGAGGGAATTGTGGGAGCACTTGGCCCTTTTCTTCCAGCTCCTTGTACTGCAGTGCTCCCAATCTGTACCCCTCCCTCCCTCCTTCCCCCTTTCCCTCCTTTCCTCCCTCCTCTCTCCCTTCCTCCCTCCTTCCCTTTCTGCTGTGCTGGACCTTGTACATGCAAGGTAAGCGCCGACTAATGAACTACAGTCCCAATCTCCAGCGTGCTCATTTCTGACCAGCAAAGCCCTTTGTGCTCACTGCTGCTTCCCTTAGCCCCTGCCACACTCACTGTTGACGAACTCCTGTTCCTCGGGAGTGACAATGCTGCTCAGATGTGCCTGCTGCTCCCGACACCTTCTCTCGGCATCCACCCAGGTCTCACGGTCAGGAAAGTGGCGGTAACAGTGGCCCTGGAACTTGGTCCACCCCTCCTCACACTGCTCCTGGTCTGTAACACAGGTCAGGGACTTGAAGAGGGGGCAAGGCCACTTGGGGTGTGGTCACTGCCCGTCTTGTGGCATGGACTTCTAGGTCCAGTCCACCATAAAGGCTGTGCCCAAAAGAGAGGCAACAAACTCAGCTAGAGAGAGGCTCAAGTAGGAAGCCGGTAACATCTGGCTCTTGGGAGCCTCCGTGTTTAAGCCACCTAGGAAAAATATATATATTTTTTTCCCTCTGGCATAGTGCCCTGACTCCCAATATTCCCTCTGAATGGATTCATACCCTGAGTGGGTGGGTGGCAGGGTCCAGTAGGCTGGGGGACAAAGGGACAGTCTGGTGGGAGGTTTTGAAATTTAAGGCAAAACATAGTTCAGAGTCTCTGAGGGATTCTGGGAAAAGGAGCTGTAGGCAGCAGGTGGAGGTAGATGAAGAGGCTGGGCATGATGGGGCTGGTAGAATCATGGGTGAGGCCAGAGACCCCCGATGAATAAGTCTGTTGGAAGATGGAGCTTTAGGCCGTGGATTGAACTAGATGCTGATGTTACTATTACTAGTTGAATTCTAATTGTTTTTACAGTGCTGCAATAAAGTCTAGGCCCTCTGGCATGCTAGGCAACTGTTTCTGCCCCACGTCCCCGAGCTGGCTCTCGCAGAGAGCCCCACCATGTCTTCTTCCTAAAGAGCTGCATGCCAACTAGAGGTTGGTCTGTGACTCAGGGGTCCTGTCTTTTACTTTGCTTCACATTTTGGTGGCAGCAGTGAGGAGAAGAAGAGCTTCATTTGAAACAGCTGCTGTGTGCTGGAGGAGGGCCTGGTTAGAATGCTAGAGTTGTCTTCAGGGACAGAGATGGGCACATATTGGAGCCAGCTCACCAAGCTTGGGAGAGCAGATTCTGAGCCAGCTGCTTTCGGTGGCAGCTCATGGATTATTGTAACTGGTCCCTGGCGGAAGGGTTTCTACCTCAGGATTGGAGAGAAGCCTCTGCTCAGGCCTCTCTCTCTTCTATGAAAGCCAGCAGTTAAACATCTGTCAGCAGAGCACTGGACCAAGGGAACCCTAAATCCATTCTTTTCCTGGAGCCTGCATCTGGAGGCTTCCAAGTAGGTGGCTTCAGTAATCTGGCTGTCCCAGGAAGGACAGGGGAATTTCCCTGAGGCGAGGGAGTCTCCCTTGGGCTAAGGGGCTGGGTGCCTGGCAAGGCTGGGAAGGGAAAGAGCAGGAGTGAAAAGCCTGTAGCTAGAGAAGAAAGAAGCAGAGTAGAGGAGAGGGTCCTCCTGCTACAGATGCCCTCTGCAAGGCTTGAGATAAAGGTCCGGGCAGAGGCCAAGGAGGTCTCAGAAGGTGCTTGGCACTGAGACAGAGGTGTCATCCCCGGGCCTGTGGGCCAGAACCTGAGGGCTGAGCTGGCCAAGTAAGGTCAGGGAGGTCAGGAGCTGGGTATGGCTATGGAGACCATGCCAGTAGAGGCAGAGAGGATAAGACAGACTTCCAGAGGCTGGACAAAGCAGTGACTCCAGAGACAAGGCACAAGATCCCACAGGCCATTGCATTCCGGGTTCCAACAGAGCCTTCCTTGCTGGACGCTCGGGTGTAGGGCCTACTTGAGTGGTTCTGGAATCACTTTTATGATCTGTCAGGATACAGAACCCTGCCCCTGTTGCAGCAGAGTTTCCCTTGTCTCCCTTTTCCAGATGAGTTCCAGAGCTGTTGTCTGGATGTCCCAGACCTTTCTCCCCTGTGGTATCTTAGAGGGGGAAAAAAAAAATCTCTGTACTTTGTATTCAAGCCCAGCCTAGACCCCATGCATCTGACTGCTTGGATTGTAGCTAGAAGGCAGGAGGCCACAGGGAAGATGAATGTCCCAGCCTCTTACTCCAGAAACCTTAACTTCCTCCATCGGCTTGTACTGATGCCTCCAAGGACCATGTAATTCTTGTTGCCTCTTCACACTGTTCAGGCTCAAAGGGAGATTTCCCAGGACTTTCAGCTGCTTTCTGGAAGTTTTTCTAACAAGAGTTCATTGAAAAAGGGTTTGAGCCCATGCACACTTCCGGTTCTGTAGGAGCCATTGCTACCAGCATCCTAAAGCCTCAGGTCTCCTTTTCTGAGTTGGGAAGGCCTGAGGCCCGGGAGGTTGGCAGGAGCTTAGAAAGCACCATCAGTGAGAGTGCTGGGGTCAGCCTGGTTCTCTGGTCCCGCCTAGGGCTCCTGGCCCACAGCTATAGAAGCAGAGGTGTTGAGAAGGCCCACCAGAGGAAACTCATTCCCTGTGCCTCACAACATGACTGCTCTGCAGGCTATAGTCTTTTGCTTTGTACAAGGCAGCAAGAAAGGGAGCGTGGACTAGTGTAGCATTGGGAAGGCAGCTGCCATGGTGTGATGAAGAGAGGATGGCATGCACAGATCCTGCTCATGCATGATTGGAGCATAGTGGTGACATCAGTCCTCTCAGGCTGACCAATCACAGCCCTCATGCCAGGAGAAGAGGAAGGCAGCTTGGTTAGCACAGTATTGTGGCTCCCTAGGAAAGGACATGGAAGTCCCACAGAGAACACAGCAAGGTAGACAGTGCCCACGATCATGCTGAGGATATCCGTGGCCATCAGTAGAGAACCCATTGCTCCTACCCATAATTTCCTTCCAGACCAGTGCACAGAACCAGCGGTATTGTCCTAGTGGGACACATGCACTGAGATCTGTGGTCACACCAGCAAGTCTGCAAGCTCTGGAAAAGGTTAGTGTCTGCAAGGCTCCTTGAGCCCCTCTTTCCAAAGTATGCATCTCTCCTGCGGTCAGATCAGCCAACATTTCAAGAGGAAGGTTCTCAAGGGGGAAAGAACAAGAACAGGAGTTAAAATTGGGAGGTAGGCCTCTCAGTTGTGTCCCCCAGAATGGCTCTCCCGTAGACTTGTGGGCTCCAGTCCAGGCCTGGAACCTGTGGTTAGAAGGGAAGGGTGAGGGGAGAGGTGTGCGGCAGTTAGTAACATGAGCTGAAGCCGAGACGGCCGTACCGATCTCACACAGGTCCCCTCCGTAGCTCGGAAGGCATAAGCATGTGAAAGTGTCGATGGCATCCACGCAGGTGGCTCCATTCAGACAAGGGCTTGAGAGGCACTCATCAATGTCTGCAAGAAACCAAGGGCCACCATTAGGACCTCTGCTGGCAATTCCCAAGCACCATGGCTTCATTATGGGTGGCCAGCCCTGATGCTCTCCAGAGGCTGGAAGGGGCCTGGCTGGATTTCCTGAGAACTGTTGCTGCTGCTGCTGCTGCTGCTACTGTTGCCACCATCTTGGACTGTTGAACCAAAGATCCAGATGATTTTCCTTGGATGTGTATGATTCTTGACAGACAAGCTTGGAGCCTTGGGGCCAACTTTCCAGGTTGGAGAGATCTGGTACTTCTGAAGCCAAATGCCTTTTGTGAGCCTTCTTCTTGAGTCCTTCTCTTGTGAATATTTCAAGAGGCTAAAGTCTGAGCCAACCATGGGTATGGTGGTAGACAAAGAAATTGGAAGTGAAAATTTTAAAGCTTGTGTAGAAGTCTTGCTTCTTCTGGTTTACTCTATAGTTGTGAGACAAGTTAAAAAAGGGTGAAACCATGTTCCAGATGAGCATCTAGAAGTGGGTCTGAAGGGTATAGAGTTATAAGAAGACGGCCAAATGGGATTGGCATGAAACTCATTAGATTGTTGTAGATTGTCTTTGTTTTCAGTAAATAAGATTCGAGGATATTGGTAAAAAAATGAAGCCTGAGTCTGTCTTTTGGGATAGGGAACAGAACCTTTCTCCTTATGATCTCCTTCTAACTCAAAGCCTTGAAAATGTTGGCATCTTCAATGGGTCATGATTTCTAGATGGGCACCCATCCTGGACAGTGGTATGCAAACATGGGAAGACCCATCACCAGCTTGGGATTCAGCCCAGACCTCTCTGTCTCAGGCAGGATCTTCTTCCCTTCTGCTTTTCTGGTTCCAAGGCATTCTTTCTGGCTGAACTTCTTTGTGAGGCTCAAATCAGTAAATCCCTAGCCTTTGCCTCAGCCTACCAACAGTTAGCCAAAGTGAGAACTTTATCTCTTTGACTTGTCTTTTTACACCTTTTGGGGACTCCAGGGGGCCTGGGGATTGGGGGCAGATCCTGCCATCTTTATAGTTATAACTCCAGAGCTGGCCTTGAACTCACTGTGTAGTCAACCTTGAACTTCTGATTTTCCCGAGTTCTGAAATTACAGGTGTTCGTCATCACAGCTGCTTTATGTGGTGTTGGAGATCAAACCCAGAACTTTGCACATTCTAGCAATCACTCTGTCAGCTGAGCTACTCATCTAACCTGGAAGAAGCTAATTCTTGGTACAAGCAATTATGTTTACTTAAGATCCAGGATCCAACAGTACACTGATGGGTGGACGGTCTCCTTAGGTTCAGCCAGAACCTTGACTTTAGAATAGGATTTTAGTTAATTCCAGGACTTAGATCTGGCTGCCCGTAACAGTAATCTAAATCTTCAAGTCAGTCCTGTGCCAGGATTCACTTTCCTCTAGATCTTGAAGCTCCGGATCATCTTGGCCAAGTCTATGCGACTTGCTGGTGAGAATGCCTGCTTCTCAGGCACCTTGCTGCTGCTTTTCTCCATATCGCTGGCATCTCTTCGCTTCCCATGAAGTTCTCAGCTCCATTTCAAGAAGCACACGCCATGGATTAGAAACTCACAGTTCCAAGCAACCCCAAAATGCGTGGAGGAACTGACTGAAATCCCGGCATGCACTTGGTTTCCCAGCATGCACCAGGATTCCCAGCAGCAGCAGTAGCAGCAATAGGTCAGGTCAGTGGGTAGAGTGGAAGCTGGGGGCAGCTCTCCTGCTTCAGGAAAGCTAGTTGTATTCTCTTTTGTTCATTAGCTTCAGTATGGGAAGCACCAGGGCAAGGGGGTTAAGCAAATGGAGGCGCTAAAGCAGCTGTATAGAGCAGGGATGGGGTGGCCTTAGGGGAAAAAAAATCAGACATCAACTCTGGGGTCTTTGGCTGAACCATGAGAAAAAGGGCAGGAAAGGAAGAGGTCTGGTGGAGGCCAGGCCAGTTGGCTTCCAGTTGTCCCAGAAGCTTAGAGAGGGCTCCCATCTGTCCAGGGATATTGGATGTGGTGTTGCTTTCCTTCTGTGTTTGGCCAGGATATGACGTTTGAATATTGTTTCGGGACACCAAGATGAGGAAGAGACATTGTCCTGAGAACTGTATAGTACAGGGTAGTTTAGAGAGGCCAAGTGAGCGCTACACTGTAGTGTCTACGGTAATGCGAAAAGGCTAGTGTCCTTATCTGGTTTGCTCAAAAGCACTTGAGCATCTCTCTTCCCCTTCCTCTTCTTGCAAGAGCCATTCTGGACCTGACTGCTTAGCTCTTTCTGTGTCAGGCATTTGGGACATCTGTTGGTTATTGGGATTAAAGGAAGAGGTAGTTGGGACAGCGTTTGTCAACCTGTGGGTCACAACCCTTTTGGAGGAGGGATTGAACGACCCTTTCATGAGGGTTGCATATCAGATATCCGGGTATCAGACATTTACATTATGATTCACAACAGTAGCAACATTAAAGTCATGAAGTAGCAATAAAAGTGATTTTATGGTTGGAGGTCACTACAACATGAGAAACTATATTAAAGGGTCTCAGCATTATGAAGGCTGAGAACCACTGTTCTGGGGGGTTCTGGACAAGGTGGTAGCAGGTGTGGGGATAATGGCAGCCTTCCTGGAAGAAGACAGGAAGTAAAGGGACCAATGTCTGGTAAGACTGGATGCTGTGGACTCCTTTTCCCATTATGATTCTCACAGTGCAGTGGTATGGACACTACTATGCCAGTGGCAGGCAGGGAAACAAGCAAAGTGGCTTGCCCACATTGGCAAGTCTGGGAGACAGTTGGGAAGAGATGGAGGAGAGGCAGGAAATGCATTAGGAAGCTGATTCTCTGTCCCAGACGGGAGGGAGACCTGGCTCCTGGACTGCCAGCATCTTGTTACCATTTATGCTTTCTTCCCCAAGAACTTAACGCATAGTCACTGAATAGAGAGTGTGTGTGGGGTTCTGTGTGCTTCTTTAGCAAGGCCTTCCAGCAAGGTCTCTAATTTGGGAGAGACAATAACCGTGGGCCTCCTAGTAAAGTCTGAAGGAGACAGACTTTCAAATAGCCACTTTGGCACCTAACTCAGACACTTCAGGCCTCCACTCAAGTAGTTCTTATCCAGATTTGGCCTACATCAGAGTCTGACCTCCAAGTGAACAAGAAGTTTTTATAGAGTGACAGCTGGTGGTTCACCTCAAGGGATAGCTACATGGCTTATCCCTCAACAAAAAACAAACAAACAAACGAAGCCCTACAATCCCTACAGCCCTCAAGTTACTCCCTGCATAGCTTGGACAGCTGCAATGGGAGATTTTTTTAAGCACAGGAGAAAAAAATAATCTGACCCTAATGAATCCTCTTTGACTCTGATTTCTTGTTGGGCGTCTCACACAGAAGGACAAAAATTCTAAGAGTATATTTACCAATCCCAATTTGCATTTTAAAAGAACGATCTTTGCATTAAAAGCAGGCCATGTTGTTTGTGCCTTCCAAGTCTTTTACATTTTAAAAGCTGATTTTGAATGTTTCTTCGATATGCTGCTTTTTCAACTCAGTTAGTTGCTAGCTGAAATAGTTAATAACTGCTTACCATGGACTTTTTGGCAAAATGAATTCAAGGAGGTATACATTATTATACCTATTATTATATTATATACTCTAATATTATATCTATTTGTTGGATGTAGTGGTTCACACCTGTGATTTTAACACTCAAGGGGCTGAGGTAAGGAGGGCTGCCATGAGCTCTAGGCCAGCGAGAGATGCATCGTGAAAATGGATGTAAAATCTGGTTAGAGAAGTACTTTTCAACCGTGGCTACACTTTATAACCATTGGAGTGGTTAATTTTTTCAAAGGATTTTTGAAAAGACACCAGTGGTGGAATTTCTCTCCACCCCAGCCTCAGAATGGCCCGGGGTGGAGCTCAGTCTGGGTCCATCTTAGGAGCTCTCCAGCAGCATGGAGATAGAGGCCCCAGTAAGAAGCCTGCTTTGTGTGGGTGTTTGGGTGCCGTCAGTGACAGCAGAAGAGGCTGCTGGCTTTTAGTATATCTAATTAATTAACATGTGTGGATTGGGGGCAGGTGCTTGCTATGGCATGAGTGTGGAGGTCAGAGGACAAACCCGTGGGACTTGGCTATTTCCTTTCCCCGTGTGGGTCCTGGGGCTTGAACTCATGTGACCAGGTTTGGCAGCAAACCTGCTGAGCCATCTGCACTGAGGCAGCTAATTTTTAATTGAACCAGATTAAGAACCTGAGCATTCATGAAGCCAGTGTAGCAGTAGTAGTAATATTATTAATAATAACATTATTATTATTTGAGTCTAATTATGTGAGTCTAGTATTATTATTATTATTTGAGTCTACTCTTGGGTCTAATTTATTCTAGACTGGCTTCAAGGTACTGTGTAGCCCAGGATGACCTTGAACTTCTGATCCTCTTGCCTCAGTCTCCTAAGTACTGCGATTATAGGTGTGCTTTGCCACACACAGTTTTAGATATTTATTCTGATGCCAAAAGCACTGATTACTAGCTGGGCGTGGTGGTGCCCGCCTGTGATCCCAGCACTTGGGGGATCTCTGTGAGTTCGAGCCCAGCCTGGTCTACAAAGTGAGTCCAGGACAGCCAGGGCTACACAGAGAAACCCTGTCTCAAAAAACCGCCACCACCAAAACAAACAAAAACACAAAAACTTACTGATTACTAATTTATCAAGAACTTGTTTATATACAGAATACTGACTAAGCAAGGTGCCAGTTAGTACCTAATGCTTTCTTTTAGGACTAAATCCAGTTCCTCTCCTTGGGAGAGAATCCCCTGGATATTCAAATATCAGTGTGTGATGTAAAGGCTTCGGAGGCGCCACACCTGGCTGGCAGATAAATCTAGTTAGTTGGGATTCCCCTAGGATCCGTTTCTCCATTTCGGAGTGTGTCCCATGAATAAAGCTCCTTCATGAGAGTCACCGCCTCAGTAGAGAGAGGCTGGGGGACAAGGACATCGGGGTAAGTATAGACACCTGACCCAAGAGTGTGAGCCCGAAGGTCCTAAGAAGCACTGATGTTGAAGAGGTAGGATGAGTCCATAGGGTGGCAGGTGGGTTCTGAGCATCATTTCAGGGAGCCACCTCCAATCAGAGGACCCCACTCTCCCCACCCACCCACCAGTTCTTTAGCCCATGGCAAATGACAAGCAGAGCCTCTAGGGTGGTGGGGGTCTCTGGGAAATATGTCACTGGTCACAGCTGTGAATTCACAAGTTGGGTGGCAAGAAAAGAACCTTGGTCCCACCCAAACCTTGAGGGCTACAAGGGCTTTTCTGTGGAGTTGGCTCTTGTGATGAGAGACAGGCCCCACCAGGAACCCTAGGCCGAGGCTAGGGAGTATCTGCTCTACTGATATTCACCCAGGTTCAACAATTCTTTCAAGTCTCAAGGTTTGCTTACGTGTTTGGTGGGTGAGCCTGTGTGTGTATGTGTGTGCTATTTGCATGTGTTCATGTGCCTGAGTGCACACGTGTGCATGCAAGTGCTCATGCATCAGCAGAGGCTGATGGCGAGTGCCTTGCGCTGTTGTTCCCCAACTTACTTTTTAAGGCAGCATCTCTCATTGACACTGGAACTCACCAATTTGGATAGATTCACTGAGTAGCTGGCCAGTGAGATCTAGAGATCCTCTTGAGATTTCTCCCTTGGCCAGGGCTGGCATTAGAGATGAGCATACCGTGCCCAACTTTTTACATGGGTGCTGGGGATGTGAACCCAAGTCCTCATGATTGTATGTCAAGTTCTTTACTGACTGAGCCATCTCCTCAGCCATAGAACTCTCATTTTACCTTTAGAACCTAGAAGTATTTTGAATTCTACTCATGAGACAACCAAAAGTTTAACAAAAGACCTACCTACCAAGCAAGCACATTGCTGAACTTGCCTTTTTTTCCTCCCAATCTTCTTTTCAATTAGACGCTCTGGAAACATGAATCCCGCTTAAGCTATGTCTTTCTGTTTCTGTCACTCTCTGTTTCTTCCCAGCTGAGCTTGGTCTGCTTCTGTGCACGCCCCCCTCTGGAGACCGCAGCAGTCAGTCTATCTAGCAGGTGTCTGCACTCTCATAGCTAGTGAGGTTTCCCTATGTCAACAGTGTTTGCCAGCATGGCCAGGTAAGTCCCTGGGCCTCAGGGATCCTCTGTACAGAACCCAGGGGATGAGTGTCAAGCACCCAGCTGCCTAGAGACCACAATAATCTCCTCTGAGCTCTCCTAGCTGGGTGATGAGCTCCTCCAAGTCCTTGAGAATGGCTTTGAGTCATTTCTCTCCTGGGAGTTCTGCCTTGCTCTTCACTCAGCCCCCAATATGTGGGGTGCTTTTCCTCCAACTGTGAAGACTGTCCCAATACAGTGGGAGAGTCAAGGGGCTCCTAAGTCTAAAGCTACTTGGTGGCTGGGAGTAGGGAGAGGTGAGGCACTGCAACAGCCCAGGAAAGTCCTCATGGACTGGGATGGGTTGGGGACACAGAGTCTAAAGTCAGGACAGAGCCAAACTGAGACTTCATAGTTCTGAAACTGTGAAGGTTTTAGCCCTACACAAAATAAATATTTGGACATTAATGCCGCTGGCAGAGGTGCTCTGTCATCTCACACTCACTCAGGGACAGGCATGCAAACATAATCTCCCTGTGCTAAGCACAGAGGGTGGAGCCCAGGCTCATGTGATCTAACACCAATGGACGTGAGCCACTTATTTTTACACCTTCATGCTGTGAGCATGGCATGATGCTCACTGCTTGCTTTGTTCACGTCTACATCGGTACTCTGTATTTAGTCTCCTCTGGTATTATTCTCCATGGATGAGGCTATCATGCCTCCTTCTGGATTGCACTTGTCCACATTCTGAACACGGTCAAAGGGAAAATAACTCCAACCATACCTTCAGCAGTTGACTCTGTTTCTCCTGACCCTTCTGAAGAAGAGGGGATGGGGGCGTCTGTCAGGGAGATGGTTGTTTCTGCTGTTTGGGTCTCCTCTCCTGAGTATGGGGGATTGGGGGATTCGATTTCTTGATGTGTCTCTGTAGGGCGCTGGGTAGGTTGGGCCTCTGGGATGGTGGTGCTGATGACAACATTCAAGTCTGAAGTGTGATCAGACCATTCTCCACTGATTTCAGTCCTGTCTCCAGAAGCCATGGGAGTGGAAGAAGGCACACCTGAAGTGTCTGTGTCTATGCTGGAGGTAGTGATAGAATCTCCACTCACTTCCAGAGCAGCAGATCCCTCCCTGGTGCCTTCCTGAAAGGTCCATGGGGTGCTGTTCACCTCTGTGCCTGAGGCTGTCACCTCTAGATCTGCTTCATGGAAGGCAGAGGTGGTTCCATGAAGATCTGGGAATCCAGACAGTTTACTGCTGGCCTCAGGGGTAGCAGACACTCCCAGTCCAGCCTCAGGGTAAGCAGATGTCTCACTGCTGGCTTCTGGGACCGAAGCTTCTATCCCAGACCCTGAGAAGTTTGTCACGGTTCCACCAAGGTCCCCAGATGTTGAGGCTTCCCCACTGGCCCCGAAGAGCTCTGGAGTATATGTCATAGAAGGCCCTTGGCCAACTTCCTGGGAAACGGTTGGTTCAGTCACACCCTCCACTAACTCTAAAGTGATTAAAGTGACTTCTGGAAGCCCCGAGCTTTCTCCGCTGCCAGTCGTGGATGCTCCACTTGTATCAGTGGTGCTAGAAAAGTCTCCACTAAAATATGGAGAGCTTGGTGGCTCTGTGCTGGGGTCCATCAGCCCAGACTGCTCTGTGCTTAGGTCCAAAGACCCGGAAAGGTCCCCAGACATGTCTGGTGTTCCAGAATGGGCGCCACTGAATTCCAAGATGCCGGAAGGCCCTTCCCCAGCCTCTTGAGCAGTTGGAGCCTGGGTTATAGATTCCACCAAAGTTCTGTCTACAAGAGACACAGTAGGGAAACCTGAGACAAGTCCACTGCCATCAAATGCTCCTGAGGAGAAGCTGCTCCCAGCCTCCACTCCAGAGAATTCTCCGCTGACCTCAGTTGTTCCGCTTGGGAGGCCACTGAATTCCGGAGCCGGGGATGTGAATCCACTGGAATCGATTGCTCCGGAAGATTGTCCACTGACATCCACCGTTCCAGATGTGCCAGAAAGATCTGTCTCCCCGGAAGGGAGGCCACTGAGTTCCACAGATCCTAAGCCCTCTTCTTCTTTAAATGTGGTAGGGGTCACTTCAACAAAACTGGTGTCCACAAATGTAATGCCAGAAGAGTCTCCGCTGCCACTTATGGCGCCAGAAGCCAGGTCAGGGATTCCTGGTGTTGTTCCACTGAACACCGGTAACCCTGAGGGCTGCCCACTGAGGTCAGGAACCCCGGAGCTTTCTCCACTCACAGAAGTTATGCCAGAAGGCTGGCCACTGCCAAAGAGAATGCCAGACCCTTCTCCACTGACATCTGGCTGTCCAGAGGGCAGTCCACTCAGCTCAGTCACTTCAGATACCCCACTGATTTCAGGGATCCCTGATGTTCCCCCACTGGTGTCAGGTGACGCAAATGGCTGTCCACTGACATCAAAAAGTCCAGATGTTTCCCCACTGACCTCAGGAGATCCAGATGCTTGGCCACTGAGTCCAGTTCCTGAAGGGAGGCCACTGATGTCCCCACTACTCTCCAACTCACTGAGGGGCACCCCTGATACTTCTCCTGCACCACTGATGCCAACGGTGCCCCTTCCTTCCAGTTCACTGGCAGTGGTGGCTGTGATCACTTCCACTAAGGTACTGTCCACCAGGGAGACAGTTGGTAACCCAGACGGAAGTCCACTAAAGTCAGGCAGGCCAGAGGATGAGCCACTTCCAACATCTACTCCAGAATACTCACCACTAAATCCAGAGGGAAGGCCACTGGCTTCTGGAGTTTCTAGAGTTCCAGAAGGTAGTGTGCCAAAGTCCGGGGCCCCAGAGGCGGATCCTACCAAGTCTTCTTTTCCAGAAGGCAACCCACTAAAGTCCTCAGCTCCAGAAGCCGAAGTCTCTGGGCTTTCTTTTCCAGAAGAAAGTCCACTGAGGTCATCGCCTACCCCAGAAACAGAGATCTCTGTATCCCCACTTCCAGAAGGAAACCCAGTAACATCTGCTCCGGAAGCAGACGTATCCAGACCCTCTCTGATGGAAACACCAAGATCTTCCACTCCAGAGGCAGAAGTTTCTAGACCGTCTCCTCCAGAAGGCTGGCCACTCACACCATCCACCCCAGAAGCAGAGGTTTCCACACCATCTTCTCCAGAAGGAATCCCACTGGCATACCCTCCAGAGGCAGAAGTTTCTGGAACTTCTGCCTCAGTAGGGAACACATTCACGTCCTCTGTTCCAGAGGCAGAAGTCTCTAGACCTCCTCCGACAGAAGGAAGTCCACTGACATCCTCTACTCCAGAGGCAGAAGTTTCTAGACTTTCTCTTCCAGTAGGAAGCACACCGATGTCCCCTATTCCAGAGGCAGAAGTCTCTCCTCCTTCAGTAGGAAGCTGGGTGACAGCTTCTGCACCCGAAGCAGATGTTTCTAGAGTTTCTCCCCCTGAGGGAAGTCCGCTCAGGTCTCCCACTCCAGAAGCAGATGTTTCTAGACTTTCTCCTCCAGTAGGAAGTACACTGATGTCCTCTATTCTAGAGGTAGACGTTTCTGGACCTTCTTCTCCAGAAGGAAGCCCGCTGAGGTCCTCTACTCCAGAGGTAGAGGTCTCTAGACCTTCTCTTTCAGTAGGAATCCCACTGGTACTATCTACTCCAGAGGTAGACGTTTCTGGACCTTCTTCTCCAGAAGGAAGCCCGCTGATATCTTCTGACCCAGAAGCAGAAGTGTCTATAACTGCCCCACCGGAAGGCAGCCCGCTCAAGTCTCCTGTTCCAGAAGCAGAGCCTTCTCGGCCCTCACCTCCAGAGGGCAGCCTGTCAACGGTGGGAGTGCGGGACGACTGGACTTCTTCTTCATCCCCTGAGGCCAGTCCACTTTCCACAGGCAGGCCTGAGCTCACAGTGGGGCTGAGGCCACTGGAGTCAAGGTCGCCCGAGGGAAGTCCACTTTCACTGCCCCCCGATGGCTGCCCACTGGAGTCAAGTCGTCCTGAAGCTTCTCCGCTGCCTGTGAAGTCGCCACTGAGGTCAGGTGCCCCCGATACCTCCCCGGAGCCTGGCAGCTCTGTCCCGCTTGGTGCTGCAAGTGAAGGAGTATATGGCCCCTCTGAGGTGGAAGGTACTTCCGAGGCAGAGGGCTCTTCAGTGGCTGAGGGGCTTTCGGTATATTTCTCTGCTGCTGGGATGGTGGTAAGCCATGTGGTAAGGATCCCTGGAGAAAAGAAGGGAGCCAAGGTGAAGTATGAACGGGGAACTCTGCTCCATTTCAAAGACGTACATGGATCTGAACTTCCTCCCTTTCACCGAAAACATCTTTCAAAAGTTCGAGCACATGTCAGATGATTGCTAAGGGACATGCTTCAGTGTTATGGCAAAGGAGGTAGAAAGGAGAGAGAGGAATGAAGGAAACAGACAGAAAAAGAGAGGAAGAATGGGAAGATAAAGGAAGGGCAAGAGGATGAATAAAAGGACAGTGGATTAGGACCCTCCCTCTACACCCTCAGGCCCACAGGCTATATGAACTGTGCTTTGTGGGACCCTAAGGGGCACCCTCTATACTACCCCCTGGAAGTGGGGTACACCCCTGAAAAACCAGCTTCCCCTTCAAGTGTTCTTAAGAAGCAATGTAGCCCTCTGTATTTTCAAGATAGAGAAGAAAACCCACATTGCAATATTAATTGGCACAGACAATATTGAGAAGACTCAATATCTGTGATTTAAAATGTATATCAGAAGAGAAGTACTTGAGGGACTCATGCCACTTGATGGAGACTGAGGCAGGAGGATTACAAGTTCAAGACCTGCTTGGGCTATCCAGTGAGTTCAAGCCCCCCCCTCCCCAACTCCCATCCTCATCCGGGCATTCCATAACAGGCAAGTGTGTGTGTTTAGTGCACATGCCCTCAGGGCGTGCCCCAGGGCCCAGCTATGCCCACCTGGCAGTGGGGATGTGCCCACTGGGGTGTAGGCTGGCTCCCATTCAGTTTGTGTTTCTGCTTCAGTGATGAAATCTGGCACCGATGTTGCCTCGGGCTCCAAGGGGACAGCATCCACGCCAGGCCCCACCCGAGTGACGATCCAGTCCTCTACGTCAGTGGGTGATGTGGGTGTGCCGCCTTCTTCTTTTCCTGGAGAGGGCACCACTGACACACCTGAAGAAGTGTGGGAGGTGAGGTCCTGCCCTCAACCCATTCCCGCCCCGCCCTTCAGGAGTAGAGGAGCAAAGGGAACCCTGGGTTACACCTGGCCAGTTCAAGAACCTTGCTGACCCACCCCACGCTCTAAGTCAGAGAGGCAGCTGTTTGCTATTTGTATCTGCTGTCTAATGTCACCCTGTACCCTGCATCCCCAGCAGCTTAGGACAGAGTGGTCTGGGGTGTTCTCTCCCCACAATCTGTTCTATATATGCTGGACCTAAAACCTTTGTGCTTATAAACATGTTTTACCTTACAAAATGAAAGATTCCATCTAACAAGTGGTGACTTGCCCGAGGTCAACAGCTTAGAAGCAGCAGAGTGAATCTCTGAGTTCAAGATCTAACATGATACTGCCCACCATGAAGGCAGAGCTAGGCTCTGAGTGTGCCAGTTCCCTAAACAGGAAGCTCATCTTTAAATTCCACACACAGCTATCATGGCATTTGCAGTGGGCAGGGTGAGGGTAGGGTGAGAACAGGATTCATAGACTAGGGGTAACTTCTGAGTTGGGGGAAGCCAGCAACCTGGAGCAGGTCAGGAAGGAATCAGAACTCTATAGGGTGATAAGAGGTTTGAAGCCTGGCATGGTGGCACATTCCTTTAATCTCAGCACTTGGGACTGAGTGGCACAAAGCTCTCCATGAGTTAGAGGCCAGCCTGGTCTACATAGCTAGTTCTGGGATAGCCAGGGCTACATAATGAGACCCTCTCTTAAAACAAAGAGACAAACGGAAAAGAGATTTGAGTCCACTGAAGGTCTGGGGTGGGTGATGGAAGTTATGGTTGGAAATTTACTAGAAGACATATTGGCTTGACCTCTCTTGCTGGGACAAGTACCTCAACAACTCCCCCAGGCGGGGATTAGCCCTCTTAAATGAACTATGGGGTTTAAATAAATGAATGAATGAATAAATAAATAAATAAATAGGGGAGAAAGATTGTTCCTATTCAACACAAGCTGCCCTCAAACTTGTGGCAATTATGGAGATTTTAAAAGATGTTTTGCTTCATTTTGGCCCTTTTTTTTTTTTTTTTTTTTTTGTCTTATGGGCCTTTTGCTTCTTTGTTTTGATTTTTATTTCAGCAGAGTTTTTTTTTTTGTTTATTTTTTATTTTTATTTTATGTGCATTGGTGTTTTGCCTGCATGTGTGTCTGTGTGAGGTTGTTGGATCCCCTGGAACTAGAGTTTCAGGCAGTTGTGAGTTGTCATGTGGATTCTGGGTATTGAACCCTGGTCCTCTGGAAGGACAGCCAGTGCTCTTAACCACAGAGCCATCTCTCCAGCCCCATTGTTTGTTTGTTTCTCTTTTTTTTTTTTTAAGAGAGAGAACAAACATAAAGTCAGGTGGGAAGGGATGTGGGGAGGATCTGGGAGGAGAAAAACATGATCAAAATATATTTCTAATAAAAAGGCAGGTGACCAGAAAGAAGAGACTGCAAAATGAAATATAATGCTGTGTATGTTAATTTAAATTTTAAATAAAAATTAACATGTTAAAATTAGACACATAAAAAAAAAAAGCCAAGGCTCCCCGCCACTAGGAATGGTGTCACACGCCTGTAATCAAAACAGTAAGAAGTGGGGCTGGAAGGACCAGGAGTTCAAAGCCAGCCTTGGCAATAGGAGAGACCTTTTCTCAAAATACAAAAAAAAAAAAAGTAAATCAAGTTGAACCGTGTCCCTAGAAGTCTGGGAAACTTGGAGGCAATCAGTCCCCCCCCCCCTTTAGTTAAAAGCAATCTCAGGGGGCTGTTGAGATGGCTCAGTGGTTAAAACGGTATACTTCTCTTGCAGAGGGCCGGAGTTTGGATCTCAGCACCCACGGCAGCAGCTCACAACTGCCTGAACACCACCTCTCGGGGTATGTGATGCCTCAGGCTTCCAAGGGCACCTGCACTCACATGTCCCCACCTGCCCCCCCATACACGTAGTTAAACATTATAAAAATAAATCTTAAAAAAATTAAAAGAATTCTGTACTGACAAGCAGTTGTCAGGACCCCGAGCTTTGCCAGGTTATGCCGAAACCATGGCCCACGGTAGTCCACAGTCTCCATTCTGTCCGGTGTATCATCACCCTCTGTGGATGCTGTGAGAATCCAACCAGTCAGGGTCCAGCGTGTCGCCCTCAGCTGTCTAGCTGGTAAGGACAGCTGGGACTAAAGTGGTGATGTCTGCACAAGGTGGGTCAGTGAGGTGTGTAGGTGGCCACACTGGACACAGGACACCAGAACTATTTGATTAAAACCATTACAAAAACAGTTACAAGTGAAAGAGAACCTGACAAGAATATATAACGTCCATAATGTAAACCGATGTCGAGTGCTTCACATACACTGCTTTAGTTGATATTTCATTTAAGGTAGGAATCGTTTGTCACTATTCATAGAGGAAGCCATAAGGAAGTTCCCCCCACCCCGGGCACGTGGGGGTGACTGCAGTACCTCGGAAGCAGAAGGCATGGTGCCTGGACAACGGGTCTGGGAGGCCGGTCTGGTTGGGGTAGAGGTAGACAGTTCTCACGCCCGGTTTGTCTCCACCACAGGCAGGCCGAGGGGTGACGATGGGATAGCGGAGGCTGCCGTCCGCCAGCCAGCCGGCATAGCACTTGTCCAGGCCACGGCTCCAGGCGGCGTAGAGCTGGCCAGTGGAGGCCAGGGTGGCATTCTGAGCTTCACAGAAGGCCTGCGCTTCTTGGAAGGTGAACTGCTCGAGGCGTGTGGCGAAGAATACCTCCCCTGGGGACAGAGGCGATGGCGGTTTGATGTTTCACTTGAGTCGCCGGAACAGTCCTGTTCCCCCTGCTCTGGGGGCAGAGCTCCTGGCACCTCTATTCTGCTCACCAGGGCTGTTCACCCACCTATGTGGCACACAACCCCATAGGTCCCAGCCCCACTCATCCACCCCCCACTTCCTCCCGCACACCCTTTAGATCTCTTGGGATCCTGGGCAATAGAGACCAGCTGCTCCACTTTGTACTAAGTGGGAATTTCCTGGGACTTGGGACATCCCTTGCTAAAAAAAAAAAAAAAAAAAATAAGACAGTGTCATGGTTGAGCTGGGTTGAGCCAGTTGGTCTGTGAGGAACTGGCTTCTACCCATCCCACCCCGGCCCCTTTGTTTAGGTTCTCCAGTCCCACCTCTGCTCCTTTCCCCTGACTCACAGAGGTGGTTCAGCTGGCTGCCCCTCCCCCCACCAAGCGCTGTTATCTCCCTGCTCCCTCATGGAACTCTGTGACTGCTGTGGACCTGATTCACATTCCTTTGGGGGTTCAGCACCCACATTTCATTCAGGACCCTATCTGGGGTTAGGGAGATGGAAGCTCACATCTATCTACTCAGTGTTGGTTTGTCCCGGGCGCTTTTATGCCTCTTGGTTAACGCTCAGGAAAACCTCTAATGTGGGTATAAAGCAGGTGTGTTTTACAGGCGTGTGGGGGTGTGTTGGGGGGGGGGTGGGTGGAGACCAGGGCTTCCGGAGGTTGAATGATTGGCCACTCTGAAACTTTTCCGGAACACTGGCATTTTTCAAATTGGGCTCAGCGGAAAGGCAATTTGGTGACGTTCATGGAAATTAAGAGGATAGAAACAAAACAGGTCTGTGGCTTGGGCAATGCTAAGTTGCAGAGTTACAGAGATTTTAGACCGCAGCACGTCTCAGAGCCTTTGATTTGTTCTCGGACACTGGAAGGGCGTGCCTAACAGTTATTTATGATAAACTGATCAGTTTAGCCACCGAGCTCATGGCTTCCCCAAGGACCAACGTCATACCACGATAGGAGGGCGGATCATATGAGCCTTTGGCGGGGAGAAGGTTCTTGAATGGAAAGAGGTAAGGGGTAGGCCTGTTTTCTGTCTGGAAAACTGTGTGGGAGCAGGTCAAGGTGGATGGTGGCAATTCTACCCTTCCCTTTTGAGACTCTTTTTGTGTCCCTGCTGGTCTGGGGATAAGAATGTGATGATGAGTCTGTACCCTCTAGCTTGTCCACATAGCAGTAGACATCATAGGTTTCCGATGACGGGCGCACGCCGTACGTCCTGACCCCGGGGCTGCTGTTCTTGTCACCCACACATGGCATCCGTGGGCTCACAATGGGGTATCTGTGAAAGAGAACGGGAGTGGGGGTGAGGGCCCATTTTGCGGGTAGAAAAGGCATATCTTGGGTCATCTGCTATGAGTCAAAGCAAGGTGATGTGGCTATGTAGCAAGTCTCTTGAGCGTTTGGTGGTCTTCAGAAGAGAGCCCCTTACACAAGAGTGTACTCTGCCAAACCTCCATGGATGGAAGTGCTTGAAGTCAGTCTCCAGGGGCTTTCTCTGTTTGTCTCTTGGAGGGAAATTACTAAGGTCTTGGCATAGCAAAGTTCCTGCCACCATCTTTCAGAATTTGCTTTGGTTTAGAGGTGTGTGCGAAATTTAGGCAATTACGAAATCACTAGTGCGTTCATTTAGTCCACAGAGGGCTGGGTGCCCACCGTTCTGGCTGTTGTGTTAGGCTGGGGGCTTCTTGGTTGGGGCTGAGAACGGTAGGCTTGTCCTTTACCTGACGGTCTGGTCCTGCAGCCAGCCAGCGTCACACTGCTCATAGCCTGCCTCATAGGCAGCCTGGAGCTGCTCAGGTGAGGCGATGACCGCCCCGGTGTGCATGCAGGCCTGCTGTGCCTCCTCAAACGTCAGAGAGTATCTGGTGGAGCCTGGGCGATAGTGGAATACAGCTCCTGGGTGGAGAGGAGAGGGGAGAAAGAAACAGAGTCAAGATTGGTGCTCTTGGGAGTCTGTCCAAAGCTTAGCTCCTCCACTTAGACTTAAGAGATAGATTTGGGCAATTCTACCTGAAGTCCTGTTTGGTGATTACATGAGTGTCATGGCAGATGACAGCATCTATCTGTCCATCCTGGGGGGGAGGGGACGGGATACTATCAAGACCTACCCCAGAATGTCCTTCCCGTTTGAAGATTTGCATTCTGGGATTAGCTGGGCTCTGTGTTAAGTGGACATCCCTGACTCTCCTGACATTGCTCGAGTGTAGGGAACACCACCTACCTAGCCCAAAGGCTGCAAATGTTTTCCACAGAGAACCAGATAACTACATCAGGCTTTTATTCTTTTTCTCCTTCTTTTCCTTCTTCTTGAGATAAAGTCTTCCTATATAAACCAGACTGACCTTGAACTCACAACTCTCCTGCCTCAACCTCTCGTGCTGGGCTGGGATTGCAGATATCTGCCATCACACCTGGTTTCTAGAACAGGCTTTGTGGGACACGTGATTTCATTCAAGTGTTCAACTCAGCCACAACTACCCTAAATTAGCCGTGGAAAAAGCCTTAAACAAGTGGCCGTGGCTTTGACCCTATCAAACTTCATTTGTGGCCGCCGAAATTTGAAACTTACATGGTTTTCATGTACCACAAAACATCTTTCTCCTTTTAACTCCTCCCCCTTCCTCAATTACTTAGAAATATGGAGGCCTTTTTAGTTCACAGGCTACCTTAGCACAGCTGCACTCAGTCTGCTCACTAAACGTTGTTGATTTTTTTTTTTTATCCTGGTGGGAGGACAAGGCCAGGCAAGGCCATGGGGTCACCCAGAGCAATGGGTTTTCAAGTGGGTCTGTTTTGTTTTGAACCACGTGGTACTTTCATTTCCTTGATGTGTACCCTGTTTCCCACAGGTGACTTCATTTGGAGCTAATGGTTTGTGGACCTAACTGCCCTGCCTGCTCCCCAGGAGTGTACTTACCCCCTGGCAGGCGGGGCTGACCAGGGACTTCAGCTGCCCCGGGGGAGATGGTCACTTGCACCACCAGGTCCTCACTGGTGAAGGCTGTGGCAGAGCCCAGCCCAGGTGTGGTGTCCCCAGGAAAGCTCCAGGGCCTGGTGGCTTCTTCAGTTCTCTCCTCAGCCCCAGGGAAGGCCGTGGCCCCCACTTCAGGGACAAGTGTGAGGGCCTCCTCGGGCTCTGAGATAGTGGGAGTCAGGTCGAAGATGGGCTTTGCAGTGAGGATCACATTGCCCCGTGCTTCTCCCTCTGTGATATTTCGGGGCAGGGGCAGCTCCAGGTCTGGCCAGGTCACCGTCTGGATGGTGATGTCGTCTTCACCACCAACCCCGAAGAAGTTTTCTGGGATGTCTACAAAGTCTTCACCTGGAACAGGAGGTGAAGACAAGCTTTAGCGCTCAGCCTTGGGGTAGTTTGAGGAGATGAGAGCTGAGTGTGCCCCACTTTCTCCTACTTGGCTGGAGGACCTGGCCCTGCCCACCACAAGGGCCTCAGGTATCTGAGTTCTGCGGTTCCCCATTGTCTCAGGGTGGTTCCAAACCTCCACAGATGCTAAACTCTGCGAATGCTGACGCCCCTTATTTAACCCTTGTGTCACCGCTGGAATCTTATGTCATCTTTTGGCTGCTTATAATTCCTCTGTTTCAATAGTTGTTTTATGTGTTGTTTGGGTAACAAATGGCAAGAAAAATTCTGCATCTGTTCAGTATAGATTCAATCAAATTATTAATAAAAGGTCGGCTCGCTAGGATGCTCATGATGTATTGATCGACCAGCTCACTGCTTATCAAATAAAATCAGTTCCTGCTTCTACCTCCCTGCCAGCTGCCACATTTGCCCTTTGTGTGTCCAATGGGACTATGCAAGTCAGTGACGAAGGGAAGGCGTGAATCTTGCAGAGGTAATTTGTGTAATTGATGCAGGTGTTGCTGGAGAACTGCCTGCCTCAGAGTCCTGGACAAATGAGCGTCTGGCAGACGTGAGACTATCAAAAAGTGAAGGAAGAGAGGCGTTTGGGAGCGAGGATGTCCCTCTTCCTGTAAGATCAGGCTGTAGAAGTGAAGTATGAAATGAGCTGTCATCGCACTGAAGAGCTGGGATTCAAACCCAAGAAAACTAATTGCTGTTCTGTGCGGATCTGGTGAAACAGGGCTGGTTACTCCAGGGCTTGCGACTCCATTGGCTCTGCGTTAAGAGCCAGTGAAAACGGGGAAGGAGATGATAAAAATACGGGGTTCAGGAACTCACTGGTCCTTTCCCAGTTTCGGCGGTGAGGCCCCCCTCCCCCCCTCCTTCAGCGCCGGCCTCACCTGTGTAACAGATGGCGTCATAGCGGGACGAGGGATCAGGGTAGCCTGTCTGGTTGGCGTGCAGATAGACAGTCCGCACTCCCAGGAGGTTGCCCCCGCAGTTGGGCCGAGCCTTGGAGATGGGGTAGCGCACACTGCGGTCCGCCAGCCAGCCGGCGCTGCACATGTCCATCCCGCCCTGCCAGGCCAGGTAGAGCTGGCCCGTGGTGGCCAGTCGTGCCCCCAGCCGCCGGCACTCGTTGGCTGCCTCCTGGAAGGTGAACTTCTCCGGGGACGTGGCGTAAAACACCTCACCTGTGAAGGACACATCGCGCTGGTTGAGGGCTTCGCTCCCATCCCGTCCGACCTGTGTCCCCAAGAGGCACACATCTTTTCCCAGAGGTTTATCTCTTTATCGGCTTGTCTGTCACCCTCCCTCCCCCTCTCCATTCCTCACTGGAATTTTGGGTAGGATGACATTAATCTCCTAGCAAGCGCCCTCTCCTCCTCCAAATAAAAAAGCTGCCCAAGAGCAGGGGTGGAGCGGCCCTGAGATCAGAAGCCCGGGTGGTTGCTGTTCACCTTCCCACCACTAGGGGAGCTCTCCTTTAACACGGGCAACGCCCATTCCTAGGAAATCACCCCAAATTCAGAAAAGCAGGCCTCACTTTTTGACCCTTTAGAGTACTGCCGTCCAAATCGGGGTCAGTAGTACCCAGAGACGCCATGATGGGATAATTTTGGTTCTGCTAACCTTTTAAACAGTGTTTCCTAAAACCTGGCAAGGTTGTGCTTGAAGATGGATGGGTGTGTGTGTGTGTGTGTGTGTGTGTGTGTGTGTGTGTATGTGTGTATCTTATCACTCATTGTGTAGTTCCAGGTCCCCTTTCTCAGGCCAGCTGTGTGGGCTAGCCAAACATGGGGACTTAATATTATCACTTAATAGAGAGTTTGGCTACTGAGATGAGAACTAGAAGGAGACTATGGTGGTAAGAAAGGTGGGGTATATTGCTACCAACTGGAGAAGTGTGGGCGATAGGAGAGCCATATTCAGAGAGTGTGTGGAATGTCCAGAGAGGTAAATGGGTGCAGATGAGAGAGGGGTGTTATCTACACGCTGTGTTCAAAATTAGTACCGTTATAAAGGAAAGACATGATCTAGGTTTCTTCCTCAAGCAACCCAACAAAAGTTTTGGGGTAGGGGGCTTCAGGCTACAGGGAAGTAGAGTGAGGGGAGCTGGGAAGTACATTTCCTGGGAAACCATGTGTCTTCCCTAGAGTGGCATAGGGTGTCCCTCCTGAGTGGGAAATGGAGCCTGGGGTCTGCCACTGAGCTACACCCTTGTCCTGTGCCTGGCCAGAGGTACTGAGATCCTGGATAAGAGAGAAAGCCCCAGAAGCCTTTGGAATGACTTATAGATGCCTGTGGCTGCCAAGACCCCCTTCAAAGTGTATAGTGAGAGTTCTAGCAAGAGCCCATTCCTCTCCATGGCAGGAGAGGACTGAGGGAGGGCCCTGGCCCAGAGGAGGCCTTCCGTAGCCATTCCAAAAGTAAGCATGGGGATAGGGATGGAAGAGGCCTTTTGAAGGGAGCTGGCTTTCTCATGGTGGGAGGCGTGGCCTCACCCTCCATCTCTTCAGCAAAGCAGTACACATCATAGGTTTCATTGGTGTCACGGATCCCATAGGTCCTCACTCCAGGAAACTCATCCTTGTCTCCATAGCAGCCTTCCCGGGGAGTGTGGATGGGGTACCTGTTGGGAAGTCAACATGGGAATATGACACTGGGGACAGAGGGAAGACCAAGGTTCTTGTAGCCTTAGCCTTCTAGGAAGAAACAAAGGCTTACAACGACCTCTCTACAAGTCTTCTCTAAATGCCGGCTGCCCCTGCCCCCCAGTCTCAGCGGTGCTCACTGGTCAAGGCAGCCTTTGTTACAGTACTCTTGGTACCAAACATACTCTCTCCGGGCAGACATTTTTCAGATTCTTGTGAGTTTTGCAAACCATAGGCCTCTGTGGTGACCACTCACATTGTAGCAATGAGGAGCAGCTACAGATAATATGTAAGAAAGTAGGCATAGCTATGTTTCAACACAACATTATTTATGAAATAAAATGATGGGTTGGGTTGGATTTGGCTATGGTGCTTACTTTGTACTTCTGGAGTTTTATGTCCACTAAGTGAGACAGGGGATGGACTTTATTCAAAGTTATGCTAAGGTCCAGAAATGTTAACTGATTTGTTCACAGTCACACAGCTTCCAAATTCCAGGGTTGGGATTTGGGTCTAGCCCTTCCTGAGGCCAATATGTGGACTCCTGCCATATTAGACTATCATTTTGCTTTTTTTAGTTTATTTATTTATTTACTGATTCTTTGTGGTTAGTGCTTGCCCCAGCTAGCTTTAGCTGTCAGTGTGACACAGCCTAGAGTCATCTGAAAGAGTCTCAATTGAGGGGATGGCTTAGATTAGCCTGCGGCCATGTCTGTAAGGGTTTGTTTCCATCTTTGGACAATGTTGGTGAGCCCAGCCTACCACGGATGACACAGTCTCTAGACAGCTGAGCTGGAGATGTAAGAAAGCTAACCGATCATGAGCCTGCAGATGAGCTAGGAGACAATGAGCCAGGCACTGAGGGTCAAACAGCATTCCTCCATGGTCCCTGCCTCCTAGTGTTTCTGCCCTCACTCACCTCAATGATGGACTGTGACCTGGAAGAAGAAGCTGAAATAAACCTTTTCCCTCCCCAAGTTGCTTTCGATCAGTGTTTTATCTCTGCAGCAGAGGTGAAACGGTAACATTCCCGTGTGGCCTTGTGACCTCATGGTCCCCTTGCCTGCCCCAGCTGGCACAGCTGTCTTCCTGAGGTCTTGTGTGCTGGCTTTGGGGCTGCACAGGGGTAGACACAGGGGTTTGCACAGGGGTAGACAGTCTGTCTTCACAGACTCACCACACTGTACTGGGATCCTTGCGGCAAGGCCTTTCTCTGCTCTGCTTTGCCATGGGACTCCCAGGACTCACTCAGAAAAGATGTTTCTCGACGCTTGATTTATGTTTGCCTTGTCTTACAAAAAAAGTCTATGTATGTAAGGCAGTAAAGAAAAATAAAGGAAACTCCGAAGTTAAAAACTGACAAGCAAACCAAAAACAAAGAAACACGACAAGAGGAAAAGCAGGCAAAGAGAGGGGTGAGGTTCAGAACAAGGCAGCTGGCACTGTTTTCCCTCAGGAGAATGACTAATGGGGAGCTGGGATGGGACACTGGCTGGACCCTGATCTGTAACCTAGACTGGCCACAGGGTCATGTCCATACCAGCTAAGTGCTGGTCAATGTTCCGCCCCATTGCCTGCTAGTCTCCTTACACCCGGCCCTTAGCCCTGGTGGTTCTTCTGGGGGTTGGGTCTCACCTGACTGTCTGGTCAGCCAGCCAGCCTGCATCGCACTGGTGGAAGCCATCCTCATAGGCAGCCTGCAGTTGCTCAGGTGTGGCGATGATGGCGCTGTTCTGCAGGCAAGCCCGCTGGGCTCTGTCGAAGTCCAGTGTGTAGCGTGTGGAGATGGCTCTGTAGTGGAACACGATACCTGGGGGGCACACAGAGAGCTGGTTAGGTGTGAGCTCTGGTTTTTGAAGCCCTCGAGAAATGGTGGCAAGAATCAAGGAGACCTTGGACAGGATCTGGTCCAAGCTGATGTAGTATTCTTCTCTGAATTATTATTATAATATTTTTTATCAATTTATTGATAATTTCATACATACATACAATGTATTTTGATTACATTTACCCCTGACTCTTCTTCCTAACTTCTTCCAGCTCTACCCACGGCTACCCCTCTCACTGAGTCTGGGTCTGGGGCCATCTACTGGAGTGTGGACAACCTACCAAGGGTTGTACCCTTAAAGAAACCGACTCTTCCTCTCCCAGAAGCCATCAGCTGTCAATAGATCCTCAACTACTGAAGTTTGTGCTTGCTGGAACCCCATCTCCTCTGTACCCCATGCCACCACCTTAATGGGGTGCTCACACCCCCTCACAAGGCATTCCTTTAAGAACACCTATAATAATTCCAACAATAAGAATGCTATTTGAACTAAAGCAGAAACTGTCTCCTTGTGATTTTTTTTTTTTTTTGTCACCCCAGGACCATCTAATTTTTCCCCCTAGGGAAGGAGACACAGAGAGTTCTACTCCTCCAGTAGCTCAGGAGCTTACTAAATGAGATCTCTTAGATGAGATCTCTCAGAGACAAAGGAGGCCAAGGAGTGAGTCCTCAGCCATTCCTTTGGCCTCTGAAGCTGAGAATAAAGGGGTGGAAGAGGAGGAGGAGGGAAAAGAGACCTGCATGATACCTTAGGAAACCATTTTTCTTTCACATCTAAGGTCATGTCAGACATGCACTCAACTCATTTGTTCAGGTGCAAAATGGGCACACTTACAAGGCCCACTGTGATGTCTGTGAGGATTTAGCTAAAGAGAGAAGACACACCCTTACTGTAGGTGGCACCATCCCACGGTCCGGAGTCCCAGAGTGAGTAACGAAGAGAAAAGAAAAAGGACTGTTGAGGCAGTATGATCAGCTGCCTCTTCCTCCCACTGCTATACTGTCCCCAACATGTTATACCGTATCCTCTCGCACTGTGAGCCAAAGTAACTCCTTCCTTCCTCAAGCTGATTTCTGTCAGGTCTTTGATCACAGCAACAGGAAAAACTGATCTACACAACAACAAGTCAAAGACTGTTTGCAACTACCAATACCAAATTATGTGTCCCACCCCCAGTGTCCCAACCCTACAGAGAACAGCCTTGCCAGCCCCACATTAGAGGAAGGCAAGGATAAAGTGGGTGTGGAGAGGGGCTGAGCGGGAAAGCTATCCACCAAGGCCCACACTGGTAGGGACATCATTCATTTGTTTTTTTTCTACAGGCAACATGGCATCTCTGTGGGAGGCCTTCACCTTTTACTATGACTTCCAGGGTGGCCTCGCTGTCCTCAATGCCGTGCATGACTTCACAGCGATATATCCCAGAGTCATTGGAGCGAAGGCTCTGGATTTCCAAGGTGGCATCGCTGGGGATGGCTGGATAGTTGGGTAGGGACACCTTGTCTTGGTAGAGGCTGTTGACTCGAACTTGTCCTTCAGTGGCCACCAACAGTACCACCTCTTTCTCCTTGGAAACACGGCTCCACTTGATTCTTGGGGCCAGGGGGGCAGTGGAGGGGGCAGTGGTCACAGGATGCATGGGGTCGATGAAGTAGCAGGGGATGGTGAGGGAAGTCCCTAGGAGGACCTTCAGTGGGGATGGCTGAGGGATGCTCACGCTCAGTGAGTTGTCATGGTCTGTGAGAGAAGGACAGGAGGACAGACGCATATGTTAGGCATTATAGAGATTACAAATCTCTGGCCCCCCACCCAAATCCCTGTCCTGAAAATGCAGCCATATGAGAGTCTCAAATTCAGCCCACCGTGGGGAAACCTGGGGATTCCCAGGAAGTTTCACAACACCCTCTTAAGATTCAGCATCTCTTAAGATCTCTGGTCTCTGAACCTTAAGACAAAATTTAGAGCCAGGAAAGGGTTCCAGAAGAGCACGGGGGAGACATCACAGTCAAGACCTCAAACTATGGATATCTAGGGAATGCCAAACCATATACAAACAGTCTCCTATTCTTATAGCAGTGACATTATTGATTCAGAGGAATGTACTTTTAGAAAAAGTATATTGGAGTACTTATTTTGGATATGATGAGTTCCCTAGAAAAGGATCACGTATGAGAGGTTTGGCAGGGTTATTGACAGGTGATTGGATTATGAGGGTGCCAACCTTGTAGATGGATTTGTCCATTGGTCAGCTCATAGCTGAGTTGGGGGGTGTGGGGCCTCATTGGAGGGAGATAGCTCAGTGGAGGTGTGACTTTGAGGTGCACATCTTGTTCACAGTCCCCTGCCGCTGTCTCTGCTGCTTTGTTTCTGTCTTTCTGTCTCTGTCTGTCTCTGTTTCTGCCTGCATGTCTGCCTGTCTGCTTCCATGTTACCATTAGATGAACTGCTCTTCTCCACTGTACCTTTCAGGCATGTTTTTTTTGCCTTGCCACAGGTAATCTGTTTTCCTGAGATATTTTCTCACAGAGGCAGAAACTGTCTGAGAGTATACAAAATTCTACACAACCTTTAAACTTGAGACACAGAACTTCAAAGACATATCCCATTCTGGGAGGTCTACTCTGGGCTTTATAGCTGGACCTTGTATAAGGTCAAGGCTTTGGAAGTAAAAGGTGAGGAGACTGGGGAAGAACTCAGACATTTTTGCCCGAGTCATATCTGGAAATGCAGGCCTGGGTGGAACTAGACAACATAGAAATTGTGAAGTGAGTCAAAAGAGAAGATGCAGTGTTTCCCGAATCCTGTTGGAACGGGAGAGGAACAGCCTTCCACACAGCACCTTTCATGGCAGGTCTTAAATTTATAGAACCTTTCCTTTCAAGGGATGCTGCAGATTGAAATAAAAATGTTTAAGATAGTTGTGGGTGGTTTACACATAGCAGGGTACAGACAGAGAAGCCAGGAATGTCTGGAGTCCAGCCTGGACCTTTTGATGTCTGGACAGACTCCACCATCTCTCTACAAACACCTCCATGTGCCACCCAGCCCTGACACCACTGGCCACAGTTTGGCTCTGCAGTAGTGGTCTTCAGGGGATAGCCGGAGGCCACTGCTGAGTCCAACTTGGTGGTACTCGAAGCTCTCAGCCAACCCTAGCGGTCTGTTTTGCTGATGTGGGCACATCTCCCAGGTGATGGCTAGTGTCTGGATATTAATGCATCTCTGAGCATTAATGGAGGTCCAGCTACCCACATCTACATATTCAAAAGCTCTGAATCAGACCAGTATGTGAGTGAGTAAAATACTGTGTGCCTTTCCATTTGACCATGGAAATTTTTTTTTCTACCAGGACCATGAAGTCCTGGAGTGATGGATTGGAGTACAGTAGGTTGGTGGGAGGAAGAGCACCCAAGTCCTTTTGTCACCCCCACTGTTTGGAGGTCACACAGACATGTCTAGTCCTCGTATTCCAGATCCCCACACCAGGTATAAAGTTCTTCACCCCTCCCTTGAGTCAGGGGTGGGGACTCACACCAGGGCTGTGTCCTCACCTCTAGAGGAAAGACCATCATTTTCACATCTGTTCCTCAGGTTCTTTTCTCCTCTCTGATGATCCCACCCATGTTCCCCGGAAGCCTTTCCCTCTGGCCCCCTGTGTCTTGTCTCTGCCCCATTCTCACCATGCAGCAGTTTGGAATGAGATTCCAGAGGGAAGGGTGCCATAAAGGAGGCCCAGCCACTGTCCTTGCTAGAGGACATCCAGGAATGGTAGATGCTTGTGCAACAGGCTCTGTGTGCCTGTGCGTGCCTGAGTGTGAGTGCATGTGCATGAAGTAAAACAAGGGTGGGTTTCTTCCTACTGCAGCTAGATAGGGGTGGAGCCAGGAAAAGGCCAAAAAAAGAGGAACAAGGTCCCCAAGCAAAGTTGTGTCCTGCACTCAGGACCCAGCACCCGATCCCCACTGAATAAAGGCGCCATGCACAGAATTGTTCTCACCTGGAACTTCTTCTGAGATCACTGTAGCGATGGCCCTCAGCGTCACAAAGGCCAAGAGTAAAGTGGTCATAGTTCACCTGGAACAGGTAGCAAATGTGTTAACTGCACAGTCAAGGCACAGTGAGGTGGTCCATGCTCAAGTCTCCGAAATCGCATTGCGTAACAGGGGGTCGCAGTGGGAAGTGTTTCCTCCGAGAATCCTCTCACCAGAAACCCTCAACCTTTCCTAGCCTAACTCAAAGATCCTCCCATCTTCTGGCCAGTGGAGGCTTGTCCTAATGAATTCCTGCGATGGCTAATGGTACGTACCACAGACGCTCACGTCTACCCACTGTTCTGCATGTTTCTGTGTGGAGTTTTGCATAAACACTGGAATTTGTAGACTGAGATGACCCTCCCCTCTGTAGTGTGACGGGTCACAGCCTACCACCTGAAGGCTTGAACGAAAGGGAGAGAGACTTCTTCCCTCATGGCCTTCTACCTGTTTTTTTGCTCCCTTTGGACTTGACTCTGGGGAGCATCAGCTTTTTTTTTTTTTTTTTTTTTTTTTTTTTTAAACATGTGGAGCTTCAAACTGAAGATGGGCAGCGGCTGCCCTGGCTTCTTTGTTAGTCTCGTCTCTCTGAAGCTCTGGGGACCCACAGCCTCCACTTCTATCAGCTTTATTCTCTCCCTCCCTCTGACACACACACACACACACACACACACACACACACACACACACACACAGAGTCTTCTGCAAGGGGATGTCCTCTGCTGAAAAAAAAAAAGATATATAATGACAGTTTGGTCAATGGTGGAGCAGGTACCTAACAATAAGATTAGAGGTGCAAAACTCCCTATTGCCTAGAGACACTGACGTGTCCCAAACACACTTCCCACCTGTTTGTAATGATGCTGGTGCAGACAAAGTTAATGCATGCCAATCATATGAAAGTATGAGGGATATAATTACGTATATAGTATGTAATAATTGGTAATGACAACAGATGGCTGCTACAATATATTTCCTATACTATAGTTGGTGTTATTATTATTTTAGAATGCATTACTACTTATTAGAAACATATAATTGAAACAGTCCACCATGGGCTCACTAAGCAGCCTTAGACGCTTAGCTTTTACCATGTATCTTAATTGTATCAAGAAGCCACGTGAGAAGCTAGGGCATGGTTCAGTGCTCAAGTGTTTCCTAGCATGCTTCCTAACCAGTGCTCACACGTACACGTATGCACACATGCACAGTCAGCAACAGCCACGAGCAGGGATTGAACCTATGACATTGATATTCTCAAGTACACTAATGACACAGGACAGGGAGGAGGGAGAAGGGAGGGAGGAATGAAGATCAGTAGAGGGAGAAATGGGGAGAGAAAGAGAGGAGGGAGAGAGGGAGGAAAAAAGGAGAGGAGAGGGAGAGAAAGGGAGGCAGGTGGGAGAAGGAAAGGAAGAAAGGAAGAAGGGAAGAAGAGTTGTTCCTTTAGAGAACACCAATACAACTTTTCAGATGCAGAGAAATGACAAACTCTAGTTTCCCTGATGGAATCTGGGCCTGACACAGCCACTTCAAATTCAGGAACCTTGCACATTTTAGCAAGGACCCTGTGTCAAGGTTTTAGGCAAGATTCGTGGTCCTGGCTAGAATCAGGAAGAACCGGCTGTGAGATGAACAATCAGTACCAGGAAGTGAGAACCTAGGACTCCTGGGGCCATCTTCTGGCCCAAATGCGGTCTCATGTGAATTGGAAGTCAAGAGTTCCTGATTGTTACTAGCTGCTCAGTTGTCATTTATGTACACAGATCTGTTTCAGCCACCACTTAGCTCTCTCCCCTGAACCACGGAGATCCTCAGCTCCAGCCAGCAAGCATAACTGAATTTATCAAGCCACAATCTGGAGCAATGGGCCTTCAGCCAGCTGCACGTAGAAACAGTCTGGGCCTCATGGTACCACTGACCTGGAGGTTACACAACCATGTCAGACATACAGCTTCTGAGACTTGCGCTGTGTGACCCATGTGCCCCAGGCATCTGCATTTACTTCTGGTCTAGGAACAAGAAAGGAAGCCTTGGGGATGGGGTAGTGGGAACTAAGGGGCAGATGGGGTCTGCTACCACAGAGAGCAGGACACCTAGCCTCTACACTTCAGCTCTGTCAGAGTCGGCCAGTCCAGCAGGTGTCGCTCTCTGCTTAGTCACCACAGACTGGGCCGGTCGGCACAGGGATGGCAGGGATCACGGGGGCACCCTTTAGAGCATTGAGATGGTGGGAAGGCGAGACATTTGCACTCAGGACTGCCTGGAAAGGGGCAGTCTGGGCACAGGACAAGGTGACCCTTTCCTGTCTGTGGAGCTTGAAATTTTTCAACCATCCATCCTCCACCGATGCCATACATATTCATCACCTGAGAAATGAAAAGTCCTTCTGTGTGGCCGAGGGTATAGAGGCACATCACCCCTTGCTGTAAGACGTCTGGAAAGTTCCGTAGGTCTAAGAAGTGATCTCTTTCTTTTCCTTAGGGATTCTCTGACTTAGACACTAACTTTAAAAAACATCTCTGGGGTCTCACGTCTGGTACTCTGAGGAGACACGGAGCTGGAGAGGGGCTCTCGTTCAAGGTCAGCCAACCAGTCAGGGCTAGGAAATGGTTTTTCTGGAGGATCAAGGAAGATCAGCCTGAGGTGTGTTTGCAGAGGGACCTTTACCCAAGACCCAGACACAAAGCTAGCCTGTTCCTCCCTCAGAACACCCTTCACTTGGAAGTTTTGTGTATGTTTCGGAGTTGTGTTTCTTCCCTCGCTCACTGAACAAGCCGGACATTGTCTGGGATGCAATGGTGCTCTGTGGGGCTTGGGCTGGCTCTGTTTTTCCCCCTGGCTTAGACCAGGAAATGTGAAGGAATGAAAAGGGGAGGGGGAGGGAGGGAGTTGGTGCAGAGGGGCAGCAAGACTAATTTTATTTCTTCTTCTTAAAAACTTTGGGATAGAATTATCGCAATAAATATGCTCTTGTGTTTGTGTGTGTTTTCTCAGTTGTAAAGAAAATAAGGAGAAATTCCATTCTGTCTGGGTTCCAAGCCTCTCTGGGACTCACTGAGTCTTTTATGTAAGGAGAGTGACTTTGCCAGCCTACACTCACTTGTGGGCAGAGAGGCCTTTCTCAATGGAAAGAAAAGTGAGGCACTGGGAAGGGATGGTATTTGTAGGACCTTGGTGATGGGGAGATGGAGTGGAAGGTCTGAGGTGGACAGCAATGAGGTTCAGAGGCACAGGGCATCGCCCAGCAGAAAGCCCCAGGATCCCTGTGTGCCAGAAACTGGCCTTCTCAGGAGACAATTGTTAGGAGGCTTGATAGGAAAAGTAACAGGCTCCTGCTTTTCAGCTGTGGTGTGTGTGTGTGTGTGTGTGTGTGTTTTATGTATGTATGTATGTATATCTCTCTGTACGTCTGTCTCTGTATGTGCCTGTGTGTCTTGGCGTACGTGCCTGTGTTTCATAGTTGGAGACAGGGACTCTATCAGATCATGCTGTTGAAAGGGCAGCTCATTCTCTCGTTCTGATTTCCTTTTTTAGCAGCTCAGTCAAAACTCAGACTCAGGTCCTGGCCCTGCTGGGTCACTTACTGCCTATTAACACAAGACCTGCCCATGCTGTTCCACAGATGGGGTGAGATGCCTTGCCAGCCAGTCCCTCTCATCTGGGCCAGGCACTGTGCCTTTGGTACTGTACACACACAGGCTCTAGCATCAGCAGGCACCCCCCAGTGTCTCTTTCTCCCATCACCCACCTGTCAGCCTGTTTGAGCCACGTAGAGCCCTCTGATTGGAAGTGGGGAAAATGGTTGTGGGAGGGGAGGCTTCCTACCTGCCATGAGGATTAGACTAGGCGACGCTCCGCAAAGAACAAAACCGTTTTCATTTCAAAATTATTATCACCACCCTTCCAAAAGCCAGGGAAACAGGAAAAGGGGGGTTAGGGTGGGGAAGAATCGCCCTACTCCTGCATCCTAATCCAACCAGTGTTTATTTTTGCTTGTTCTTCGCAATTGCCATCCTTTTGCAACCTATTTTCTGTTTCCACAGAACTCAGCTGATCAAATGGCAGTTTTGTTCCATCAGAAAAGATGACGACGGGCTTTTTACAGTGTGACCTTCCTTCCAGGAGGCCTGTCCGGGCCTGGAGGACCTTAGCCTCTTCCTGAATGATGAGTCAGTGTGAGGTTTCAGTCCCACCACCCGTCCCTTGTCTAACCAGTGTGTCCATTAACCAGTGCATCATTCCATTGCCAATGGCTCGCTCTCCTGACCTTTTCATGGCACCCACCACCCAATCCAAACAAGACACAGGACACAACTTGGTGGATCTGGTGTGCTCCCTACCCACTGCTCTGTGCGGTGAGGATGTCTGTTCTCAGTTCTACCTTCTGTGGTGTTCGGAACTCTTTCCTCCAGAGCTGGGAGTGACCATTGTGAACTTCAAATCCAATGCATTAATTTCACAGCTGAAGAAACCAAGGCCCAAAGAGGTCCAGTATTTTGTCGAGGACCACACAGTAGGTTGAAAGTGGAGTCATAGCGGGAGTGCAGTTCCAAGGTCTGGTTCTTCCTAACTCCCATGCGCTCAGAGAATGGAATTCTCTGCGATGCTAATTGCTAACTCCATGCAGTCTAAGTGGCTTTTGACAGCCAAGGGCAGAATAAGTTGTTTGTTTGTTTGTTTGTTTGTTTTCTCCCTTTCGTAGACTTCTTGGTTAGGAGCCTCCTCACGCTTGCCTGCTCTGTTTCACCAGCCAGGGCTATATAGACAAGACCATTCTCTGGGAGAATTCCACACTCGTGGAAAGATGCTGGTTGCCCTTGCATTTCTTTCTCTCTGATTTTTACACGTGCTAGCTCTGTGCTGCGGGAGGAGGAGAAGCAAGGTGGTGAGGGCATGAGGGTCCTGACATGTTTAAAGAATGAGAGGGCAAGTGACTCTGTGAGCCTCACAAAGTACTGATCACAGCTGTCTTACCCCCTGCTGTCTCCTGAACACTTATTGTAGTGGTACACACACACACACACACACATGCATGCACACACATGAACATACACACAGAAAGAGGGGGGTATCTTAGGAGTCAGCTCCTTCAGCCCAGGGTCTTAGAGGGTGGGGAGGTAGAACTGGAGGCTTGCAATGGTTCAGCATTCATGTGGGTGCAGCCCTAGGAAACAGACCCCACCCCTCACATTTGTAAGCCTCAGCTAGAGCAACGTGGCTTGCTCGCAGTGGGCATGGCTGTACTGGCACGTTAGTATGGCATGTGACTTCAGGAAAGTCACCATCTAGGTGCAGCTCAGAGGAGTGAAAACCAGGGCCTTTCCCTACCAGGATTCCAAGAAAAACGTTGGCAGGGCTACACTCAACTTTACCCGCTCACCACAGTCAGTATAAAGCATCTCTTTTCAAATCCACATCCAGCAACTGTCACATTTGCAGTTTGCACTTGGGTGTTATATGGGAGTGTTTACACTACAGTAATCAGCAAACACCCATGAGGTGGAAGATCTTTTTTTTTTTTTTTTTTTTCTCCTGAGAGCAGATTTACCAGCATGCTGGAAATAACTTATGCAAATATAAAATGAATATAGGAGAAAGACAATAGGTGCTTCTCTTTTTCCATCTAATGAAACCTTATTCTCCATTCCTTTCTCTGTCCTGCATATTTTCTAGCCCCATAGGGCTGGGCTGCCTTCATCTTCACGCCCGCTGGAGTCCACCTTACGGTAGACTGATCATGTGAGTGGGTGCATGCCCCGAGATTGCTCTGACCCTGGAGGTTCCCACTTCCTACACGGAGCCTCGTCAGTCGGTAGGGCCCGCCCCGTGGCTCTGTCTCTCAGCTGGACCTGCATCTGCTCTGTCCTCGGCATTTCTTTCTCTCTGATTTTTACACGTGCTAGCTCTGCCTCCACATGCAGAACACAGCCTGCTGAAGGTTGAAAGTTAACACTGTCGGGCGGTGTTAACTTGCAAGGGGACCCTGTACCTGCACCACACAGTACCTGACATGGCCTCACTGTGTGGATGAGTGGACACTGGATTCGGCAGCTTGGTGAGCCAATAAAGCTTGCAATGCACCAAGGCATTCAGTGCCTTTAATGAAAGTCTTGGAGAAAGGACCAAGTCACTCATTTCCCTGGCTACCATTCCTCATCTAGTCATCTCTTTGCGGGCTAATCTCCAGCAGAGACGTTCCTGCTCTCACCCACCCAGGAATGAAATCTACTCTGATATCTGTGTTGGTAAGTGTCATTGACACTGGGATTTCTCATCTTGCATGGAGAAGGGCCAGCTGGAAGAGGGGACATCCAATTGTTCATCTCCCATATATCTCAGACAAGGTGGGGTGGTGGTAAAAAGGGGGACCGGAAGCTGATTTCATATCTCAGCTCAGTCCTACTTCACTGTGGAACACACAGAGGAACTGTTTATAGTCTTTGTGTAATGACTTGGAGACATCACACACACACACACACACACACACACACACTTGCACGCTTGCTTGGAGTTAATGTTATTTTTCTTGTATGTTCTCCTTTTTCTTTCATACTTTCCCGTTTCTTCTCCTCATTTTCTCCCTCCTTCCCTTCATCTCTTCCATCTCTCGTCTTTGATTCCTTTATTCCCAATTTATTAAGGGCTTTATTATCACTGACATATTCCAAGTCTAACCCTAGCTCTGCAAATACATCCCACTTTCTAGCTAATTAAGTGAGCCCTGTGGCAAAGGCACCAGTGGTGGGCTGAGGGCTGTTGTAGATAAACCAGTCAAGGCCATAGGTTGGTTTCCTTCTAGAAGCTCCAGGCAGAGAAGGGCCAGTGACTGGGAAGGGGCTTTTCTTCCCCCAGAGTAGCCTATGTCTGGGTCAGGCAAACCCGAACCTAGACAGAGCGGATATGCAGGAGGGGTACTGAGTCCTAACCGACCAAAATGGACATTGAGCATTCAGTTTGTTTTCTTTTTTTGAGACAGGATCTAATGAAGTACAGGTGACCTCTGGACTCGCCATGTATTTTAGCATAAACATGGACTTCCATTGCTCCTGCCTCTAACTCCTGAGTGCTGGGTTTACAGGCCTGCACCAGCATGCTCAGTTTATATGGTGCTGAAGACTGAATCCCGGGCCTTGTACATTCTAGGCAAGCACTCCATCGACTGATTTTCCATTTTGGAAATGGGAGGAAGACCCATTCTGAGATTCTAAATGCTGACTTCATGGAGTGGAGTAGCTTTTGACATCCAAGGGCAGAATAAGTTCCATATCTCCTTCTTTGGACTTCTTTGGTTAGGGATCTCCTCATGCTTGCCTGCTCTGTTTCAACAGCCAGGGTTTTATAGGCCAGACCATTCTCTGGGAGAATCTCACACTGTGGAAAGATGCTGGTTGCCCTTGTCTGTACTCAGGGAGGACAGAGAGGGAGGGAGGGCATGAGGGTCCTGCCATGTTTAAGGAATGAGAGGGCATGTAGGGGGTGAGGATGAGGGCAAGAGCAGGTGGCACCACTGGGAAAAAGAAAAGGAGATGCAGAGAAGGGACTCTCAGCTGGGTGTTTGTGATGTCAGCTTTATGCTAATGTGGCCTTGTCCTTGTCTCCGGTAGTGCTCTGCTTGCCTCTGGTCTGGCCCTTTCCTTAACCTCCTTTCTGCCAAGCAGTTCTATTCATGTACAACATTCTCCCTTCAGCTCTCTTCCTGACTCGTCTGATTCTTTTTTTGAGGTCCAGTACAAAGCCATCCCTAGAAGATGTCCTAAGGACTTTGGTAAGAAACAATCTCCTCTTGACTATGCCTTTTCTTTTTGCTTTGAGGATCTGCTGATGGAACCTACAGCCTCCTATTGTCCGGTCAAGGGTCCTACACCCAGCTTCATCCTCACCCCCCTTTTCACTTTTCATTTTGAAATAGAGTCTTGCTTAGTTGCCCAGGCTAGGCTTGAACTCACTGGATGATCCTCCTGCCTCAGCCTCCTGGGATTACAGGCCTACCCAACTAGGCTTGCTTGTTCTTTGCTGGTTCATATGTTAAAACCAATTTATGAAGAAACACATCCTGGCTGGTGGCTTCTCTCTCATAGATGCTTTAATCTATGAAGTCAACTGTTTATGGGGCATGGAGGGGGTTGATTCCAAGGAAGATTCGCGAGGGGTTTGGGAGAGGCTGTAAGATGCAGTTTCGGGAGTTCAGCACCGGAGTCAGACAGATCTTGTTAAGTCACAGCTGTGACACTTAAACAGGAACACACAGCCCTGGTACAATTATTTAGTCTCCTTGAGGCTCTGCTTCCTACCTCTATAGTGCTGATACGGCAGGATCGATTGCATAGCGCAGGGCCGCCGTGGGAATCTAATGAGAGACGCTGTATGGCCTTCAATAGATGTGTCTCCTTGAATCATAGAATCTTGTCTGACAGGATTCTCCCTCACCGAGAACCCCACCCCCCACTGCTGCATTTCACCTAGAGTCCAGGCTGACTACCTACTAAGATCCTAAGCCTTGGGCCTCTGCACCTAGGAAGCTCTCCCTCATCCACTGTGTAGTAACTCAAGAGTGATGCATGCCTAGTTTTAATTTAAAGGATGCCTCAAGGGCATGGCCATGTCACACTCAGTGAGAGAAGGCAGTGAGAACACATCTCCTACTTGAATGAGGACTCATGACGTTCACTCAGACTGGGTATAGGATGTGACTTCAAGTAAAACTGTCGACTATAAATTGGGAGCCAGATGCCGCCACCTCTGTCTCCAGTGATGTGGGGTTCTCAGTAGCTCTCAGGACTTCCATGGCCACTGAGGACTGCTAACTTTTTTCTGTCTTCAGGGAATAAGGAGCAGTTACAGCAAGAATCAGCTTACATGATGGCTTCATCAACAGTCTAAAGAGCTGCAAAGGACCTGCTGTGGGTCAGAAGTTCTGTTCTTAGCTTTACCAAGTCTGTTTCTCATCCTTAAGGCTACCTTCCAAGTCAGGCATGGTGGTACATGTTTGGAACCCCAGCATTTGGGAGAGAGAGGTTAAGAAGATCATCACTTTAAAATCATCCTTGACTACACAGTGAGATCTAGGCTAGCCTGGCCTCCATGAGACTCTCAGAAAACAAACAAAACCCAAACGGCCAAAGCACCTTGCAAAAGATAAGTGTTGCTATCCTCTCTAAATAGCTGGTGTCTGATCAGTGAGGTTAATTAACTTGCCCAGAGTCACAAAGTTGTAGGTGGCTGGGCTTGATCTGAAGTACTAGTCTCATGGCTACAGTTATTTACTTCTTCATTCCCAGTCCATCTATGATTTTTCAGTCTCACTTACTCAATATTTATCCATCAAATACATTTCAACCAATGAGGAGGAGATAGGACAATGTCAGATTTAGAAGAAAGGGAACCTGGGTAAGATGGGAGACTAAAGGCTGCCTCTGTGTGAGCCAGAGGAGAGAGTCTCTGTGTGAAGGAGAGAGTCAGAAAAAGAAAACACAGACTATATTCGAAGGAGAGAAACGGGAGAGCTCAGAAATCCACGGAGGAAATGAAAGGAAACCAGAAATGAGCAGGACGAAAAGGATGTGCAATACAGAGAAGTGAGTGAATTTATCCTGAGTCAGCTTATAAAACAGAGAGATCGATACAAATTCCAGTGTGTCTTGAGGCTGGAGGATGCAGGCCTGGGGGGGCCTGCTTCTGCTGCTGCTGTTCACAGTCTGCAGAAGGCAGTTGGCAAGCTGGATTCCTTGGTTGCTCTGGGACCCTCTACTCATACAGAGGGAGGGCTCTTGCTGGGCTCTGGGCCCTTGCTTTCCCTGCACTCAACTGCAAGTTATAACCCCATTATAGAACCAAATCTATCATCCCAAACTGGTGGCTCTTGGTGGCATCCACCAGGCCAGTTGCACAAGAGCGGCCACCATCCACACCAAGAGCTGGGCTGCAGACACGCCTTGCTACCGTCCTTGTAGGGGCCGTCAGGATGGTTGGTAAAAAGAATGTTTGTAGAGGATGCTTTGTTTGTGGAGGTAGGAGGGAGCACAGCGGAATGCTGGCAGGAGCAGACCCTAACTACTTGAGAAGATAGCACTGATTTCTCTTGACTCTCTCTACCCCACAGGTACATATCTCACTGCTAATATCTCTTGACTTGGCTAATTTGTGATAAGGTATAGGATGTTCTGGGGTCCACTCTGGACCTAGGCTATATACAACTTCCTGAAACAGCCTCTTTTCCAGTTTCCGAGGAGACAGTGCAGTATGGTGGGAGATAATGTCTTAAGAACATACCATGGGTTCATACCTTGTCTCAAAACCTGCTGCCTTTGTGGTCGTGGGCAAGTTTCTTATCATCACTGTCTGGAATTTCCATCGGTGGGAGACAGGAAGATGACTTCCTGTGATAACCCGCTCTAAGATGCCTTTCCATACTTTCAAATCTCCCAGGAGTCACTAGGGCCCCTGGATAATTAGATTCTGCTGGGAGGGGACAGGGACATTGGGAAAAAGCAAGCTGGTATCAAATGGGTCTCTTAAATGAGAGGTGCTGAGCGTGGGACAGGAGCTTCCATCAAGAGAGCTTGGCTTAGGGACTTCTTGGATAAAGATGAGTGTCCCGGGAATAAAGTGAAGCATCTGCCCCCGATTCCAGCTCCCTTCTAGCTGTGCCTTCAGCATGCTGACTGCTGCCTCTAACTGAGCAACATTTGAAGTCATTCTTTTTTCCCGGTACAGCCTTCTAGAACCTTCCATGGATGTCTACTTTTCAATCTGCAGCCTCAGTTCAAATGTTCCCTTCCTTTCATATTTCTTCTTTATCATGTCCACCTGTTCACTTTGAGGAGCACCCCAAAACTGTCACATCACAAATAAAGTACCCCTAGTCAATGGCATCACATGTGGGGTACCCCTAGTCTGAAAAAAATCCAGAAAGCTCCAAAATCCAAAACTGAGCACCAACACAAATTCCCCAAGTGTCAAATTTCTCACCATGAAATGTTTCATGCCCAGTATCAAAATCACCGTCAGGCTATGTATAAGGTGAAGATGAAAGAAATGAATTTATTGTTTACATTTAAGACCCATTTTCTAGATAACTTCATTATGCATGTGGGAATACTCCAAAAAATCAGAGATCAGAAACTCTTTGGATACCCTACCTGTACCATCATTTCAAATCATTGCCTTTTTTTCTTTGATTTGATCTCTATTTCTCTTGTTAGAGTTATGCTCTATGCAGGAGAGACTTTTATCTGTTTTATTCATAGCCTCTAGAACAGTGTTTTACATACTAGAGGAACTCAGTATTTGTTGAGTGAATGAGTGAATGAATGAATGAATCACTCTTTCGGGTTCATTCTGGGAATGGAAGTAGTGCTAAGCTCAAGGATGTTGGTTACTGTTGAGTGTCACCTGCCTCTTCTGCTCTGGGAAGTTTAGAAAGTCTTTAGGAGTATAATAAGCAGGGTTTTCAAAATGCCTGGAGCATTCGTGTGGCCTGGGGACTATCCCTCTCACTCTTCCCCTGCTCAGAGAGGACTAGGAGTCAGGTAGGATGGGTCAGGTGTCACAAAGTAGCATTGAGAACTGGGCGTTGTCCTGGCTAAGGCTGCTTCATCAGGCACCACCCGGTAGGAAGACTTCACAATGACTGGTCATGAAGCAATGGCTACAGCCATCTATGACTCCAAAGTGAACGCCTGGAGAAAAGTGGGCACAGACTCAACTAAAGCTTTTCCACACCTTCCCTGTGCTCACTTTCAGAGTCCTAGGAATTTCCTGTTGAATTGGAGAAGCCCTGGGCACAGTTTCTGGTTCCTGGCTTACCCACCCAGGGCCACTCAGCTCTGGCCTGTTCTGTCTGTGGAAAGGACTCTGGGACTTAGGACCTGCCTCTTCCTGTCTCAGCCTTCCACTCCAGGACATTTTTTTCTGTATTAATTTCAGACCTTATATAAATATGAGACTTGGGTCTTTGGAAAGAAGTGTTCTTTAGCCTGAACTTTCCACCAAAAACTTTTTCTGGGGGCAGGGATCTTAGGCCAAGAGCTCAGATCTGGTTACTCAGTGCTCACTGCCAACCTGGCAAGACTAGGAGGTAGTGGGGGAGGGGCTGGGACTCAGAGTGATGATGCCCTTGATGGCCTTCCTTGGTGGCAGTTGAGCCCACACTTCTAAAATGATCTTTAATAAAGATTAATGAAAGTTGAGAGTCTTGGTGGAAATACCTGCTTGAAAGAAGCTCCCACCAGACATCGTGGGGTGACAGCTGAGCTCCTGGGAAAAGCAGAGGTCATGGGCCTGGGATATAGCCAATTGGACCAGTTCCTTCAGCTTTTAGGACAGTTGTGCAGAGTAATCTTTAGTTTAGGGATCCGGTAGAGAGTAGTGGGAGGTTACAGGGAATCAAGCCTCATTCCTTGAACCCTAATTTGGACCTCTGAGTTCAGATGCTAGGAACGACTTTACAGAGAACATCTTCTGAGCTCCTTTTGGGTCATTTCTTTCTTTCTTTCTTTCTTTCTTTCTTTCTTTCTTTCTTTCTTTCTTTCTTTCTTTCTTTCTTTCTTTTTTTTGAGAGTCAATCAGAATCATGGACAAACTTCATAGAACACATAGCCCATGCCTGTGGAGTTTTGTGTAGCTGATCAGGGTATCACAGAACGACCCCTCTGAGAAGTACAGAATTGACTCTATGGTAAAGTTTAGCTTTTGTTCCCAGCTCCCAGAGGTAAGCTCTGAGCCCTTAGAATTCCCTGCCTGATAAGAAAGATTGTTTACCTGGCCTTGGGCCAGGCTGGGCAGTCTATAGTAATGGTGGAGATTGGTGCTGGAGATCTTGTGCCATGAGCTATCAACTTCCAGAGGGACTGGAGGCTGAGGTGAGCTCTAATACATGACCAATACCAACACAGATCCTGGACTCTTCCCTGAGGCACCAGTCACATCATGTCCTATCCAGGATGGGTCAACAGTGGACAATGGATGGGACCTCTGCATCCCATGATGGGCCTGCAGCGGCACTGCTCTCTCTTCTTGGAAGAGCCTGCATTCTGGTCCTCACGTGTCAGGAATTTGTGCCTTTCCTTCAGAAAGTGCCAAGTCCTTCTTGGTTTTCTGTGCCTCCCCCTCCTTTAACAGGAATCCACCATCTGCAAGCTTGTGGTGCAGGAGCCAAAGGCTCCACAGACAGATCAAGTCTGTAGGATCACTGGAAGCTAGAAACTGCACTGGGCTGAGTCCTGGAAAGCCTCTCTGGAGGGACTTAATGGCGTTGGGAAGGCTCAATGCTTTAGGAGATGACTCTGTCTCACGTGTTGTTGGAGAGGATACCACGGCCAGGTAGGATCCATCTTTGAATGGAGCCTCTCCTCCATGAAGTCTACAAAGAACTGCTATCATGACCAAGTTCACCATTGTTCTTAATCACAGTAGGAGCATATGCTGCTTAGGGCATTTGTTTGCCTTTGTAAGGAGACTGTCCATGGAGGACAGGTACTGGATCTCACTCATCCTTGGCCATTCCTCCTTCATGATTCCAACTCTGCCCCCGGGGTGTTTCTAGGTAGAGGCTGGACCTCACGTTATGTTAAGATACACACACTAGAAAATGAGGCATTTTAACCCCTTTAAGGATACACATTTACAGCTTCAAGCAGCCATCCTGTTGAATTCCCACTAGCTCCATCCATCTCCTGGACCATTTTCTTCTCACAGAACTGAAAGCCCGTATTGATTAAACAACCAACCAGTATTTCTTCCTCCTCCCAGCTCCTGGAAGGAACCCTTTACAATGGCGCTTGAATAGAAATTAGTCTTGGAAGAGGCTCACGGTCATCAGTTCTATTTTAGAATCAAGGGGACGAGAGGTTCAGAGAGGTGGTTAACCTGGCATCACACAGTCCAGGGTTAGCAGGGCTGGAGTAGAAGTCAGATGGTTCTGGTTATACAGAAGGGTTAAACAGGCTAACTGGTCCCCACTTCCCACATGTGCAGGGAGGTTACTGATGAAGATGTTGCTGAACAGAGTATCCTGGGCGTCATTAAAGGGCCTCTGACAAAGTATTGTCCTAAATTTGTTCGTTTGCTTATTTACTTATATGTCTATGTATTTATTTGTGTGTGCAAATGCATGCTGCCTGTGTGCGTTCGTGTGTGTGTGTGTGTGTGTGTGTGCAAGCATATACACGCAGTCAAAAAAACCACACACATAGAATAAAATAAAAATTAAAAACAAAATAATGGATTAGGATCTGAGTCTATCTATAGCTAAGGGCAGAAGTTAAAAGAGTTAACAACAGGTGTTCCATTCTTCGCACCACCAAAGGAGGATAGGACCACGGGTTAAGAGAAGCACATTGAATGCCTGCTACAGTGTTCTCAGGAATGAGTGTGCCCTTAAAGGGGTGACGCTTGTGCCTGAATCCCTCGCAGAACACCATGGAATCACAGCTTGAAGAGGAGCAGCCAGCGGAAAAGCCACAAGCACTCACAAGCCATCTCTTCCCCCATCCCCCCCTCCAGCTGTCTGCAGCATGTCCCTATCCTCTGGCTGGCTTGCTCTGGCTATGTGACCATCATCAGAAAAGTTGTCAGGCTTGGTGTCCAAGAACTTCTCAGCAGGATGTCAGATCGGCTGCTCCTCACTGCTGCCCTATCTCTTCTCAACCCGCGTTTCATTCCTAGGGTTGGTCTTGTAGACAAATCTGCCTTTCCTTTATCTTATTTTATTTTATTTTGAGAAATGGGCTCACTTAACTCAGGCTGGTCTAGGCCTCAATATGTAGCTAAGAATGACCTTGAACTTCTGATTCCCTGTCTTGACCTCCCAAGTGCTGGGACTACAGGTGTGGACCTCTCTATCTGGCCTGTGTGGCCAGGGCTTTCTGCATGCTAGGCAAGCGCTTCCCCAACTGCACTAAAGTCCTAGCATCCCTAGCCCTCATTTTTTTTAATGACTACCCCTCAGAATTGTGTTAAAATACACATACTATATAATGCATCATTCCAACCACTTTAAGGATACAAGTTAACAGCCTCAAGCAGCCATCCCATTGAGTTCCCAATAGCTCCATCCATCTCCTGGACCATTTTCTTCTCACAGAATTGAATAGCTGCATTGATTAAACAACCACCCCATATTTCTCCCTCCTCCCAGATCCTGGCAGGCACCCTTTACTTTCTGTCTCTGAAACTGGCTCCTATTTCTCCTCCTGTAGAGGGAAATTGATAGCTCCCCTCCACACAGTTTCTAGATCCCCTCCCATCCTATCTCAGTTGGGCAACTTTCATGTCTTTCTGGAGTCCCTTATATATCCAAGGGAGATATATGGTGCCATATTGCCAGCAGCATCCAAAGCAGGGGACATTTCACACATTCCACAGAGGGGCTATTTCTTTGTGGCCATCTGTTCCAAAGCACCACAGAAAGCAGAATGGAGGGTGAGCAAAAATTTCCCTCAGAACTTTCCCAGGCCTGTGCCATATCTGGGACCACCATGCCATCTGCCAACGAGTCCTTTTCAGCCCATCTTTCTTCCATTGTGATGTCAGGCTATTGATTATTTATCAGAGCAGCATATGAACTGTTTGGTTCATTTTGAGGGCCGAGTGGTATGAGGGATACTTGTCATTCGGCGCTGGACACTCCCAGGAGAACCAGGGAACCAGGGCCAATTCAGAGCAGCAAGTTTGGGTCTCGGGCTTACGGAGACACATTTCCTTTGGGAGGAGCCCCTGCAGACCTCAGTGATACCAAACGGCACTTCAGCTGAGTCTCAGCTCCATGTGAACTGGCTGGTGGCAGCTGTGATTTTTTTTTTTTTTGTATGTGTGTGGAAAAATTCACTGGCTCTTGCAATATCAGCAGCAGGACTTGGGCAAAGAGCTAGGACTCCCTGCACCATGCTGACTAGGAGAATTCCCTGCAGATGGTCTCTCACCCACACCGCAGGCTCCTTGAGTACAAGGCAAACTTTCTATTCCTCTCACTGTGTCCCCTGTTGTGACCAGAAAGAAGCTTGGTGTCGGAAATCACCCAGTACAGAAACTGGTGTGCAGACATGTTCATACTTGTGTGTTAATCACCAGAAAAGCAAGCTGCATGATATTATGTAGGATATCGCCCTGTTTATTCTTACACACATTCAGGAGAAAGAAAAAGAATAGACAGAAATAATGACATTGATCTTTGGAGTGAAAAGTTTAGAATAGATTTCTTCCTTCCTTCCTTCCTTCCTTCCTTCCTTCCTTCCTTCCTTCCTTCCTTCCTTCCTTCCTTCCTTCCTTTTTTTCTTTCTTTCTTCCACTTCAGTGTTTATCTTTACCAAACTTTCTACACCGTCCTTTACTAGCTGTTGAGAGGGAAAACTTTCTAAGAACAAAATAAGAATTTAAATCCTTTGAAAAATTTTCATTCAGTGCAATCACAGAAGGGAATCGGTTCTAGCAATGAGGAGAACCGGAGCTTGTGTGTCAAAACCAATGGACTCTTCAGTGACCCAGGTGGCACCCAGCTGAGGACAGCGGTGGAAGGAGAAAAGGCATGCTCTCTGTGTGTTCAAACGCAGGGGAATCTGGGCTGGGAGACAGCTCAGTGGGGAAAGTGCTTGTTGTGCAAGCATGATAACCTGAGTTCAAACCCCAACCCCACCTAAAAAAATTCAGGGGTGGTGGTGCATGCTCGCAATCCCAGTGCTGGTGGGGGCAGTGGGGGTGAGGAGGTGGAGACAGCTGCATCCCTGGGGCTCACTGGTGAGTCAGTATAGTTGAACCTGTGAGCCCCAGGCCCAGGAGAGACCCTGTCTCAAACAAGTTGTCTGGCAACTGAGGAATGACACCTAGTGGTGACCTCTGGAGTCCAGATGGAAATCAATCTCTCTCTCTCTCTCTCTCTCTCTCTCTCTCTCTCTCTCTCTCTCTCTCTCACCTTGTGGGACTTGGCTGGGGAATGACCTCTTGTCAGAGTCCAGCAGATTCTGGCTCTAAGACCTTCTTCTTAGCTCATAGAAGGGACCCCGACTCTGTCGCACACAAATATGAAGTTCTTGGCCACAGAAAAGCGCTTCCCAAACATCCTGACTGATGTGACCCAGACGGAGGTACAGGCCCCTGCTTCTTTCTGTTGTGTGACAGACAGCTGAAGAGCCATGAGCTTTGGAGTCAGTCCTGTTGCCTACCACATCTGCCTTGGGGTCATCATCAGTAAAATGGGATAACTGGACTTACACCCCTCAGCTTCCCAGGTGGCTGTACAGAGTCTGTGCCTAGGCTGAGAAAACGTTCTTTCCTGGGTCCTAGTTTTCTTATCTGTTACAAGAATAAAATAAACTCACCTTATTGGTGGGTTTCAAAAGACAGACAACTGGGGTGGCCCTGATAGATTCTATCAGAGGATTCCCCCAAATTATCAACCCTACCCCACTCCATGCCCCTCCATGACTCATGTGCGGATGTCATAGATCGCCCCCATTGCAGATTCCTTGGAGCACAGTTTGAAGAACACTGGGTTGAGGTTATTTGTCCGTTATTTGCCAGGGGTGTGGAAGGGGACAGAGTCATCAAAGAAACTCAGAAGAAATGATCAACTGCAAAAGCCACAGCAAAAAGCGAGAGTACGAGAGCAGGGATATTTGTCTTCTTTTAATGGGATGACCAAAAGAAAAGTGACGTGTTAACCTGAATAACCGAGTGGGAAGAGCAGGTAGGTTACATAACACAAATGGGAGCCCAGTGGCCAGTGTGGCATGGAGAAACGAGACTGGGTGGGCACGCCTGTAGACAAGCTGCTAAGGGCCCATGGGCTGCAGAAGAGGATTGGGTCTGACAACATGCGTGACAGGACCACTCTCAGGTCTCCCGGGAGCTTCTGCAATGCAGTGCTGAGGGAGGCTGTATTGACGGCCTTGGTCTCTTGGTTGCTGCATACATCTGAGGATGGCTCATTCCTCACAGGCCTTTGAGTGCACCAGTTACCCTTTCGCAGACATTACACCTTGCCAGAGCCTTATCTGGCAGAGGAGCATCTTCCTAGTTTGGCTTCTGGTAGAGTAGGGGCCCCTAGGTATCTGAGATGGTAGGTGGATCTCCCAAGAGGAAGGCAATGGGAAGGCTCAGGGAAGGTCTACCAAGCTCAGGCCATAACTCAGTGCCAAGCTCTCCCTTGGTTATAGCCCTCTCCATCCTCGTCGCAGTCCGAGTCCACACCCCTGCCCCCCAGGAATGGAGGTGAAGCCCACAAGAAGCAACCAGGTCCTAGAGACATGGGGGATTCTCTCTGCTGAAATATCAAAACTAGCTACAGAAGCCAATGAGGGTTGGTTTGGGGGAACCAAGTGGGTATCCTGGGGTAAGGATATTGGGGAGGAGGACGATGCCTTGAGATAGGGGTGGAGGAGCTCCTGACTGGTTCCTGTGGGCCTGGGTGAGGGTGATGGTATGAATGGGGTGACAGAGGCAAGTGCTAGACATGACACCTCCTTACTGGGCTCTGGAGGCATTGCTCACCACCCAGCGGCGCTATCCACAGACAGGGTTCAGCCCCAGTTATGAGGTTTGGAGGGGCTCAATTCTGCAGCAGGACTGGCCTGAGGCTCCCATCCCAACCCCACCCACTGACAACACTGAATGCTCCTCCTCCCTTTAGGTTCTGAAAACAACAGCAGCAAGAGGAGCCAAAAGGAGTGTGGAGTTCCCCCCCCTTTTAAATAGAAGGTGGCTCGTGTGAAAAAGAGGCGGGGCCCAGCGTACAGGAGTGTGGAGTGAGCCTCTCTCTGCCCAGGGATGGTAGAAGACTGAGATTTTTTTTTTTTATTTATTTTCATCTTTGAGAAAGGGTCTTATGTAGCCTTGGCTGATGTCATTATGTCACCAAGGATGACCCTGAAGTTCTGGTCCTCTACCTCTGGTTGGCTGGGTTTACAGGCATGGACTGTCAAACCCAGGGCTTTGTGCATGCTAGGCAAGCACTCTGCCAACTGAGCCGTACTCTCAGCTGAGGGAGACTGAGGATTTTTAGGCCACCTGCAGGGCCTGCCTCTTCCCTGGCCTGCCCCTTCCGCCCGGTGCAGCAGCCTTCCCTGCCACAGATCTGCCAGGTCAGCATTTCTCTAGATTGAGTCCCTCAATCTGCCTGTAGGAAGAGAGAGCTTTTAGTTGGCCACATTCTGCTTGAGAGACTTGAAGGAGATTCCAACTCTTTGGCACCGAGGGCAGCCCGGCAGGAAAGCAGCCTGCCTAACTTCTGGATCTCCCTAAGAGGTGACAGCCTTTTTAATACTGTCCATTGTCTTTGAAGGCATGTTTTATAGAAGCTATCGGGGGTGGTGGTGGCAGAAACCTCTGTCTTGTTCCTAGGGACAAAAGTACTCACTTAATCCAAGGTCAAGAGCAGTTGTGCTTTGGAAGCGAGGCTCTGTCTCTGGCGTGGGAGGTGGAAGGTGACTTCCCCCTATTCCCCTGTAGAGAACTTCAGAATCAGCCAGTAGACTCTCAAGGAGAGACTCAGGCTAGAAGAACCACCAGAAACGATGTTGGAAACCAGATTCCAGTGGCCGCCTCTCATCCCACCGTGGAGGCTGACTGGCCATCTACATTAGATGGTTCTGATTCCCAAGCTGCAGGCTACCTGCTCTCTACAGCAGTTCCCTCTCAGTGTCTGGTCAAGTTGGACAACATCCATCAGGCCTTAGGGTCATCCAAAAGTCTAGCTCTTCCCCTCAGCCGTCCACATACGGCTTGGAAGGAAGGCTTGGAAGATGAAGGGGGGGGTGGGGTGACCCGATGAAGAACATCAGGCCAAGGATCCAGGTTCTGTGGAAAAACCCTCTTCCATATGACTAGAGTGCTGGCCGGGACCGGAACACCTGCTCTCTAAGGTGGGTAAGGGCCTGGGATGCTGTGCTTGGACCCTTCTCTACTAAAAGATTTTATTCCTTAGCATGGCTAAGGAGCCAATCAGGACATGGAGGGCAGAGCCAGAAGGTGAACCAAAGACGAATGATGGTGGTGGCCCCAGGACTGTCTGTGCTTAGGTTCTTCTCTCTGTACCTTGTGTTTTTGAGAGAGGGACTCATGTAGCTTAAGATGTTCTCAGATTTGCTATGTAGCTGAGGAAGATCTCCAGCTCCTCCTGCTCCTCCTGCTCCTCCTCCTCCTGTTTCTCCTCTTGCTCCTCCTGCTCCTCTTGCTCCTCCTGCTCTTCCCTCTCTTCCTGCTTGAGTGCTTGGGTTACAGGTGTACACTACCATACTCAATGGAACCCAGGAAATCATAATGTCAGGCTGGTACTATGGTAATCAGCTACAGCATTCCTAAAAAGGACTTAGTCCAGGCTGACTTCGAACTCTTGGGATTAGAGTCTTGAGAGCTGGGCGATAGGCCTGGGTCACCACATCTAGCTATGACTGGGTTCTGATGGGACGACACTGTAGTTCATGTCCCCCCTCCTGACACTGCCTTCAGGTGGCTTGGGGGAATGAATGGAGAACAGAAGCTTGTTTGGAGCTGAGGCTGTGCCAAGAGCAGCTCCCCTTCATTCAAATGCCCCCTTTCACCTCCCTGCCAGCTTAATTAAGAAGGAGATGTGGTGAATATTAAAAACCCTCTCTGCTTTAATGTCTTATGACTCTATGAAGCTCAGGTTCAGGGACCCTGCGTGAGCTATCAAAATCCATTCCTTTGGCTACTGGCTTTCAGTTGACTCTTAAGTTAGAAACATCATTTCTCAGAGTAGCGGTTTAGAGAGGCCTGTAAGGAGTTCCTGGTCCCAACTCAGTTGTCTTTTCTGGATCTGGCCTGGCCTCAGCTCTGGTGCTTCCCTGACCTGCTCACCCCCCACAGGGATCCAACTGTTATGTCTTTAGTGAGCTTTAGAGGGCGCTGCCTCCAGGAGAAGTACAGAGAAATCAGAGTCTGCCATTTTTGTGGGGGAGAGGGGAAGGAGAGCAAGAGATGGAGAACCGGGCAAGTGAAATATTACCCATCTGGGTGTTACAGGTCTTCTCTTTGTCAAGAAAGAAATTTAAAGTGTAGTAGTCTGTTTGCTCATGTGCTCATTCACTCACTCATTCATTCATTCATTCATTCATTCATTCATCCACTCACTTCCATTCATCAGTCAACTCGTCTAGCATGTGTGCCTGGCACTGAGTTAGACAGAGACATATAAAATCTCTGCCTTGGTTTCCAGGCAACCCTGTAAGGAGTTTCATGGACATTGGCTTCTTTCAGGGTCTCCATTTGTCTCGTTTTACAGATAAGCAACGCAAGGCTCAGAGAGGTGAAGAAGCTGCTTCTGTCACACAGAGCTGGTGTCCTGTGACTCCAAATTAGTAATGTTTTTACTGCCCATCCTGGACACCTCTGGCTTCTCACCAGAGCAAGCCCTGGTGGTCTTCACACTCTCTGCTGCATGAGAGGGAGGCTGATCCCATGCACTCCTTCCCCTTCCCCAGCAGAAAACATTGCTGCGGCAACCAGACCTAAACAGAAACTTCCTTTGACTTGGAGGTCACGTGTCCTCACCTGCTGACGCTGTAACTTTCCACAGCAGGACCTTGAGAAGTCTCAAAGATAGCAATGGCTGAGATTTTATTAGGGTCTACTTTGTGCCAGTGTCTTTAGCTCCTTTATCTTGGACCCACAGGTCCATTTCACAGATATAGAAACAGGCTCATAGGGGTGAACACGTTGCCACAGGCACGCAGCTAAGATTTCAACTTTCATATGGGCAGTGTTCTTTCTGTTGGGCCCCTGAGGCCCTGCCTTCTCCGTACTTCCCATTTGTTGCCTGCTACTGGCTTTGAACCAGATCCTCCCCCTGGCTTCTGGTTGCCTCATTCTGTTGGGTGTGGCTTGACCCTATGATGGAACAAAGGTCTAGAGCCATTTCCCCTACCTCTCAGGTTTGGCACCAGTGACATTTTGGATTCTGTGTTGCATGCATGTGCATCTATGTGTGTGTGAGATGATATCCTGTACATTAAAAAGTACTTGGCAAATCCACTGTGCTTTCTTCATAGCGTGTGGGTCGCCTTTCAAGTAGTGACAACAGAAATGTCTTTAGGCATGTTAAGGAAGGGGGAACAAAAGAGCTCCCAGTTGAGAACTACTCTTTTATAGAAGTGAGGAGCCAGGGTCAAGTTGATAACAGCTCCTGTTCCCATTAGATCACGAAGGAGAGAGAACAGGATCAGCTACATATTGAACCCAGTATATAGCAGGTACTCATCAATGAATGAATGAATGAATGAATGAATGAATGAATGAATGAATGAATGGTAGCTGTAGATGTAGAATGCTGTAGATAAAACCCTGATGTTCTGCATCCTTATACAGATCCTCACAATTTGTGCTGGGGTAACCCAGGTTCAGTCCTTCCCTTCCTTTAGTCCATTTGGCAATCTCTGAAATGAGGATCATTGCAGGCCTTGAAGACCTGGGCATTCATGGTTTGGAGACAGCTAGGAGCTGAAGATGTTTTCCCTAGGCTGGGCACTGCAGAACTGCCTAGCTCTGTCTCTTTCTTCCTCTTGCTCTCCAAGTCAAATCAACTACAGAGACAGGGACCCCCCTCCCTCCATACTGGACCCCCCTGCAGGAGACATGGTTCCTTTTCTGGGTGGATGTCATGGAAGGAAAAACGGAGCCTCAAAGGTAAGCAAATAGCCAATTCGTGATGTCCAGCCTCACACCCCCAATCCACCTATTCACGAGTTTAACAAAAGGCTTCTTTAGGATACACTGTAAGGCCATTGAGGAGGCAGGGTTGCCTCTCACACACCCCAGCCAGCCCACAGGGCCAGCCCTCCAGCCCTCCAACACACACACACACACACACACACACACACACACACACACACACACACACACACACAGCTGCACACAAGGAGGCTCTGAGTTTTTCAAAGTAAACTCAACCATTTCCGTTCTTGCCCTGGATTCAACTTTTGAAAAAAGGAACCGTTTTACTGGTTTTCCTACAAATTTCCCCTCTGGTCCGGTACTCTTCTCGCCCGCTCTCTCTCTCCAGACTCTTCTAACAGCCGTCCTTAAAGGAACCTCTACAGCGATTGCCTTCCTATATTCCTGGGACACAGGAGCCCAGAACATGACTCGCTGAGAGCAGGAGAGAAGCACTCTTGTCTCTCTGATGTTCTTCTACACTACCCCCACTTCTCAAGACAGCACTTACATGCACGCCTGTATACGGGGGCTGCCTTCCAGTCTTGGTTCCTCTCTGACACCAAGTCTTCCCTTTGCTGAACTGATGCTTCTTCCCCGTCTCCAGGTTCTACCTTTAGCTGCCTCTAGTCTGTCCAGGTACTGGTACAGGTACAGCAAGGACACTCCAGTGCCTTCCACCCAGAGTCACGAGGCGGGAACACCATTGCTACTGGTGCCTGTTTCTTTTTCTCCTTTTCTTTCTGTTCTCGAGTTATATTTGTAGCCCTTGGCTTTTGACAAAGGCTCTCACAATGAAGCCTGTGGTTGCCTTCAACACATTATATAGCCCAGGCTGGCTTTAGACTTCCAAAAGATGAGATTCCAGTGTGCCATTATACTGGGCTGCAACTGGTATCTTCCGAATTTTTATGGACTATAACTTGCAATAAGAAAAACATTATGCAAATATGAAATATATGTATATTTGCACATATATATTATGAATACACATACCCTCATAGAGGGCTGCAAAACACATAACAGAGTGAAAGTTTCCAGAAATAATTCTTGTCCTTACTACATTGGAGGCATTATAATATTATCTACTACTTCATTAAAGCCGCCGCTGATCTGGCATCACAGCCTGAGGTTGGGTAAATCTTATAATCAGTCACGGATGCATGACACTCCAAGCCAAAGTCTGTGGGCTTCCCTAGGCTCAGCCAAGGCTCCCCTAATGCCCAACCAGCAGGGCCTGGGAAGGAGCCAGTTCTAAAAGGTATCATTAAAAAAAAATCCACACCAAAACTCGAGACATACAGTCTCTAAGAATGTTCAAAACTGGCACTACCCAGAATTTATGATTTGTGACCCAGTACAGAGGAAGAACTAAGCTTTGTAGTGTCTGTAGAGGCTTTGAAAAGGCACCCACAGTATGTCCTTTAATCTTTGAAGAGATCCGCTGCTGCAGGTCCCCACTTCTTATCCTTTTTAGAGACGGGAAACTGAGCCTCAAGGAGGCTCAAGACCTGGACAAAATCCATGCAACATTAAGCGGTTGGGTTCGAGTGCTAATCTGCCTTTACACCATCTCAAGAGTTGCGTCATCCCTTGGACTCCCCCTTGCTGTTTGGGACACGGGTCGCCTTTGCAGCCCAGGGTAGATTCACACCAGGTAATCAGGATACCCTCCATGCAGAGAGGTAACGATGGCTTTCAAACGGGAAAGAAAGAGCCCCAGTGTGGGCCTGATTAAGACCCTCCTGGGAAAATGTAAGAAAACCGCAATTACTTAATACTAAAATGAATAATAGCAAAACACTCCCTTAGTACTTGTTGGGTGTTGGTTGGGTATAGGCCCTTTGCTGGGGTCATCTTATCTATTAACTGGGTGCCCACTGAGCCACCGCTCAGCTCAGAGCTTGGCCTCTGCATGGTACTCTGGAGAGAGTGCACAGTGAATGAACAAACCACTCTTGGCGCTAGAAACACCACATAGTTATATTTAAATTCAACAAGACTTCAGGAATTCCAGCATTTCTAAGAAAGTTTTTTCCCCCTTTTGATTTTTCTCCCTTCATCTAAAACGTTTTAAGTGGGGCTGGAGGGGTTGCCCATTCTGTAATGTTTTCTTTAGGTGAGTAGGATCTTCTTGCACTTGGTAACTGGCAGGCCAACACTCCAACCTCCAGAGTCCCCTAACTACCCTAGCCCGGGACATATAGGTAACTTGATGACCCCTTGTCATGGTAACCCAGAGGCGAGGAAGAAAGAATTAAAGTGGAGACTTCTGGTTCCTTAAATCAAGTGGTGGAACTGACTTCAGCCTAAAAAATATAGACCCTATCCCTGCCTTTGTCCCTAGATCAATGTCCTGTAGAGAGTCATTGCACTGCTCTAGATTCCTTTCTATGGGATGGATGCTCTTCAGGGTCTAGGGTCGCAGACACCAGCCCTGCAACACCCAGACGTAGAAGCACCATAGTAAGCTAACTCGTAGGATCTCGCTCTGGTTGCCTCAGGCTGCCCTCCGTACTCGTCCCCCCAACTGGAATTAATATGCCCACCAGACCGCACAGGGCCTGAGCTGCTAGGTAGTGGGACTCTAAATGGATGCCCCCTCTGGAGCCCAGCTCCTGATTACTGGGATTGGCTTGTCTGAAAAGTTTGGGCGGGATCCTTCCTCCTGAAGGAGACAACCCTCCCGGCCCACAGTTTGCTGACACGCTGTCACCCTGTCACCCAGCCCCGGAATTGGAAGGGCTGCAGGGAGGCCCAGAAATGGAAAAACTGCCCGGGAGACAGCCGTACCGTCCCATCTCCTCTCCTCTTTCCACCTTGGCACATGCCCTCTTGAGAGCCGACAGTTATTTCTGAACTTGGCTTTGGTCTTTCCGGGGAGCAGTACCCCTGTCCCAGGTTCTGCCAAGCTCCTCCCAGCTCTTCCCCACCCCTTTGGGTGTTCTGAGACCCCTGCAGTAAGCCAGGTGGACCCAGGAGTTTTCTCATCCTTGCTCCGGTATCTGCTGCCTATCTGACCAGCTGTCCTCATAATTTTGCTGATTCCCTGGTCAGTTGGCTTTTCCAAGTCTCACGGAGCACCCAGAGGAATGGGGGTGGAGGTGGGAGTTCGGGGTTTGAACCCACATTTCCTCGGCTTTAAAACTGCTCCTGGGTCTGCACTTCAGTTTAGCGTCCCCAGACCCTAAGCTTGAAAAAGCTCTGATCTTTCTTAATTCCGTGTACTCGGAGCAAGAGCCCCTCCACGTGTTCCCATTCACTTCTGAGTCAGGGCAGCAGCTGAGTTTTGCTCAACTTCCGTGTGCATGGTCGTGAGTACCCAATGGGGACACCGAGGCACGCCACCCCAAGCACATAGGCGCGTGGCCTCAGCAGAGTTCCCGGACGCACCGGGGCAGAGCTCCTTCGGAGAGAAGGAGACCTTTCTTTACCTTGAAGAATTGGACTCGCTCCTCCAAGAACTTCAGTCCGGTATCCCCGGCGGCGAGGCTGCTAGGGATTCCTGGGGGCTGCGAACCCCGGGTCTTGCTGCGCTGCAGCGGGATGCTCTGCGCGGGGTGGGGTGGGGGCGGCGCACCCCTCCTCCCGCCGGCGTCTTCTCCGAAGGTCCCCTCCGGCGGTGGCCGCTGTGGCAGCTGGGCTGACTGGGTTTCGGAGCAGGGTTGATGGAGGGAAGGGACACAGAAAGGTGCCCGGAGCCCCCTTGGCACCTGCGTCAGATGCTGGCCGGCGAGGGTGCGGAGAGAGAGTGAGGGACCTTGAGCGGTGCTGCGCGCGTCCTCAGCTCTGTGAGCCCCCTCTGGCACCGCGGGGAGGTAGGTGGGCGGGAATGGTGCGCGGTGACACATACATAGGGGCAGGCGGGGGAGGGGAGGGCACACGCGAGGGGTGGGGGCGAGCACACAGGGAAACCCCACCCCCGGGGGCCGGTCTACAGAGGGAGGGGAAGGCAGGGACGTCCGGAGCGCGCTGGACCCGGCCTGGGGACCGCGCTCAGCTGGGGTAGGCGCCCGGAGCGCAGGGCACGAGAGGAGCGCGAACGCCCCGTAGCTCCCGGGCCCCGCGGAGGAAAGCCGCGCGGGCAGCGCTGGAGGGCCCGCGTCTGCATTGCGGTCGGCAGCTCCGCAGTCCAGGCGGCCCCGGAGGGCTGCGCCCGCAGAGTGCCGAGAGCACCCGGCTGGTGCTGTTAGGGGTGGCAGGCAGGGGCTCCCGGGCACCTGGCGGTGATTTGCAGTTGAGCCCTAGAGAGACGAACGCGAAGGAAGGCGCAGGAGGAACCCCTACTCTGGGGCTGCGATTTGAAAGAACCCTCATGGAGCACTGCTGGAAAGTTTTGGGGGTGGGGTGCCCTGAGACCCCAGACGAGGCAGCCATAGAGGCACAAGGCACAAGGGAGGAAGGGGAGAGGGGGGAGGGTATCTTCAAAAGTCAGCATAGACCAAGGACATCTCAAGCAGGAATTTGCTACCGCCTCTATGGCTCTCTTTAACAAAACTGTTTTCTGGTAAAAGAATTAAAAAAAAAAATCAGGAGTCTGAATACCTCCTGTGAGCTAGTTGCAACACACAGTAATTTTACTTTCTCTAACAAAATTAGATTAAATTAAATATTACAACATCACCCCTCAGCTCCCAACGATGCTCATACGATGGAGCTTAGAAAGGGGTGAAGTCGCCCACCAAGCTGGGGTCTAACTCCAAACCAAGGTCACCTCTCGGAGCCACAGGAGCAGCTGGTCAGGCTGCAGTGCGTTTGGGGGCTGGGGCTTCAGACTGCTTTGCTGATGGCCTTGAGAGGAAGCTGGTGTGCTTCTCATTAAAACACCGTGGCCTTAGGCGTTGTGGAAGTCTCCCGAATCTTCGCGCTGGGCAAGAGGTGGCTTCTTTGCAAATGACATAGTACAGAGATAAAACTGACCACGTGTTTCCTTGATGGAAAGGTCAGAAGCGTTTTGCCTCAGTCTCCCCAGGCTGTTGGAATTGTGTGGGCATCTCATCGGCCAGCTGTATTCGGGACTGGCCCTGGCCCAGAGCATCCTCTGTACAGGGGTTGAAGCCCACCTTCCAAGCCTGACAGCTGGGCTGTGGCTAAGGTGTTCTGTTGGCTGGCCATTCTCTCCCTGCCTTCTTTTCCACCTGTACATTGGCTGCTCTGGATCATGCTCAGCAAGTTTCAGAGCAAAATGTCTCCGAGGCTAGAGCCTTCGCTTTTAGAAAAATGGAGTGAAATCTTATGAGTTGCTGGGCTCGGAAAAGGAACTTTCTAGAAACATCAATCTCCTTAAAAATTTTAAATTAGAAAAAAAAATTTTTGGAGGAAATACCGGTCTGTTAAATTCTAATGCATTTCTCATGTCCTGTTCTGGGTGACAACAGACTGTTCTTCTCTGCGTGTTGGGATGTTTGGCATATATCCTGGGGCACCTTGGGTTGATAAACAGCAATCCGAGTCAAGGATGAATACTCATTAGGTAATTCACCTTTGTAATGAGGGGAACAAACATTAACTGATCATCTCTGAGTGTTGATGAACAGACAGCTGTCATTTTGTATATGGTGTATGTTTTCTGGGGCCACGGGCTCCCAGGTACACACTAAGACACGGAGACTCCAAGGTCACCCATGGGTGGTAGGGGCAGATTGATGTGGCATCACACTGCCTTCAGGAGGATGCACACAGTTCAGGATAATGTCCGGACACTTTGAAGCCTGGGTTCCAAGAACCAAAGTCACGACTTTAGAAAGCCCTGAGTGGCACATAGACACTTGTCCCATCCAACTCTGGAGTCCCATTCCTTGGGCAGTCTTTCTGGTGTTGTTCATCTGTTCTCTGCTGGAACACTTACTAATTTTTCAGTACGGCTTTGCAGTCAGTTGGTGTCTTTGGCAAGCCAGCCGATGCCACCTGCTGTCACTGATAAGCCCTGACCTCCTCTCTGTGCAGTGTGTGTGGTCCACAGACTCTCGTGCCAGCTGGGAGCTTGTGAGAAACACGAGTCTCAGGCCCATCCCAGGACTCAGAATCTTTGCTTTCCCAAGATTTCCCAGGTATTTCACATACTAGCATGTGAGATACGAAGCTGAGCTGTTGTGATGACATCACTCAGCCGGCCATGCGATCACAGAGCCATAGAAGGAGCGGCTCCGGGTGGTGAAGGCCCCTTCTGCTAGCATGCTAGTAGTCTCCATGGCACCCCATAGGCTGGCAGCATGCTTTGCTCAGATTCACCCACGAGGTTTGACCTTTAGAGGCCATGCCTCCTTTTCTCATGGTTTCTGGGTACTTATGAAGCTCTCAGGCTCCAGAGCAGCTCGTGTGCTCCTGTCTCAGTATGAAATCAGCAGTGAACAAAGTGGGTCCATTTTCACCCTTTGCCCACATCCCTTAAACCTCTTGTACGTGGCCATTGTCTCCATATTTAAATCAGCGTGTTGTTTTCTCTCTCAGCATCTCCTTCTTTTGGGCCGGGCATCCTTGCTTCTTTCCACCCTTTCTCGAGATCTCAACCGATCTCCACTGGTCTATAGAAATCGTCACTCAGTGAGTGAAATCTCACCGCGTATGAAATCTGCACTGCCCCTGAGAAGGTGGTTTAAAACGGAATTCAGTCTGTTGATAAGTTCAACCTGGGGTGGGGGTAGGGTGAAGAGGGCCTCACTTCCTTTGTCTGAATCCTGTGCTTTTAGTTTGTGCAAACTACATCTTTCAACCAATCTTTCTGATAGTCTTATCAAGGTTGAGCCTGCAACTTCCTCACCCAACCCACTGTGACCCCATGTCTTCCCTAGCTTGTCCTGGTATGAGGAAGGGGTGGGACATGATCTCTGTTGTTTTTCTGTGATCACCCTCATACATTCAGCTCACCTCTCCATAGAATCTCAGTGCTATGTGATTGCTGTTGCTTACTGTTGCTTTCAGTAGCACACCTTCTATGAAGGTCACCACCATATCACCCAGGATAGCACCTAGGGCCAAAGCCTAGAGCAGGACCCTGGAGGCAGTCCCCCCCCCTAGGATGGCACAGCTCCATATTCTGGTTGTTATGGTGATGTAACAAGTCCCCCCCCCTCATTTAGTGGCTTAAAACAGTAACAATCATTTATCATCACTTGTGCTTTCTACAGTCAGAAATTTGGAGACACTCAGCTGGGTACTTCCAGCTTGGATTGTCTCATGAGGTCATACTTAGTGAACTGATAGCTTTCCAGAGGTTTGGGGACCCACAGCTAAGGTGGCTGGCTCACACGATTGGCAGGGTAGGGCTGGCTGCTGGTTAGCAGCCACCAACCATGGTGAATGACGTAGAGGCCTGGCAGGAAGGAAACACTTCTGTACCCTTTCTAGCTTTGGGGGTCACACATGTCACCTCCACCATATTGGATGGGTCCCTAAGACCACCCCTGAACTAGTGCAGATAACGGTGTATCAAGGAATGAAGATTGCTGGAGGCATGTTGGTGGCTCTCTTGTACTCTCCACTGACTCTTAGAATACAGGCAATCTCCCAGGGCACTGAACTGTGTCACCGTAGAATACTTTGCTTCTGTTTCTTACAGGGAGACACCATGTAAAGGCCTTGTTAAATGTGGGTCTGAGTCACTAACAGAATTCCATGGTTGTATCTGTCCAGTTCTCAGTGTAAGCAAGCAGTCCAGTGTGGCTTTTGGGGGCAACACAACACATCCCGGTGTCTACAGGACAGGTACCCTTAGTGAGTTGCATCAGGCTATCGATGGACCTCTTTATGCCGCCCTTCACAGCTCAAGGAGTTTGGATCCTTAACTCTTTTCCCAAGATGGTTTGTTTCTGGATGCCTTGGTCTCTAAAATAAAGTTTCCAGGGCTGGTTGCTGGTGGCAGGTGTGGACTAGCCAGGGAGGAGCAAAGATGGGCCTGTCTTCCTTCTTATACCTTGAAACATTTGGCTCCTCCTTTTGGTCACATTTCAGAGCAATGTCACACCTTCTGTTCGACATTAAAACTTGGAGATAATTAAAATCAGACTACTGGGGCTGGGGAGACAGCTCAGTTGGTAAAGTCTTTGGGGTGCAAACATAAGAACCTGAATCCAATCCCGAGAATCCATCTATAAAACCCAAGCATGTGGCATATACTTGTAAAGCCAGGGCTGGGAGGTAGAGACGGGAGATCCCTGCAGCTCTCAGGCCAAACAACCTCTTCTGCTTGAGGAGCTCCAGGCTAGTGAAAGACCCCATCTCAAAAGAACAAGAATATGATGCTTGAGGGATGATTGACATGACCCCCGTACAGTCACCCTACGTACCATACCAACATACAAATAAAAATAAAATAAATAAAATGAAATTAAACAATTTTCACTTAGGTCACAAGAAAGGGTGTCTTGTCCATGTGAGGCCACAACATAGTTAGGAACAGGGCAATTCCTTACAGCCTGACAGCCTGGCATGCAAATTTCTGTTTTGTATAGCACTTTGGGCAAGCTTCTTAATCCACTGGATCATTTCCAACCTATAAATGAAGGCATCCCAGAGAATTGTGAGAGTTAATGTAAGACGGGGACTCTTGGCCTGGACCTGAAGAGGGACTGGTCTGGGTGCAGAGTGGTCGATTTCCTTCTTTCCTAGTCCCTTACAAACCTCTCTCAGTATGTGCTTTGCCTTTGGGGCATGTGTGTGTGTGTGTGTGTGCACATGCTTTCTTCATTTGTAAAAGAAGCTAAAAATAAGGGCACAGTAAAGATAAACACTGGCTGTTATGAGACGTAGGTGGGGGGGTGGGATGGGGGGATGGGTTGTCGTCTTTTCTGGAGGCAAAGGGCCATAGAAATATAATAAAGAAAACCCTCTTTAGGCCAGAATAGTGCCAGGAAATAGAGCCTCCTGGTCCCCAATGGCGTGTTTGAAAAGTGCCATTTTATTACTTTAACACTGTACAAGTGAAGAGGGAAATGTTCTAATAATAAAGAACACGGGGTAACTTAATGAAACACTTCCAAGTCCCCACGTGTCTGTGTGGAACAGTGACACACGGAACAGGAGAGCGTTGTGTCACTGAAGACCCGGGAGGGCATGCCTGGGAAGCTGGTGTTTTGGGACGCGCTGGTTTGCACTTTCTCTCTGAATTCATGCTAGGCTGGTCTTTCAGCAAAACCCTGCAGTTTATAAATGGAAACCACAGCAAGTGTTTTTACTCATGCCTCCTCCACATATTTACTACTGAGGCTCCCTGTGAAGGGAGTGGGATGCCGCTGTCTTGGTTTAGGTAGCATCACCGTCACCGCCCCCAGCATCGGCACCAGCATTTCCCAGGCAAGTCTAGGGAAGGAGGAGTGAAACTCTGTAGCCTTCACCTTTCAGCTGAGGATCTCATGTAGGGACGTGCTGAGTGGGGCTCGGCTGTCTTGGTGTATATGGCATCACCATCACTCACCTCACCACCCTGTTATCACCACCACCATCACAACCACCACCACCATCTCCCAAGCGGTCTAGGCGAGGAGGACTGGGATTCTGTGTTCTTGAGTCGCTTACTTCCTATGCACCCCTCTGTGGCTCTTGAGAGCCTGTTCCCTCTGCCCTGGAACCTAAGGGTCTGCCTCCCACACCCTAGGCCTGAACTGGCTCTTCGATATTTCCTGAGTCCTGCTCATCAGAATCTCTTGGGCCTGATCACCCAGCCCTTGTCATATTGGGCCTGGTGTTTTCATCTTCTTTCAGCAATGAGCATCGAATATTTTTTTGAAAAATCGTTATAGATTTTCACATACAGATACAGAATACACACTGAAAACCACGAGGTGGTACAAATACATACCTCCATGTACAGGACGTATAGGTAGCAACTCAGCAGTATAAAAACTGTCTGCTAATTGATCATGCAGCACACGTACGTAATCTCATCACTTGGGAGACTGAGCCAGAGGAGGGTCAGGAGTTCAAGGTCAGTGTAGGCTACATGAAATCTTGTCTTAAAAACAGCAGCAGCAACAACAAATACCCACAATCCAATGTAATATTAAAATGACCCATTAATGTGCAAACCTGCAGATATCTCTTATCTATGCAAAACTTGGCACTTATTTCACATTGCATGTTTCTTGAGATTTTTAGGCGTTGTTATTGCTGCATTTGGATTTTTTCCTGTGTATTCCTTTAATGAGGGAGAAAAAGGAAAAATGGTAGTGTTAAACAGGATTATCTTTTATCATTGGTTTGCCTGTTTGCCTCCAAACCTCTCTCTGTTTTGAACAAGGTCTCATTCTGCAGCCCGGGCTAGCCTTAAACTCACGATACTCCAGATTTAGCTTTCTGATTGATGGAGTGAAAGGACATGCCCACCTAAGCCAGCGCATGCTTTAACATTTTTGGTAATAGCTGTTTATTGAGTACTTACTATCTGCCTAAGGTAGGCACTGTACCCAGCCTCCTTTCCTTCCCTTTTCTAATACTGTGATAAATATTGTATGTCCTGTGTGTAGAAAGCATCACAGTCCTTTTTACTAAGACTGGAGGCGAACAGAAGAGTGAGGCCTCCCACTCAAAGGAGACACCATTACTCAGCTCTCACTAAAGCCACCCCTCAAGACCTCAGGCTCACTGTCATCCCATTCCACAGTTCCTATAGAAATAGAAGTTACCTGGGCTCCCTTTTTGTGAGAAGCCAAAGACTGGGACTTTCAGATAAGATTAGATGATGACTATGAAAAAGTTTAAATATGTTGTCTGCACACTGAAGGATGGGCAGTGTGCATCTATGTATCACTGTGGTGATGCAGGTGGGGAATAGACTGAAAGAGACAGGAGTCGGGTGGGTGGTAGCTGGGAGATCAGAGTAGCAGCAAGGGTGACCAGGAGGGGTGACTGGCTACGTGGGTGATATAGAGGGTAGTGAGACAAGATGAGTTTCAGAAATGGAAGATGAGTAGAAGACAGTGAGCAGGATGTGTGAGTTTGGAACCTGGGAGACAGCCGGCCTGAAACGTAAACAGGAGGCATTGATTTCAACTCAACAAACATGGAGATATATTCTGATCAAACACAGTAATGAAGGAGGATTATGGAAGAGGGAAAAAAGGCAGGTAAAGAGAAATGGCTGAACATAATGTAAGAATGGAGAAAGGGAGAGAGGAAAAGAGGAGGGGAGGGAGAGAATATGACTCAGAAATAAAAAGGGTGACTTTTAAAGACCCTCCCACATTCAAGAAAAGTGACATATGTCTTAGTTTGGGTTACTGTTGCTGTATGAAACACCATGACCAAAAGCAAACAGGGTGAGGAACAAGTTTATTTGGCTTACGTTTCCATAGCACTGTCCGTTATCGAAGGAAGTTGGGACAGGAACTTGGGACAGGAAGGAAGTTGGGGCAGGAACCTGGTGGCAGGAACTGTGCAGAGCCTATGAAGGGATGCTGCTAACTGGCTTGCTCAGCCTACTTTTTTTGTAGAGCCCAGGACAATCATCCCAGGATGGCACCTCCCACAATAACTCAGGCCCTCCACCACCAATCACTAATTAAGAAGATACCTCACAAGCTTGCCTACAGCACAATCTATGGAAGCATTTTCTCAGGTGAGGCTCCTCCTCTCTGATGACTCTGGCTTGTTTCAAATTGACATAAAACTGTCCATGAAGAGGTTCTAGGGTAAAGGAAATAAATATGGGTACTGTCGAGGGGCAGACCTGCGTGAGAGCTGGGGTTCTAGCCTGTCCCATGACAACCTCTTTTGTTGCTGAGGTGTTTTCTGACCTTCCGAGGTTTGTATCCATAGAGCCTGACAGAACAAAAACTCCTGACATTTGCTCCTTCCCCTGACCCAAGGAAAGAAGATAGAACTGTGATCTTAAGGATCTGATATGCCTTAAATGTCACACCAAGGTAGAAGTCTCCCTCTGCACTTAGCTCTGCTTTTCTGAGAACCTCTCTACCTAGCAAGAGCCATATGCAGTCTGACCTAGGACATACAGAGCTTTAACCTCTGAAAGCAGCAAGCAGACATGATATTTATTCAGGTGGACTGTGTTTGATCGCATTACTAACAAGCTTTCTCATTTCTTATTTCCCATGATTGAATGAAGTACATTAACCAGGCATGGTAGCACACACCTGTTATTCCAGTACTGAAATGATAAAGGCGGTGATCAAGAGTTCACGGCCAACCTTGACTACACGATGGGTTTGAGGCCAGCCCCAGGCTACAGATAGTCATGGCATAGCACATGTGAAATCAAGTCCCCAGCCAGAAACTAAGTTTTGCTTGTGTTACTAAGATTATACAACTATGTAAGGGACCCTTACAATGCAATTAAGAAGGAGAAAAATCGATAGAGTGACCAAGAGCCCCAACAGAAAAGGAGTGTCTATGAGGAAGCTAATATTAAACAACTCACTGGCTGGAGGGAGATGGGTGACAGAGCCGAAGTGGAGAATGCGAAGAACTGAGTGGGGCTGGTGAGGTTAGAAACAAGAAAAAAATATTCAAATGCAAATGTGGGAGACCTAAAGAGTAGTTTTATTGAAGGGGCAGAAGGACTTCCTCCCAAAGCACCCCAGTCTGAAAGCAGTTGATCCCCTCAGCCAGGTGATCCAAGTCTCCATCTACCCAAATCTCACACGTGGACATTTGCACCCGTCCGTGGCCCCTCTTCGGGTTGAGTAGCTTTTCCAGAGTCCTAAGCCTGAGCACAAGGCATCTATTCACCCTGCCAGGTTTGAAATTCTCTGAAATTCCTTTCCCTGTAACGCCTTCTCCCGAGTACACTGTGCATCTTTTCAAATTTCAGACATAAACAGCGGTGTGGCCCTGCCTGGCAACCCCCTTCTCGCTCTCCAGATAAAAATAGCAAGGGCTGAGGGAGGAAAGCCTGGGGACAGTGGGGTTTTGTGGATGCGCTGTTTATATGGCTGTTTCTAGCCTTCTTTGCCTATTCTGGGGAAGGGTGTCTCCAGGGAGGGGCTCTCAGGGGCATTCTTAAGGGATTGATCATCTCTGGCACCTTGGTCCCTTCCATTCTGGCCCCAGGTCACATCTCTGGGACTGTGTAATTAACTCTGCATCCCAGGGTGAGACACGTTTACCTGAGGCTGTTGGCTTGGGTGTCACCCCAGTGGCTGTGGAGGATGGAATGAATGGAGGCTGGGAGGGAGTTCAGCATTTGCTCAGCTAGTGACCCCCTGGGTTGGGGGTGATGTCACAAAGGCTCTGTGCTCCTGTGGACAGGTGGAAGACCTCAAGGGGTTTGTCAGATACAGCTCATGTACGCCATTCAGGGCAGGGGGCAATGAGAAGCACTGAGCAGGAAGTGTTTGAGTGAGGCCTAATAAGATCTCTTCTGGAGGCAGCAAAATCGTCTATCAGTGACTGTCCTCCAGGCTCACTTTCCTCCTCACTAAAGGGGAACTGCAGTATCCCCCATTGGAAAGTATACTACGGGGTCTTGTTGCTTTTCCATTTATACCCGCCCAAGTTCTCCTCCTCATCTCTCCCATCTCCACCCACCCCCTCAGGGGGCTCCCATAGGCTCACTTTAATGTGGCAGTGCCCTGCCACTATGTCATTGGGCCATAAATAATAGCAGCCTTCCACAATCCCCTTTCTTCTGCTTCTCTCCTGCTCTGTCCCAGCAGCTTCTTCTTTCCTTCCCTTGCTGAGACCCCAGTTTACCACTGACATCTACAGTGTCTGCTTCCCATCTTACTAGACTGTGGGCTTCGAAGCAAGAGAAACGCATATCCCTCATCCCATCCATGTGTAAGACAAACACAATCTCCCAATAAATAGTGAGTGGATGAATTTGTCTGTTTTGTGTCCCCTGTGTCTGGGACAGGGCAATGCTCACAATGAATCATAATTACTCACCTGTATTGAGCACCGTGTGTTAGGGGTTGTGTTAAATACTTTGTTTAGAAACTTATTCAGTAACCATAGCAACTTTATGATTTATAAAGGTCACCAATTATTCCTATTTTTTTTTAAAGGAAATTGGGAAGTCAAATACGTTACCCCAAATCACACAGTTAATGAATGGCAGAGCCAGAATTTGGTAGCAGACAATATGGCTCTATGTGTGTTTAACCCCTCCCTGCCCAGCAGAGTGAGGAGAGCAATGAGTTTCTCACAGGTGTTTGCAAATGTGCACTTGTTCTCCCTTCCTCTCCTGCCCATTTGATAGAAATGATAACGTTTGGGCTTTGTAAAATGCCGTAAAGTTGTAAAGTGTGTGATCAGGAGTAGGAACTTGTCGGGACTCCTAGGGTAGATGGGAAAACCTCGGTACCCTCACCCAGCATCCGTCACTGTCTGGGGATAGCTGACAGAGATGTTGCTTAAATAACAGGCAAGAAGATGGCTGGACAGGGGAGAGCTGCAACCTGAAGCTTGAGCTAAGTGGGGGTTGGAGTTAAGCAAAGCAACATATGAAGCCATATGTCTATATGTTCTCCACAAGAGCAAAATAGAGTGTTGGTGGAAAGCTGAATCACCCTAGAACTCACTGCGGGCGGGGCTAACAGGCCATTCTAGTGAGGCACCTTGTCAGGCTCCAGGGACAGAAATTCTCCCTGGCCAATGAGAAAGCATGAAAGGGGAAGTTAGTCTTCATTAAATCCAGGCAGGAAAGGTACTGCTCCCAAGCCTGATGTCACACCTCATAGCTCTTCTCCACTATTCAGCTTCCCTCCTGGGCTTTCTAGATGGTAGCAGCTCGACCCCGCTGAACCTGCCACTGGGGTCAGAGTGGATGAGGGAGGTCGTTCTGGTGCCTACTAGGTTCTTGCTGCCAAAAGAGCCTGACACATCCTGACAGTGTCCTGGATGTATCAATTCCCACATAGTATCCTGTGGTCCAGACTTATTCTTCATGGAAGGGAGGAGAGAGCAACTTCCTCATGGTTGTTCCTCTCCAGGAAAGGCCTTCAGGACCTGGTGGCTACATTTAAGTTATGTTCTGGGTCTAAGTTCTTGGGAAAATGAAGAATGATCAAGGTGCTTTCCATGTCACCTCTTAGCCCTGGGAAGCTGCCTTTGGTCCATTTTGTTCCTTGGATCCTGAGACAAACTTTTGGAATTCACAGAGGGATACCTCCAAAAGATGGCAATGTCACCGAAGGCTAGTTGGTGCGACCCCACAATTTATCCCATCCTTTCCGTGTGCAATGCTTAGCCTCCTCATCTTGATGGGATCTGGAATCACCTAGAGTTCAACTGAGAAGAGAAGACCCACCCTGAATTAGGGCGATACCATTCCATGAGCTGGAGTCCCAGACTAAATAACGATAAGAAAGTGAGCGGAACACGGGCATTCACCTCTCGCTGCTTCCTGATTGCAGACACAGTGTGACCACTTGCCTCACACTCCTGCTGCCGTGCCCTCCTTGCCATGATGGACTGCACCTCCTCAAACTGTGAGCCAGAAATAAACCCATTTTTATTTAAGATGCTTATGTCAGAACGCTGAGAAAAGAAACTAGCACAGCATGTTAAGACCACTCGAAGGATGGCCAGTGGGATGTTCTGCTTTGCTCTCCAGGATGGATACAGGCACAAAAATGAGAAGGGGGGTGGGGTGGGGTAGGACCACAGTTCACAGGCTCAGCTTCTTACTCACTTGATGTGTCTGGTGCCAGTGAGTCTACTCTTTCTCACTCAATGAATGAGGAACACTGAAGAGAAGTCGGCAAGCTCACGGGAAGCTAGAGAAAAATCAAGGCTAAAGAGTTCAAGATTTCTCTCTCCTACAAGACGTACGGTCTCAGTGCAGGTGTTTGTGTTGGAACCAGACCATGAGAAGCTTGGAATTGCTTCATTCTTGCTCCAGAGAGTTTCTGAGTTGTTGACCTGGGTCCATTTCTGCAAGTTCAAGAACTGGAGCCAGAGGTGGCAAATGAGGATGAGAATTAGGGTCCGAGTTGTAGAAAAAAGTCTACCCACTTCCAATGCCTGCACGGGGCAGGGCAAGGTTTACATGGAAAGTAAGTATGAATTCATAACAAATCAGAATCAGAAGAAAAGCGGTAGAGGACCACAGTCACGTTAGAGATGTTAAGACCTGGGACTGTGAAGGTCTGAGTAGCTTTGTATGTAGAGTCTGAAGACAGTGGTCAGGAGAAAGGCGCTCCCTTCCAAGCTGGATCTCTACAGGAGAGCTGTCTTCATGTGTCTTTAAAAGAAGATATTTCTTTTTAAAAGTTTATTTATTGGTTGTGCATGTATGTGTATGCCTATGTATGTGTATGTACATGTATGTACGCGGCATGTCTATGGAAGCCAGAGGGCGACTTTGTGGGAATGGTTCTTTCTTTCCACCTTCACTTCAAGTGAGCTCAAGGAATTGAACTCAGATTGCTGGGGTTCTGCAGCCAGTACCCGCACCTGCTGAGCCATCCTCCTCACGGTGCCTTACAGAATGCCAAATCTTGTTGGCATTATTGGCACACGGCCTTGGGTAAAAGATGGAAAAACCTTTCTCCCGGTGTCAAGGCAATGTGGCCTTGGTGACGCTGTGATTTTGGGATGCCTTTCCTCCAAAACCACAAAAGAATAAATTACTGCTGCTTTAAGCCAACTTCTTTAGCTAACCCTAATTTTTCCTCCATTTCATGCACCCTTACTTTTCTTTACCCACAGTCACATCTGGCCAGCCCACCTTCTGTCTTGTTTGTCTGTTTGTTTTTTGAGATGTTTTGTAGTTTTCAAAGAAACGTTTTTTTACCTGTATGATGGTTTGTTCGGAGTTACTTCTGGTGTGTGGTATGAGTTCTATTCCCCACTACCACAGATATTCTTTCCACTCCTGTCTGAATCAGCACTTTTGATGGATGTTCACACACAGCCTATTTCTGTGCCCCCTGCTCTGCTGTGCTGATGTCTGTTCACGCACGGATGTCATACGCTCTCGACGAGGAGAGCCTTAGTTTTATAGTTTGATTTGAAATTAAATGCATCTCAACCCCACCTCCCTCAATAGGGATTGGCCGGGGGGGGCCTTACACATGCCAGACTCACTCCACCACTGTGCTAACTTTTCAACCCCAAGTGCCTCAATTTACAAAAGCGTTTGGGTTACGTAAGGCCATTTGCAGACATAAATGTGAAAACCAGATTAACAGTTTCAAGAGATGTCTTCGGTTTTATGGTGATTGATCTGAAAACATTTGACAAATTGGCGTTTTAGCACTGCCCAAGTATCCTCATGCATGATATGCTACATCTCCCCATTTGTTTCGTTTTTTTTTTCTAATTATTTGTCTTAGTAGCGTTCTGTAGTTTATAGGGTTTCAGTTGTATTGTAGGACCTTAAATTTCAACCTCAAACTTTAACCTGGAACTCTTGAGCTTCATAAGGCCTCAAAGTCCTAATCATGAGCTTTTTTGCTCTCATCAAAGAGACTCCCCACAAAACAACAACAACAACAACAACAAAAAGAGCCTCCACTTGGCCGGTACCCTGTTAGCTATAATCTGCTAGGTCCTCAAACTAGGCTCAGTTCTTGGCCAGACTGTTGCCATTATTCAAGCAAACTGATTACATCCACTCAATAGGTCACTTCCCTCTCTTGTTACTACAAAGTAGTAGCTGTCATCCATAACCTGGCTGCTTTTCTCTTTTCTCAAGTATGACAACTGGGTGGCCCTGAGTGATGTATCATATTCTTTTCCCTTGAGCTGTGAGAGCTATTAATCTTTTGTCCCCACACCTCTCTAGTGTTGGGTGTCATGTGTAACAGTTTCATATTCTTTGGGGGAACATGAGGGTGGAATCCTTCCTTCATCAACAGAGTAAACAGGAAGTTATCTGCATATAGGCCTTATTCATCTTTCATCAAGTATATTTCTAAAAAATATTTTTAAAGTCATGGTGAGATAAACATATCATACAACTGAGCATTTTTACCCTTTTTAAGTTTACACTTTGGTTGAAGTAAGCACTTGAACATTATTGTGCAAAGAACCCTTTCATCCATCTCTAGAATGTTTTATAGCTTGCACAATTGGAAGTCTAAGTTAATTAAACAGCAACTCTCCATTCTTATTGCTCCTGGGGACCGGGGTCTACTTCCCGTCTCTATGAAACTGATGGTTCTATGTGGCCTGTGTAGTGAAAATGTGTACTATTTGTTTGTGTGTGTGTGTGTGCGTGACTAGCTCATCTCACAGACTGTAACATCGCTAAGATTCACCCATGTTGTAGTATGTGTTACTTCCCTTCATTCTTAAGATGGCGTCTTAGTGTTCTGTTGCTGTGAAGAGACACCATGACGATGCCAGCTCTTATAAAGGAAAATATTTAATTGGGGCTGGCTTACAGTTTCAGAAATTTAATCCATTGTCATTTGTCATGGCCGGAGGCATGGCAGAATGCAGGCAGATACGGTGCTAGAGAGGCAGCTAGGAGTTTTACATCTGGATCTGCAGGCAGCAGGAAAGGAATGAGCCACTGGCCTGACGTGAGCTTCTGAGACCTTGAAGTCCTCCCCCTAGTGACACACCCCTCCAACAAAGCCCCACCTACTCCAACAAAGCCATACCTTTCAGTAGTGCCAGTCCCTATGAGCCTAATAGGGCCATTTTTTTTAATTTAAACCATCACAATTGGACAGTATCTCATTGTATACACTTACCACAGTTTGTTTATTGACTCATCTGCTAATGGATCACATTTTAGATCGCTTTGGATTGTGTCTGTATGTTACTTGGAACTGAACCCAGAGACTTGATTATGCTAGGCAAAATATACACTACACCCCAACTCAAGGCATGACTTTTTCTGTATTTCTTCTTCTTTTTAATTGAGTATTTGGAAATACCACATCATGCACTCTGATTGCATAATCTTCTAGTTCTCCCATGTCTGTCCCCCCTCCCCTGAACTCCCCACCTTTCTCTCCAAAAGGAGAAAAAAAACCAAGTCCATTTGTGCTATCCATATAGTCACTAGAGCATGGTCAAATTCCTAGTGGTCAGCCGCCCCCAAAAAGGATGAGTCTTTCTCCACCTGCATTCACACCAGAAACTGGAAGCCATCAGCTGAGGAGACCCCTGGGATAGCCAGAGAGGGGTGGAGCTGGCTTTCCCTTGAGGGGCAGGGCTAGCTCTCCTGTGCCCTCCCAACCGCCTGAGCCATCATGTTGTTGGGCCTGTGAGTGTTGGGGTACTTTTTATATTTCTTTTACTAAATGCTTTATTTGCTCAGGTCTACATTTTTAAAACTCAAGCACCCATGTCGACTCCTATTCTGCTACATGAGGACCTTTGATGGCAGGGCAGCTGTTCTTTCTTTCCCTTTCTTTCTTTTTTCTTTTTTTTTTTTTAAAGGTACATTTATTTTATTTTATGTGTATGAGTGTTTTGCCTACATGTATATATGTATTCCATGTGCATGCCTGGGAGATCAGGAGAAGTCATCAGATTCTCTGAAACAGTGGGTGCTGGGAATCAAATCTGAATCTTTTGCAAGAGTGGCAATTGCTCTTAACTGGTGAGCTCTCTCTCCAGCCTCCAGGGCCATGATTCTCAATAAGAAATGTGAATGATGTCCTTAATGCTGAGGCTCTGCTTTTGGGTCTGGATGAAGTTCCAGGACTTGCATACTTTGGAGGGAAGACTTCCCCGGATTAAAAGCAGTGGAGTTTTTGTTTACTCCCCTTTTCATTCATGGGTTTATTACGTCATTGTACTCAACTCCGAGGCTCCACAAGTCAGCAAAGACCAGAAGCAGCAACAGGGGAGCAAGAAGACACTGCATTCTGTGTGGGGTACACATAGGGGTTGACTGAGCCTTGTGGGCAGAATGGGTGATTTCTGTGGTCCTGGGTGCCTCTGTGGTTGTTACAGTTTGGCGATTTGGAGTGGCCTCCCCACAAGGCCAGGTTACAGCACTCCAAACGTGAGGTCCTTCTTGAGGTTAAGCCTGTGGGTTATCGTCCCTATAGTACTGGACTTTCCAGCTTTGTCTTGGTAGGGCTATGTCACGCTGTCTCCAAATGCTCTGTCCCTAATGGAAAGTTTTGTTCTCTAGACATACAGAGAGAAAGCCCTGTTGGCTCGGAGTGTGTTCCATGACCACCGAGCCATCCACATAACTTGGTCTCGGTCCACTGTGCCTTGTTTGTTTACTGTCTGGGTTTCTTCTCCTAGCATATTGCCTGTCCCTACTCCCATTTGGCCGTTCTTCTCTGTGTTCCTCTACCTGACCAGTGTTTCTGGAAACATTGTCCTCCTGATTCCCCAGAATCTGCAACCCAGCCTACAAGCCAGGACCCTGGGTCCAGGCACGTTGTATGTTTTTCCTCCTGGAAGTTCTATAAGGAGGCAGGGACTCTGCCAATCATCCTCCAGCATAGCCCAGAGGCCTCCAGGGGGCAAGCAGAAGGTGCAAGTAGGAGGATCAGAAGTTCAAGGTCATGGTGGCACAAACCTTTAATCCCAGCACTTGGGAGACAGAAACAGGTGGATCTCTGTGAGTTCGAGGCTAGCCTGGTCTTAATCTTTATTCAGAAGAGCAAACAGGACAGACATCAGAAGTAGGAGAAGACAAGGAACAGGACAGGAGCCTTCCACAGAGGACCTCTGAAAGACTCACCCACCAAGGTATTGAAGAAGATACTGAGACTCATAGCCAAACTTTGGCCAGAGTGCTGGAATCCTTATGGAAGAAGAGGGATATAGAAAGACCTAGATGGGACAGGATCTCTGCAAGAAAAATGACAGAGCCAAAATACCTGGATCGTGTGGCAAGGGGCTGCAGGGACCCATACTCTAACCAAGGACCACTCATGGAGAGGACATAGACCCTCTGTTTGAAGGAAGCCCATTGGTTGCTCAGTTTCTAAGTGGGTTCCCTAGTAAGGGGTATAGGGGCTGTCTCTGACATAAACTCAGTGGCTGGCTCTTTGATCAACTCCCCCTGAGGGGTGCAGCCTTGCCAGGCCACAGAGGAAAATGATGCAGCCAGTGTTTATGAGTTCTGAGAAGCTAGAGTCAGATAGAAGGGGAGGAGGTTCTCCCCTATCAGGAGACTAGGGAAAGGACATAGGGGGAGAAGAAGGAGGGTGGGTGAGCCTGGAGGAGATGAGGAAAGGGGGCTACAGAGGGAATACAAAATGAATAAATTATAATGAATACATAAATAAAATAAAATTAAAAAACAAAACAAACAAGCAAACAACCTCCCTCCCTCAGCACCAGCTTTTCATTTACTCTTTCTCCAGACCTTGGAAATTATTCCTGAACTGTCTCTCAGTATGAATTTAACTCCTCTATGTACCTCATCTAAGAAGAATCATATAGCATTTGTCTTTTGTTACTTTTTTCACTGAGAATATATTAAATTTCATTCATGTGGTAGTATTTGTCAGAATTTCCTCTTTTAAAGCTAAATTATATTATACTGTATAATACCTCTTGTTTCATTTCTTCATCTATCAATAGACTCCAGCTGCTTCTACTCTTGGACTGTTCTGAACAGTATTGTGGTGGGCGTGGCTGTGAAAGCATCTCTCTGAGATTCTGCACTGAGATTTCAGTCCTTTCATATGTATGCCCAGAAGCAGAGTAACGGATATGGTAATGGTAATTTCTACTTTTAATTTTTTGACAGGCCTTCACTCCAGTTTTGATAGCAGCCACAGCATTCTGTGTTCTTACCAACAGTGCCCAAGGGTGGGCACAGCCTACCAGCACTTGCTATTTTCTGTAGCAACTATCCTAATTGGGCATGAGGCAGTATTTCATTGTAGTTTGAATTTGTGTTTCTTTAGTGAGTAGAGATGTTGGTGACTTTTCTTTCTTTCTTTCTTTCTTTCTTTCTTTCTTTCTTTCTTTCTTTCTTTCTTTCTTTCTTTTAGAAATGCCTACTCGAATCTGTTACCCACTTTACAAAAGGCAACTGTGATGCCTGCCTGTTAACATCTTTTATTATTATTTTTTTTTCCAGCTACTGTTGAGTTGTAGGAGCTCTTTATATTCTCTAAATATTAATCCCTTAACTATAAGACATGTAGCTAGCAAATGTTTTCCTTCATTGTGGAGGTTGCGTTTTTCACTTCATTGGTTGTGTCCTTGGGTGTACAGAAGCATTAACTGTTGATGTCTAATTTGTCTTTTCATTTTTGATGCTTCTGTTGCTCTGGGTTGGACATGATCATTGCCATCTTGGATCAGGGCAACTGTAATACCTGCCTGCTAACTTACCCTCATGGAGGAAGCGGAGATTCCAGAGACTCATTAGCCTTCTCTCTTCCCTGAGGCCATAGGAGTGGCAGATAACTGTTGGGAAGAGACTATTTGTAGTATAATTTCCTAAAAGTTGTGCAGGTGACTTCCCAGTAGTACGACTGTCCTTGAATTGCTTGTGTTTTTATAAAACAAACACAAACCATAAACCCATTAGTTTACTAAGACAGATTTTGAAGAATAATTTCTACCTGGGGTAAATAGTGTCCCCAGTAAAAATCATGCAATAGGTATCAGTACTTTGATGTCATATGTGGAAATCCTTTCCATAATCCAGTGCCATAAAGGCTTCTTTGCAGGAGTTTTATAGTTTCAGGTCTCAAATCTATTTTGAGCTAATTTTTTGAACATAAGGTCCAATTCCATCCCTTTGTGTGTAGATATTAAATTTAAAAAGCATGTGATCATGTTTGAAGGTTCATTTCTGGGGTCTTTATTTTATATCTAAGATCCACCAAGGAAAAAAGTGTGGTGTCTGTCTGAATATGGCCTATTTCACCTAACAATGATTTACAGTTTCATCTATTTCCCTGCCAATGTAATCATTTCATTTTCTTTATAGCTGAATAAAATTCCATTGTGCACATGTGACACATTTTCTTTAGCTCCTCATCTGTTGACAGATATCTAGAATTGTCCCGTATCTTGGCTATTGCGATTCACGTAAAACAGAAATGTGGGCATATTGCTGTTGGTTCAGAGTCCTTTGGGTACAGACACAGAAGTGGCACAGCTGGAGAGTATGGCAGTTCTATTTTTAGATTTTCTGGAAACCTTCATACTGATTTCCACAGTGTCTCGACCAGATTATACTCTCAGTAACAGCAAATAAGAGTTCGTTTTCCTCTCTGTCTTCACTAGCATCTTTGTTTTTGTTTGTTTGTTTGTTTGTTTTTCTGACTGTGATTAAGATGAAATCTTAAAGTAGTTCTAATTAGTATTTTCCTGATTGCTAAAGATAGTGAGTGTTGTTTTCCTTTGAAATATTTGCTGGCCACATGTTTCTTCTTTTGAGAACTGTTTACTTCATTTAAACAATGAATAAAGAAATTGAAGAAAACACTGAAAGGTGGAAAAACCTTACATGCTCATGGACTGGCAGAATTAGTATTATGAAAATGGCTATGTTATTGAAAGCAGAGTATATATCCAACACAATTCCCTTTAATTTTCCAATGATATTCTTCTTAGAACTAGATAAAAATCTTAAAATTCACATGGAATGAAACAAACAATCCAGTAGTCAAAACAATCCTAAGAAACAAGAACAATGCTGGAGGTATCATTTCTTGACTTCAAACCATACCATGGAATCATAGTAACAAAGACAGCATAGTACTGGCACGCACACACGCACAGGCACACACACACACACACACACACACACACACACACAGATATAGAGACTGGTAGAATAAAGAGTCTAGAAATAAATTTAGCTATAATCATCCTAATTTTAACAAAAGTGTCAAAAACATACATCGTGGGAAAGCCTTTCAACAATGGTGCTGGGAAAACTGGGTAGCCACATTCAGAAAAATGATATTAGAGCTGCATCTCTTACCCCACACAAAAATAAATTAAAAAAATGGATCAAAGATCTTAGTATAGGATCTGAAACATTGAAACTGCTAGAGAAAAATATCAGAAAATGGTTCAAAATTCAGGCATAAGAGCTTTCTGAAAGGACTCCAATAGCACAGGAAATAATCCCAAGGACCGAAAAAAATGGGGTTACATATGATTAAAAACTGCTATACAGTGAAACAATCATCAGAGTAAAAAGATGACTTGCAGAACAGGTAGAAGACTCACTGTGTCTGCAGCTCAAAGCAGAAAGACAGGTGCATGCCGCTGCTCAGTCTTTTGTATTTTCCCCACTTAAAAAGTTTACCTCAGGACCCTAGCCCCGAGATGGTGCCATCCGTATTGAGGCTATGACTTCGCTCCTCTGTTAACCCCATCTGCAAACACCCTTAGAAAAACACCTCCTACAGAATTCTTGATATAGTCAAGGAAACAGCAAAGATTAACAGTCGTAGAGATTCCTTGTGTGTGTGTGTGGGGGGAGGGGATCTGTGTAATCGTTTCCTATAAGATGAAAACCTTCCATCTTAGAGGGGTGCTCCTAAAGATACAGGGTGCTAGAAAGGAGGAGACACAACGTGTCAGGGGAGGGGAAACATTCCAGCCTGGGGGGAAACTCTGTAAGCCCTGAAAGTGAACACTCAAAGGCTTTGGGAAGTTTCCGAAACTGACCAGTCAGTGTGTTCTTTCTTGCTAGAGAAGCATTAGGGACTGCTGGGGGACACTCTCAGACCAGTGGAGCTGCCTGGAAAACTCTCAGACCAGCTGAGCTGTCTAAAGAGGCCAGATTCCAGACTGCAATGCTGTCTGCAAGCTGGGCAGCATGCTCCAGGTTCCTAGGTTTTATGAGCTACCACCCATGCAGAAGTGGGCTTTGGAGATACAGCTTTTTTTTGGGGGGGGAGGGGGGCTCATTTTTACTTCTGTAAAGAACCACACATCCATATTCCTGTCATGAACCCCAATAAAACTCACTGGCTTACCAAGTTGGACTTTGGTAGAATCTGTATTATGTTCTGTTGTTGGTTTCTATTTGTGGTGAGTAGTTCATGTTGTCCCCAGGAACAGTGTCACACAACAGGCGAGATGTACTTAAGATGGATTAAGATTTCAGTGGGAAGACCGGCAGACGGAGAGAAGAGATAGGGAGGTGCAGCAGGACTCAAGGAAAGGGAACGTGGAATGTCTGTAGAGGTAGAAGGAGAATGCATCCTGGCATGTATTGGCCAGAGCGTGGCTTTTATAGGCTTTCTGTTTGAGGCTCTCAGTGTGTCATGGTCCGGGGACTGTTAGAAATGCAAAGCTTGGAGTCCCTCCGAGACTCACTAGATTAGGGACTCTGGGAGTAGGACCCAGTGATGTCTTAACACGCCTTCCTTCCAGAGGAGGAGGAATCTGTTTCTGGGAGGATAACTTACTCAAACTCCAGTGGGGTGCTGTAGCCAGCCTGCCTCCATTCCTGAAAGCCACTTGTGAACTTTTCTTCCTGTTTCTTAATTTAATGACATCATGGGTAGCTTAAAGTTGGCTGTTGGGGTTGCTGGCTGTAGTGGTGTGCACCTGTGATCTGTACGCCGAGGCTGTGAGTCTGAGGCCTCCTGGGCTATTCAGTGAGTGTAAGAACAGCCTGAGCTATAGGAAGGCCCTCTCAAAAAGGCAATTGGCCGCCAAGTGTGGCGGTACACACCTCCCAGCCCATGGGAGGCAGAGAAAAGAAGAAGATCTCTGTGAGTTCAAGACTAGCCTAGGCTACCCAGTGAGACCATTTCCAAACAAAGAGATAAAGAAGCAAAAGAAACGGATCATAGCGCAAGTATCTGAAAACTGGCAGACGCTATGAATAAAGACTTTAAGCACGCTGTGAGAACCACTGCTAAACATTCACCACAACACCATTGTTCTGGTTTCTTCGTTGTGATGGTTGGTAGAAACAGGTCTGAGCACCAGATGGCCTGGCTCGAGAGCATGCGCTCTTAACTCCTAGATTAAACTTAGCCTGGAAGTCTGGGAAGACAGTCTGGGGGCTACTGTGTGGCAATCTCCAAGGGCACGCCAAGAATGACCTCCCACAGTGCGTACAACCCGGAGTTCTCAGAGTTTTGAATCGGGAAGTGGTATGGTTGTATGTTTAGGCCGGAGAACTAAATTGGTGGCCGTGATTTTTCGATGCATGAATATGGTGAAAGCAAGAGGTGAGGATGTGCCGTAAGGAGGCGGAAATGTTTGCTTCACTGACAAGGGCTCGTACAGCTGGTGGGCTGCCTGCTGGCAGAAGAGGCCGTGAAGTGCCGCAGAGTGAATGCCTCGCGTCTCACAACCCCTCCTTGTCCTTCAAGAGAAAGGACATCGGTCCCCCACTCTAACCACCTTCCACAATGTGTCCTGGACTTAACGCAACATTTGCTGGCCAGAATTATTCCAAGGATCCTCAGGTCAGGTCAGAAATCACCCTGCAACGGTGATGCCAGACTGCTCGGTACCTATGAAGACTCGTCTCTCATTCCTCAGAGAACGTCGGAGACTTTCAGGTGTCCTTCGTTTGTAGACAGCTGTGGGCTCCAGGGGAGGATGGGCCCAGCTTTGATCCCAGAAGATGAATTCTGGATGGATTTCCGTAAGTGACACTCAGACCTAGGCTGAGGACGCAGCTCAGTGGTACAGCACTTGCTTAGCACAAAACAAGACCTTTGGCTCCATCCGCATCATAGAAAAAGAATGAATACAATTAAAGGCCTTGAACCTTTTGTGCTGTGTAGGCATGATGACTGGGTTTCATGCCACTGTGTAAGATGTGTCTCCTTCAGCCTGGGTTATGATATAGGTATATTACTACCTGGCATGAAAATAAGTCTCCATAAAAACTTTTGTTTATGCTTGTTGTATCAACCAATATGACCATATCAGAAGCTAAACCTGAGAATACATTTTTATTAGTTACTTCAAAGGTAATGCTAGATGCTTTACCTCTTGATGTAAATAATGTATTTTTTTTTTATCCAGCTCATGTTGGCAAGCACGTTTATCTGCTGAGCCATCTCACAGAACAAAGCAGTTACTATGCTTTTTTAAAAAAACGTTTTCTTTTTTTAAGTTTTAATTTAATTTTTTATTTGTTACAATTTATTTGCTTTGTATCCCAGCTGTAACCCCATCTCTTGTCCCCTCCCAGTCCCACCTATGCCCCTCCCCTAGTCCACTAGGGTGGTCCTCCTCCCCTTTTATCAGACCCTAGCCTCAGGTCTCATCAGGATTAGATGCACTGTCTTTTCTGTGGCCTGGTAAGGCTGCACCCCGCCCCCCCAGGGGAGATTATCAAAGAGTTCATATCAGAGACAGTCCCTGTTCCCCTTATTAGGGTACTCACTTGGAGACTGAGCTGCCATGGGCTACATCTGAACAGGGGTTCTAGGTTATCTTCATGCATGATCCTTGGTTGGAGTATTAGTCTCAGAAAAGACCCCTGCGTCCAGATTTTTGGTTCTGTTGCTCTCCTTGTGGAGCTCCTGTCCCTTCCAGGAGCTTTCATAAGATTCCCTGCACTCTGCCCAAAGTTTGGCTTTGAGTCTCAGCATCTGCTTAGATACCCTGCTGGGTAGAGTCTCAGAAAATGGAAAGATCTCTTATGCTCATGGTCAGATTTGCATAGTTGCTATGATTCCTAACAAAAATATTTGTAAGATTATCTAATTATAAAAGAGAGGGTAATATTTTTCATGACTTTTCAGACAACTGCAGACATTTTCTTTGATAATAGTTTGAAAATCAGGAAGAAGTAATTTACTAAAGGTTAGTCGCAAAGGTTAGTTGATACTAAAATGAGAGCAATGAGATTTTCTTCTTTTGATGTCTTAGTCAGCGTACAAACTAGTGGGTTTCATTACGACATTTTCTTACATGTGTAATTGTACTTGATTCATATCCAACCCTATTTCCTGAGGCGATGGATAATTCAGAGCTTGTTACAGATAAAATCTGTCTATGTATATTAATCTTTGGATGGGTCGTCTACTTGTTAGGACCATTGGAAAACTAGTTCACAGAGCATGCCTATCTTCTAGATTTTGACCCATGGTTTTTACAAACCATCAGAAGAACCCTTTTTGTTACTGCCACCACTAAAAATCTTCATTAGGAAGCCAATAGCTCATGATGCCAGACACAAGTTCTAAAATTCAAGCTTTTGTCTGAAAGCTTTAGCGTTATAATCAGCCACAAATTCTATCAGTTGTTTTCACCGGGATGACAGGTTCACCTTATTTCCAAGAAAATTTCTGGTAAATACTCAAGTCTAAAGAGCAGTTTCTGGTTCTGTTATGGGGTTCGCTTAGATCCAACACAACTCAAACACCAGGACAAGACTGAAAACAAAAATTTGTTGTAATCAAGCTGCTACTGATCGATCGGGGACACAGAACCGACTCAGGAGCTGAATTGTGCCCCCTCCCTCAAGCCAGAATGTTACAGAGCTTTTTAAGCTTGAAAACCACAAATGTCTCTGCCAAGCAGTTACAGTTACGTTTTCCCACCAATCAGGATTTAGGGATAGTGGACTTTCCTAGGAACATTTCCCTATGTGGTACATTTATCCTGTTTTGGTTGATTGGTTGATTTATTCAACTGTGATGAGGCGACTTGCCTATTGTTCATGTCTTAACTTGACAGCCGGGATGTCAGTTGCCCAGGGAGGTCTTGGAAACTTAAACTTTTTTTGACCCTTATTCAAAATGCAAGCTTTACACAAAATGGCTTCAGTTCAGTTCCTTCTTACAGTTCATTGTTCTTTCATGTACAAATGATGCTCTCTGAAAAGAATAGATAGTTTAGCTGGCAACTCAGACAGAAATACAAATCTTCTTTTATTTATTTATTTATTTATTTATTTATTTATTTATTGGTTAACCATTGATTGTGTGTGTGTTTTTGTGGATGTAAACTTAATGCTGGCTAAGAACTCTACAACTGAGCCATGTCTTACTAAGGCTACTATGGCTGTGATGAAAAATCATCATGACCAAAAGCAAACCGGGGAGGAAAGGTCTGATTTTTGCTTACACTTCCACGTTACTGTTCATCATCAAAGGCAGTTGGGGTAGGATCTCAAACAGGGTAGGAATCTGCAGACAGGAGCTGGAGGAGGGGCCATGGAAAGGTGCGTTTTACTGGCTTGATCATCATGGCTTGCTTAGCTTGCTTTCTTATAGAACCCAGGACCACCAGCCCAAGGGTGATCCCACCCACAGTGGACAGAGCCCTCCCCATGAATCACTAATTAAGAAAGTGCCCACCAGGCTTGCCTGTTTTCTCAATAGAGGACTCCAGTTCCCACCTCTCCAATGGTGACCCTGAGTACAGTGTGCCGCTGCTGGGATGCCAAGGTCTGAACAGCTTTACCTTATATGTGCACACATCAACACCACTGACCTAAGATGAACTATAAGATTCACAATAAACTTTGATGCTACAAAGTTCAGCATAATTTTTGCTTATTGCCAGATTCATACACATTAATTAATATGTATGAATTAATTAATGCACTTTTGTGCATTCAATGTTTTGCTAGTGCTGGTGCAGGACTATTATCCTTTGGATCTAAATTTCTCCAAAGGAGATATATCAACATCTTTATCTGATGGCATTCTGAGAGACGGTGGAAACTTTAAGAGGTGGGAGGTCATCAGGTTGTTGATAGTGTGACTTTGAAGAGGATGTTGAGAGCCAGCTCTTTGCCTTTCTTTTTGTCTCTTTCACAGTTCCAGACTGGGATGAGCAGTTTTGCCTCCCAACCTGCTCCTCCCATGATGCACTGCCTCACCAACTTAGTCTACTAAAGACCTAAAAGCAATGGGAATGCCTGATATGGGATTGTAAACTGTAAAGAGGCGAATCTAAATAAGTGTTTTCTTTTTAGGTTGGTTTTCTAGGGTATATTGTTACAGTCATGGAAAGCTGACTAACAAAGGAACAAAACAAAGCAAAACAGCAAGTGTAGCTTCATTTTTACCTCCACCCATTACTGAGGAAAGGGTACAACTCTGTCAGGGAGAGATGAACTCAGTCTTCTTGTTTACAGCACACTCTAGAATATGATGAGTTGCTTTCAGACCAGGAAGTGACAGGGATAGTGTTTCTTTTATTGAGTTTTGATTTAGCAGGCATTCAGCAGTGTTAACAGCATGAGACGTTGAGACTTTATTGCTCTCATGGCTGCAGCAGTTTGATTATGTGCTCTTGTAAAACGCTTCCATGACTCTTTATTGCTAGCATTAAAAACTGTAAGGAACATTCTGTTTTTTTTTTTTTAATTTTAAGAGGTTAAAACATCTATGCTTAAATATTTAATTCCTTTATCTTCAAACACTTTAAAATGATACTCCAACTCAAATGGTTACATTAGGGCTGAGGCTTGGGCCACTTGAGGAGCAAGATTTATAGAAGATGATAATGATCAAGTCCTTGCTCCAGTTAAGGCTGACACTGCATTCGATTTCATATTATATGAGCTTTGCTCTGGGTCATAGTCTCTTTTCCTGTTGCTGTGATAAAATATCCTGACAAAAGCAACTTAAGGGAGAAAGGTTGATTTGGGGCTGTCAGTTTGAGGGTACAGTCCATTGCATCAGGGAAGTCCTGGCTGCAGGACCTGAGACATATTGAATCCACAGCCAGGAGGCAGATGATCAATGCTCCTGCCATTAGCTTTCTCCTTTTTATGACCCCAGCTACCCATGTTTAATGGGGTCTGCCTACTTCAATTAATCAAATCCATATAATCTCTTACAGGCATGGACAGAGGCATGGCTCTTGGTGATTCTAGATCCTGTCAAGTCGACAACTGAGAGCAACCATCCCATTTGGCTCCTGACGACCATCCTCAGAAATGTTCCGTTGTGTGTGGGGGGATGCAGTCAATGGTAGAGTGCTTGTCAAACACGCACAAAGCCTGCATTTTATCCCCAACACTATAACAGAACACAGCAAACCAGAACATTAAAGCAAGATGTTCTGTTGCATGGGACACAGTTAGCAAGTGGATAGAGAGACTGCGTCAGCTGTACTTTGTTTTTTCTACCCAGTCTCTCCCAGGATCCTTAGGGTAGATCCCTCCTAGCCACAGAAGTTGGCAGACTGCTGTATCATTATTGTTTCCTCCATAGCTTTTGATTTAGATGGTATAGTGGGTATCTGATAGCAAATGGAATCAATCTCTAAAATAGCACATGTTTATTCCCTGAGTTTACCCTCTACAGTAACATCCAGGCCTGGTATCACAGGTCTTTAGAGGATGAGAAGTTAAAGACCAGCCTGGGCCATAGAGTGAGTTCAAGGCCAGTCTGGCAACTTAGTAAGAGCATGTCTCAAGAAGAAAAGTAAAAAAGAGGGATTGAGGCTATGAAGTCCTGTGTTGCATTCCTATGACCACCATCACACACACACACACACACACACACACACACACACACACACACACGTACTCATTATATACCATGTATTGCACAGTCTTTATAATGATCGTGAGAGAATTGTAAAAAAGATCTCTCGATATTATGAACGTGAATTTGATCTCACACTTTGAGGATTATGGTCTGTTGTAATTGGCGATTAATTTTTGCTATTGATCTATCTTTTATTAACGCTGCTGTTAATTCTAAACAGCTGTATACCCAAATCACCACACAGGGACTAGGATTTATTTAATTAACCTAGACCACAATGCTGGGCAATAGTTGTTCATCCTAAATCTCCAAGCCCTCGTAGTTTCTACCATTCAGATTTCCCACATTATGCTTGCTTTTAGTGATATATTAGGTTCAGTTCATCTCTCCACATTGTTCTAAGACCTCTCTCCTAGCTCTGCTCTCCTAGCTCTCTCCTGCCCTTCTCTCCTCCTCTGCCCCCCACACCTTCCTGTCCTCTGACTCCTCCCGCTCTTCCTGCTTCCTCTCCATTGCCCAACATTGTGGCTGTTTGTTTGCTTTATTTTGGCATGTTTACCCAAAGTTGAGACAGGTGATGCTTAGAATAAGTATCACAATGCAATGTCCGGATTGAAACCAGAGAGTGGGGGAGAAAAATCAGCATCTGAATGAATAAGGGTAAGGTGTACACATTCCAAAAGAACATTATACCTGCCAGTCTCCTTGGCAGTGATTGGTGTAGGTGCATTATGTGACACAGTTCTGAGGCAGAAAGAGAACTTGCAGGTGGTTTCTGGGAAGATTTCCTAGCCTCTAGGCAGGAAACACCAGAGGTAATTTAATCTCTTCTTCCACTGGGCTTTGCTGAGTCAGCTGTTGCCATTTTGAGTGGTGTCTGATTGCTCACATTCAGTGTTTAGAAACTCCCATTAGTTCCACTGTTAGAACACCCAATGTGTGATCGTCTCCCATCACCTCCACGCCCTCACCCAGTCCTAGCCACTACCATTTCTTCTTGAAAACACTGAAATGTTTTCCTAATTAGGAAATAATTTGTTAATATTTTTTTCCTAATTTATCTTTGGTTCCTGAAGGGCGCACAGGATAGCCAAGATTAGTGTTTTCAAGTGAAAGAGAAATCTGGAACTGGAAAGATAGTTCAGAAGGTAAGGGTGATTGCTGCTCAGCCCAGTGATCTGAGTTCAATCCCAGGAACCCTCCACCTTCCCCCTCACAAATAAATAAATAAATAAAGGATAAATCTTGACACATTAGTTTCTGAAAAAGAAAAGAAAGGCCTCTTGTGCCACTCTTCTGCTTAGAACCTTACAAATCATTATTTATTTATTTGTGTGTGCACACATGCTATATAGCACACGGTGGTGGAGGTCAGAGAACTTCCAAGCATCTCCTTTCATCATATGGAACTTAGGGATCAAACCCAGGTCTTCAAGCTAGGAGGCCAGTGACTTTACCCACCGAGCCATCTGCCAGGTCCCTGATCACAACCTATTTCTGCCTTTCCCTTTCCCTCTATTTTTATTGTGACCATGAGGACTCACCTGGCTGCTCTTCCACCCATCACCCACCTTATCCTCACTGGTCTCTGTCCCTCACACAGGCCAGGCAGGCATGCTCCGGAGTCTCTGCTTTTAACCTGGCTTCTCTCTCCCTCAGAAGACGTCTGCATGGTTCAGTCCTGGACTCTTTGGCACCAAAGAGTCCAGGGAAGTGGTGTCTTCCCATCAGCTTTCAGCCCCCACTTGGGACCCTGTCCCCTTTTCACCTGCTCTGTTTTTCCTCCGTGACACTTCTCTCCTTGACATACAATTACCAGTGTGTTGCTGATCTCTTCACACCATATACAAGCTCCATGGTGGCTTTGCATGATGTGGTAATCTTGTCAGTGTGCTTGACATTTAGGAGAGCTCATTAAATTAGAATTCCATATATATATGTATATATATATATACATACACATATATATTAAAAAGCATACAGAAAAGAGAGGGGAATCGTTACTAAGAATTCCATACAGAGCATTGAAGAAAGGAGAAAATACTCATATTTTAAAAGTTCATGGGATACAAGTTCAGGTAACAGAATGACTCAAAACAAACACTCATGTCAGAGGTGACAGAGAAGTCTCAGGACACTGAACACTGGACTAAATTCTGAACATTTACCCAAAGGAAAAGAGGGTCATATCCGCACACAAGGGCTGCATTAACATCAGACTGTAGCAGCAGGAAGTAAGGACTCATAAATAGCTTAGTAAGATTTGTTGTTCTTTAAAAATAGAATTTCTGAATAAATGATGAAAAATGGTTTATTTGTAACTACCCTGAGTGAATTCTAACTGATACCTCTGAAGCAGGGAGGATATGATGCTGAGGGTGGGAAGGGTGATGTTGAAGAGATAGAGAGAGCATCAAGAAGTGAGTGAGTGCCAACAGAAGAAACAATGAAATTAGGTAAAGGTAGTTCATAAAAAAATTAGGAAAAACAACCAGAAGCATAAAAATAGAATTCATGACTTTCGGGCCAGCGAAGGGGGAAAAATGGATATATACAACGGAAAATAGAAAAGAGGGGGATGTATAGGAGAAATATGGCATGCGTTGTTTTAGGCAGTCTTGGATCTGGTCAGTAGGCAGGGTACAGCGCCTGATCGGTCAATCTTGGCACACTTGCTACCAATCAGCTCTGTCCAGGGACAGGGCTCACAGGAGGGTGTGGAGAGAGAGACAGCCAGAAGCTCTGTAAGGAACTCCTATATAAGATACCAGTTGAACTAATCTAGATACATAATGTTGTTGTTTTTTGTTGTTGTTGTTGTTTTCGAAATAAAACATCATAGTGAAGTTGAGTTTATCTGACAAACGCAAGAACAGTTCAGCCTAAAAAGAAAATAAAAAGTGTAATTTACTCTACTAATAGACATAGTTTGTGTATGTCTGGAAGTGCTGAGACATCTTGGGCCAGGCACCCCTAGCCAGGCAGCATGCTCAGACATGAGCAAAAATGCGGTGGAGTAATGGGAGAGAAAGAGAAGCTGAGCAGCTTGCGGGCTGAAAAGGGTGGCAGAACTGGAGCAAGAACGGTGGTGCACAGAGGCCATGGTGATGGACAGGCCGTGCGGCAGCTGGGTCCATGGTCCTGCTCTAACCAGGGTCTGTGTTGAAGTCCGTGGCTTGCACATCCACCAGTGGCTCTGAGGATATCTGTGGTCTGCACTGCAGCCTGAAAAACCATGTTGATGTCTGAGGGACACACACAGCTACCTCAGGCCAGTGGTGGGGGCGCAGGAGAGCTAGCCTTGCCCCTCACCTGGCCAGAGGGAGAGCTTGCTCAGATAGTTTGGGCACAAGAAAGCTGTCAGGCTGACCAACTCAACTACCAACCAGGCCCAGATCCAGGACTTTGAATTGGCCCACCCTAACACCTTCCCCATCTATGAGCTGCTGGAGCCCGTGAAGGGGCTGGTCTGCAAAGCCATAACTGCAGGATCCCCATGACTCAGGCAAGAGCAGGCTATTAGAGAGTTTCTATGAGAGTCCAGTATTGATGTTTTAGTAGAAGTCAGAGGCCTCAAACTAGTCCAATGACTCATTGCAATGAACACCTGCAAATAAAGCTGTTTGGGCAAAAGGGTATACCACGCCGTGACATACCGAAACTTCCAGTGCCAGTACCACAAATGGACATGTGACCGAGAGGTGGGGAAGATGGAGGAGCAGATTGGTACAGGCACAGAAGACTGGGGTGATAGAGGGACCGATGAGATGGTTTTGTTGGTGTTGTTTTCTATTTCATTCTTTTCTCATTTTTATTTTTTGTTTACTTTTGGGTGGGGCTACAAGGGTGGGGGGCAGATATGAAAGGACTGGGAGATGTGTGGGATTGGGGTGCATGTTGTGAAATTCCCAACGATTCAATACAAAAATTATGTTAAAAAAAAAAAAAACAAAACTCTTGTAGCTAAGGAGACAGTTTAGAGGCATTCCTTTTAAAGTTACAAAGAAGGGACCGGGAAGATTGCTCCTTAGATAAAGTCCTGGTTGCACATGAATGAGGACATGAGTTTGGATCCTTAGCACCCACGTGAAAACTGATCCCTGTGGTACATGTCCACAAGCCAGTACAATTAGCTGGCCAGCCAACCTAGCCAAGCTATGAGAGTCCCTGACTCAAAGAATATGGTGTTGAGGTGACAGAAGACATGCAGTGTTGGCCTCCGCTGTGATCTCCATATACAAGCATGTACACATGCTCACATACAGAGTTAGAAATAAGAAAATGTTTACTTGATATGGCATTTGGGGTGTGGCCAGTTTAATAAGACAAGAAAAATAAATAGTAAGCAGAATAATAAGAAAAGGAAGAAAAAAATTGTCACTATTAGCTCTTATTAAGATTACAGCCAGAAGCCTCAGGTGGCTCAGTTGGTAAAGCCTTAAGTCTGGAGGTCTGGGATTCAAACCCAAGTGTTGTATGCTGTAATTATTATTTACTACTGCTTTATCTTTTATTAATGCTGCTGTTAATCCTAAAGAGCTGCATAACCAAATCACCACACAGAGACTGGGTTTATTTAGTTAACCTAGAACACAATGCTTGGCAATAGTTACTCCCTCTTAAACCTCCAAGCCCTCGTAGTTTCCTAACATTTAGATTTTACCCACTATACTTGCTTTTTGTGAAATCTTAGGTCTGGTACATTCTCCATGTAGTTCCAAGATCTCCTCCAGCTCTCTCTCCTAGCTCTCTTTTCCTCCCACTCATTTCCTGTCCTCTGGCTCCTCCCCTCTCCTTGCTCAACATTGTGGCTAGTTGCTTTATTTTGGCCTGTTTACACACAGTTGAGACAGGATGCTTAGAATAAGTATCACGATGCAATATCAGAGGGGATTGGGGGGGAGAAAGCAGCATTTGAATGAACAAGGGTAAGGTGTATACATTTCAAAAGAACATTATACCAACACCCAAGTAGAACTACTTTTGGGCATGGTGGCACAAACCTGTAATTCCAGCACTCAGAGAGGCAGAAGCAGGCAGATCTCTTTTGAGGCCAGTCTGCTTCTACAAAGAGAGTCCAGGACAGCCAAGACTATATAGAAAAACCCTGTCTCAAAAAACAAACAAAACAAAACAAAATCCAAAAACAAAAAAAGAAGAAGAAAAGAAAAAAGAAGATTACAGGCATGTTCCTTCATGTCTGGTAGGCTAAGAATTATTTCATTTGCTATGGTGTTAAGAAATAAATCTGGGTCATTTGAATGGTAGGCAGGTGATTTACCACTGAGCTGTGTTTACAGGCTTGATACAGGGTCTTGCTATGTAGACCAGGCTGGCCTTGAACTCAGGATCCTCTTACCTCAGTCTCTCAAGTGCTGGGATATATGCACACACCATCATGCCCAGTAGTTAGGAACTTTTTGAAGGGATATTATATCTTGGTTCTTATGAGAAATAGATGTGATCAAGCAAATGAACAAAAAGCCACTTCATTTTAAAGTTAGATAATTTTAAACTTAAGATCATCAGAACATTGAAAAAATAACAAGTGCAGTAAATGGTGAGGAAACAGATCCCGGTGTCCTATTGATAAAAGTTACAGGCACCGTGGAAACCAATTCAACAGCAAGAGCAAGCGAGTGTGAGCACCTACCTCACAAGTCAGCAACCCAAGCCCTGTGCAAATATACCCAAGACCCTCACATGGATGCTTGTTATTTATTATTTGGGACATCCCGGAGTTGGAGACATCTGTGCCCTCATCATCAGGCCAATGGATTGGCAGGGTGTGCTGCTACTATGCTCTGAAGAAAGACTGTAACAATACGGACACTCCTTCCAAACACAGTACGCCTAGGTTAAAGAGTTAGAGACAGAGAAGCAGGAAGATTGCCTGGCAGTGCTGCTTACGTAGGTTAAAATTCTATGCCCTCACCAGAACATTGTGTTTTTTTCTTTTCTCATTCTTTTTTCACATGTTATGTCTCTACTGCAGCCTTCCTTCTCTCTACCTCTCCTCCACCAGAACATCATCTTACCAAAGACGTGTAGGTATAAGGATGCCTGAGAACTATTTGAATGCCATGGTCACTGGATAGGCCATTAAAACGTGAGAAGTGGAAGAAACGGGAATAAGAAAGAGTAGTCATGTATGAACTGTAATGTGGATGGTCCCGCAAAACCTCCAAGTTAAAAAAAAATAAGGAATAGGATATCAGGAGCCAGCCAGATGGCTCAGTGGGCGAAGGTGCTTGCTGCCAAATTTGGTGATGGGAGTTCGGTTCCTCGAACCCACATGGAAGAAAGAGAAAGCCGACTCCTAAAAGTTCTTCTCTGACCTCACGCGAACACCACCATTTTTTTTTTTTAAAGAAAAAGTAAGATTTTTGTTTGTTTGTTTCGTGTTTTAAAGAAGTGAAAACACACAGAGATGAAAAGAAGGCTCCTCGTCTCCTGGGGGAGAGTCCTCTGTCCCAATTGCTCCCCAGAAGCTCCTGCTGTTTCTGAGATTCCCTTTCCTGTGGCCCCATAACGCACAGGGGCATGTGAGAGGCTTGTGCGGAGGACACAAAGTGAGACCACCTCTTTCCTCCGAGGGGTGGGTGGGTGGCTTCACCGGTCAGGCAGGGGAGCAGCCCAGTGGGCAAGGCAGGCAGCCTGTGAAACAGCTGGGCCTCTGTGTAGCCTGAGGTAACCCGGCAGCAGCCAGGCCCCGCCGCTCCTCGCAGAGAATGGCCTTCTCTGTGTGTGCTTGTTTGCTTTGGTTTAAAGCTAGAAAAAAAAAAATGATTTCACACATAATTAGGGCTGTGGCAGCAAGATTGTGTTCAAGGTACTTTTACTGGAAATATCAAGAGGGGGACAAGGGAGGGTTGTGTTCCTTTTCCAGCTCGGTTGTGAGGCGGAGGAGGAGCGAGGAGCTGGAAGGCCCGGACAACAGGCGGTGTTCAAGGTGGGAGCAGTCTTCCCGGAGGCAGATCCATGGTGGATTGTGGAGGTGGGCAGTGTGCGTGTGGTACGTGTACGCACGTGTGTGTGTGCGTGTGATGTACGTGGTGTGGGTGTGGGTGGTGTTTGCGCTGGGGAGTGGCAAGGAGCGGAGATGCTGTTGCCCTCTCCTGCTTCTCCTCCCTGCCCTTTCCCCTGTGGCCACCATGGGGGAGGGGAGGGTGGCCACCTTGCTTGTAGGAAAGAGCCAAGGGAATGGTTGAAGGAGACGAGGTATACAGGCTGCCTCAGGAGAAGCTGAGAGAAGGGGGAGAGAACAGGAGACCACTGGACACTTCTGCTGACGGCCTCACCATCCCTATGAGGGGGCTAGTAGCACAGCTGGACCCAGGTCACCTGAGTTCCAGTCCTGACCTTTGTAGCCAAAGGCCTTTGGGTCTTCCTGGACCTCAAATGACTCCGTGAGACGAGACAATCTTTTGCAAAATGTCAGCTTGTAAAAAAAAAAAAAAATGCATGTTCTAGGAACACCTGCTGCCCCTCGTCTGGCTCCTCCCCTGCCACGTGCTGCTTTGATGGCTACGGCCATCAAAGTCCAACCAGGACATGGACTTCATAGATTGCTTGTTACCTCACTTTTAAACTCATCTGGGGTTGGTCATTCTTTCAACTTTTGAAGAGAGATTTGATTGGAAAGTTTTGGAATGGATTGGGCCACTTCCTACTGAAAGGGTCGTCGCAGCCCTGGTTTGCGGAGGCCGTTTTTCCTTAACCTGCCATGACAAGAAATACACATTTGTTCATTGTGGTGGCTTGGGTGAGAATGCCTCCACATGGGCTCATGTGTTTGAACACTTGGATCTCGGTTTGTGGCGTGTTTGGGGAGGTCTAGAGATGTGTGGCCTTGCTGAAGGAAGTACGTCACTGGGAGTGAGCATTGAGGTTTCAAAGCCTTGTGCCCTTCCCAGTGTGTGCTCTCTTCGCTTCCTGTGGTTCAAGGTATAAGCTCTCAACTCGCTGCTCCGGCTGTGATGCTTCCCTCCCCCAGTGGTGATGGACTCTTGTCCCTCTGGAACTGCAAGCCCAACTAAACCCTTCCTCCTTTAAGTTGTTTTGGTCATGTTGTTTTATCACAGAAAGAGAAAAGCAACCAGTATAGTTATGCCCTGGTAGTTCTCCAAATAATGAGAACCTTTGGTATCATAATGAGGTGCCCGGCTGAGGACATCCAAAAAGGTTTTAGAATTAGGACTGATTGCTAGAACGTCTAGGATGTGATTACTTTTAGCCCCGTCTCCCTCATCTGTGGAAATGGAAGTAAGACTGGGAACTGTGTTCTGCTGTAGTCTATGTTTGATCAGTTATGTCTGTAATAAAACCTCCATGGACACCTTTGAGACACGGTGGGAGCCCAGTAGCAGCTTACATGCTAGTGTCCCTAAGACTCTGGGTTCCTGCTCCAACAACAGCAAACCCTTGAGTTTTGAGTGCTTCTAAATTGAACACAGCTGTGTCTAGAGAGGGGCTCTACCTCGAAGCCATGGTCAGGCGTTTCTGGGCTCAGGTTCCTTCAGAAATTTTCTTAAATGCCTCTTCACCTGGCTGACAATCTGTATTCACTTAAATGTATGTATGTATGTATGTATGTATGTATTTATTGTGTGCACACACAGACCTCAGGACATGCCATGGCATATGTATGGAGCTCAAAGGACAGCTTGTTGGAGTCTATTCTCTCCTTCTGTCATATGGGTTGCCAGTTACTGGACTCAGGTCCCCCAGGCTAGGAAATGATCATTTTTAATCACCGACCCACTCTGCCAACAACAATTGGTACAGTAAAGGATGGTGTTTTCCTGAATTATGAACCATTTTAGCAAATTATCATGCTTAAAGGAGATCATGGGAACCCTTGATTTTTTAGCTGGTCAGCAGAGCTCCAAGAGGCACTTGTAACTGGCCTCTGGAGGGGGGGGGGCATCTGCTCTGACTATGCAAAATTGGTGGCTGAGTTAATGGAGTGGTGGGAAACACAACTAGAGAGTCTGAGAGTCTGGTTGGTCTGAGGAAAGATGAGTTTGTGTCCCAAGTATTGTGGGTAAGAATGGTTCCTCTTACTCCATATTCCTCATGTCATCTCTACTTCTGTGTCCACATCTTTCCCACAAACTTTGTTTCTCTTTTGAATCACCAACCTAGAAACAGCTCCAACAACTGGCAGAATGTATGTCAATTCATTAGCAAGGAGAGACCGCTAAGGAGACCGGAAGGGAAGATGAGTCAGCCTGGAGTTCAAGGGTGAGTGTACATCAGCTAGCTGGACAGATCAAGTAAAGAGAACATTTAAAACTGGGAAAGATACTGGGGTGCCAGGGAGAAAGGTTAGCCTGAGGGAGTAAAACACGGCCCATGGTGGGGCATGACACCATGGTGAAGAGGACTGAGATGACCAGTGAGGGGAGGAGAACAAGGTGCAGGCTTACAGACCTGGTTAAAAATCTTAAAACTTTACCCCAGGAGTAGCCACCAGATAAGGGCTTTAGAGATATATGGGGCATGATGCCAATTTCACCTTGAAAAGAATGGATGCCAGGGTGGGTGTGGACAGCTAGGAGGGTGTTCGCGTGCTGACGCTAATGGGAGAAATGGTGGCTAATTCTCATGTATAGGAGACAGAGCCCCATTACTACATAGCAAGGAGATGTGTAGCTGTAAAGGTAAGAGTTCACACAGGGGCCTCTGTATAGTGACAAAGCAGTGACAATAGAAGCTTGCAAGTGATGGGTGGAGACCTTGCAAGGAAAAGGACAGAGAGAAGGGGACAAAGGAGTAGGGAGGTGCCTGGTGACACATGACGATTCTAGGTTAACAGCCTCCATTTGATGACCTTAATTGTGGGTGTATGTAATTAATCACATCTGGACGGAGCAGGAGACTCCCTGGTCATTCATGTGGTGCCTGAGGGAGGACTGGGCTCCCCCAGAGGGCTCCACCCTCACACTCCCGTGAAGAGAAGACGAAGCAGAAGGATTTGAAATGGAAGGAGCAGCGGGGATCTGGCCTCTTCTGTGTTTAGAGAGTTTTGCCGTGATAAAAATGAACAGCTGTCACAGCATGGTTATAGGAACTGTAGCACAATTTAAATTTTTTGGAAAGAATTTCAAACTGACAGAAAATACTAAAAAGCAAAACTATAAATATATCTAAGTATTTAGGTAAAATTACAAATATATCTGTAACCATCTAGTAAGGTTTACTTACTATTAATGTTTTCTCATCTTTATCATTTCCTTCCTTCTCTCCCTCCCGTTCTCCCTTTCCTTCATCTACCTATCTGTCTACCTACCTACCTATCTGTCACCTATCTATTATCTATCATCTTTCTCTATCATCATCATCTATTTATCTATATCTACATCTTAACTCTTGTATTTCTATCTTCCATCCATCTATCATCTATCTGTCTCTCTACCCTCTGCAATCTAAATAACTGTTCTAATTGGCAATTGCTGTGATAAATGTCTCAATCAAAAGCAACTTAGAGAGCAAAAGGTTTATTTTAGCTCACAGGTTATGGCCCACCATTGAGAGAAGCCAAGGCAGGAGCTTGAAGCAGAAACCATAGAAGAATGCTGCTCGGTGTCTTGCTTGGCCTTCAGTCTAGTTATAGGTTTAGAGAAAATGATGGTGGTCCATAAGGGCCACCAACATTGTCTTGTCTGACTTCTTCAGAGAAATTCATTGTCTACTCTATCAACGAGGCAGAATTGATTCCCTCAGGTAATGCCAGGAAGGCAGTACTGCAGGGTGTCAGGGAAGGATGCATCCTCAGGTGGGGGATACTATGATCATCTTGATCTGGTAACTCAGCACTCTCAACCTCCTTATGGTCCTCCCACACAACTCCATCCAAGTCACAGATGCCATTCCTTTTCCAGTCAGTGCCCTCCTTTTAAATGCTGCTACCATTCAAGGCTGGGCATGAAATTTATGTTGTAAGTCAGCTTATCATAGAATGACAGCTTGAGTTTCATGTTCTGCAACTTGAGCTCTATGGCTACTGGAGAGAAGATTCTTTTCCAGGGCATATTTAGGAACTCTGAGATTGTTTATTTGCTTCTGGAGCTGGTCAGTTTTATCTCTCAGCACATTGGTTTGTTTGTTTGTTTGTGTGTTTGTTTAAGGTGCTGAAAGAAACCAGGCAACATCATTAATTTCCTTGTTTTCTCACAACATTTTAGAGGTTTCATGTATAGAGTCAATAAATTCCTTACACCTCACAGAAGGTCCATCAGGAATCTCAAATGCTTATCTTGACAAGGTCTATAAGTAGTTTATACCATGGACGTCCACTTCAGTGTTCTCAGCACTACCAGAAGAGTCATTAGTACCTGCAGGTTTCATCCAGTCAGAAAAGCACCTCCAGACACCACCAAGCCTACCCGAGAAATTTACCTTTATAATTCTCTTGAAGCACAATTTGTATTTGCCAGGGCTCTCTAGGGGAACAAGATTGATGGACTAAATACTCATATATGGAGTGGAAGTTTTGGTTTCTTTGTATGTTATGTAAATATGCTTTTGTTTTAATCCCAAGTGTGGGATTTTAGTTGGGCTATCGTTTGTCCACACCTGTTAATTGTCACGTGTGGGGCGTGATCTTTGCCAGCTGTTAATGGCCTCCCACGTGCTGCACAGAGTGGGGCGTGGTCTAGGACTCTGAGAGTATAAATAGGAGAGTGAGAAAGAGAAGGGGAGGTGTTTGGTGTGGCGTTTGGTATTGGTGTGTGTAGTATAGCAGTTTGGAGAGACACCAGAGACCAGAGAACTGTGTGGCAGTTTGGAGCAGACAGATGGAGAGAAATGCTTCAGGCGCAGCGGTGTGGAGGAGCCTGCTTGTTCTATCTGTGGTTGACAGAGATTGGTATAGAGCCCTAAAAGGACTCCTTGACCCTAACTAGCGGGGAGAAGCAAAAGGGTCTGACCCCCTCTTCCCGTCTTCCCACTAACCTTTTCTCTCTCCTATCTAAGGCTGGGGGTTGGTGGAAGGGAGGTAGAGGCCTAAAGACCCTAAAGAGAGTTTTAAAGAAGAGCGCCACAAGTGGCTTTCTGCTACACATATGTTTATATTTTAAGCTATAATAGTCACAGTGGTATATTAATATATAGCACTCATCATATAATGCCAATATGTAATATATTTCATTTATTAAAGCACTTTTTAAATCAGCTTATGTTAAAATAGTAACAATAGTTGTCCCCGCCCCAAGAGGCTGAGAGCCTGGTGGCTTCACAATCTGAGGGTCTGGGGACCCCCACAGTCCCAACCTGGCACTGAAAACCTGGAGGCTTTCCGGAGAGCTGCTGATCTTCAGTTATTGGCGGAACCTGGAAATGCCGGTTCTGCTATCAACAAAGGCAGCAGCAGCAGAAGCAGCAATGGGGTAAGTCAACTCCGTGGCAAAAGAGAAGGGCAAGAGAGCAAAAGACCAATACTTTGTCTTCTGCCATAGCCTTTTATATCAGAGCGTTTACCAGAAGGTTCCTCAAACATCTGGGGTGGATCTTCCCATATCAAGTAAGACAGTCAGAGCAATTCTTTAGGTAATTTTAACTAGTGGCAAGCTGACATTAAAAGCAGCGTCACAGCGTCACAGCGTCTTCTGTCTATCCACTATCTTCTCACACTAATTATCTATTTATCTGCCTCTCTATCATCTATATCTATCTATCATCTATTTATCTAGCTATTTATCAATCCATTGTCTATCTATCTCTATCTTCTATTTATCTATCTTTCTATAGCTATTTATCTATTCATTCATCTATCCATTCATCTATCGGTCTGTCTGTCTATCTATCTATAATCTATCTAACCTCCATTTCTATTTTCGTCTTTCTGTCTGACCTTTTTTTTTTTTTGAGTCATTTGAGAAAAGCTGCACATGTCATAGCTGTTTACCTCAAAAATCGTCACTGTGCCTCTCCTATGATAGGTGTTCTCTTCCATAAAACCATTCTATGGCAATCAATTTCAGTAAACTTGACATTTGTTTTTTATCAAACCTCCATCTGTGTTCTAATTCTTTCAGTTGACCCAACAATACAGATTTCACCTTCTCTCACACATGATGAACTAGCCTGGGGCCAAGGCTTAAACACTCTTAAGCTTTCATTAATCTGGAACATTCCATAGCTCTGTTTTTTTTTTTGGGGGGGGTGTCTTATGTAATATTGGCCCTTTTGAAGGAATCTCACCTGAGTTCCTTCCACCTCTGTTCAGAAGAGTATGTTCTGCCCTTTGTATTGGCCTTACAGGTGTCAGGGTCTGTGTTCTTTGAGATATTTTACGGGTTATAACTTTCCTTTCTCAGAGTCTCCCATCTAGGGGCATCAGATGTCACCTGTTTCTCACAGCTGATTTTAATTTTTATCATTCTCTCTAGGTGTTGCGTGGTTTTTTTCATTGTATGTTCATTATTTTATTTTATGTAATAATAAACAGTCTCTGGGGATACTATTTGTATGTGGTGTGTGTGTGTGTGTGTATGCGTGTGTGTAAGTAAGTGGGTGTGTGCCCATGCTCCAGTGTGCATTTCGGAGTTAAAGGATAACCTTAGGTATTGGTCCTTGTTTCCACTCTCTTTGAGACAGAGGCTCTTTGCTGTTTTTCTGCTTCATATATCAAGTGAGCTGACCCAGAGCTTCTGGGAATTCTCTTGTCTCTGCCTCTCACCTCACCTTTGGAACACTGAGATTACAGATGTGTGCCACCACATCTGGATTTGCATGGTTTCTGGGGATCTGAACTCATGTCCTCATACTTGTGCAGCAAATATTCACCCACCAAACCATCTCCCAGCCATCTGGGCACAAACTTTATGTCAATGCAAATATCTTGGTATATTTTCCCCACATCTGGCATTTAACTCATGCATCTTGTCGGATCTAGTTTTTACTGCAGTTGAGAGATGCAGTCTCACAGCATTCAGCTCCAGTCCTCAGTACACCACTGAAACAAAGGGTCCTACCCGTCTCCTGTTTATTTATCATCACCACATCCCATTTGCTTCTATGTTTCCTTAATGTTTTTCAAGTAATTGTTGTAGTGAAGTATTTTGATGCTTGAATTCTTCTAGTCACTCGGTGTGTCTTCCATCTATGCTTTACATTTTTTATGATACAGTTCCACAGCTTCTGAATTTAATAAAATATTCCAGGCTCATCTTATACCCATCCTGATATGGTATCTAGCCTTATTCAAGGTGACTAGCCCTTTTTTCCCCCTGAGTATCTTAGGCCCCTTCTAGTAAAAATGAGATTAATGGTCAGGATCTGAGTACCAGATGTCTTTGCTGTATGGAAATGTAGAGTATTGAAAAGGTTGGCCTGAAAGGGCAGAGACTAAGAGCCTCCAGAACACTGAGCCGTGAATGGGCTACACACACACACACACACACACACACACACACACATATATATATATATATACATACATATATAAATATATATACATACACACACTATATATATATATATATATGCATTTCATTGGCCCTTCTCCCAAGGCTCAGTGATTACTGTGAAAGAGGGAACAGAAAGTGTTTAAGAGGCAGAGGGGTGGGGGAGGGAGAGGGAGGGAGGGTCGAACTGGTAGGAGATGAGAGAGGGGCTACAACTGGGCTACAAAGTGAATAAATTATAAATAATGATGATGATGATGAAAAACTAATAAACAAACAAAAACGAGCCAGAAACTTTAGGTAGCTCCAAGGAAACAGTGTCTTCTGGACACAGCAGGGCAATAGCACTCATGTCTCTGGGACAGCATGCATGAGACCCAAGCCAGACCAAATCCATTAAAGAAAGGATGACGCATTCCCAGTGGATGTAGAGCTATTGGCAACTGTCCATTGTAGGAGAGACAGTAGTTTTCTCTAAGAGCACAGCCCCCTTGTAAATCAACCATGCTCCAGTAGAAGACCACACATCCTAGGACATTTGAGCAGCACAAATTGGTCTTGGTATGTTAAAAAATATATATAGGACATAAGATTGGATGGGTTGGGATAGGAGGGTAGATCTAGAGAGAAGTGGGAGGAGTAAAAATGAGTCAAAATATGTGGTACAAAATTCTCAAAAAAACTATTAAAGTATTTTAAAAAGAGAAAATGTCAGCCTGTTTTAATGTCTTCATACAAACACAACATCGGAGAATTGTGCTATTTTCAAGAGAATGACGGGCTTTTTACAACCGTGTTATTTCACGTACGATGGCTGAATCCTGGGACACTGGAGCTGAATGAGGCATGGCCTCCATCTGACCTGGGAGCAGATACCTGCGGTGACACAAAGGGCCTCGCTGCAGAGAATTTCAAGAGCGTGGTTTGGGGGTGGGGAGGAATCAATGTGTAAAGTGCTTTCTACACAACCATGAGGATCTGGGTTTGGCTCCCCAGCACCTGCATGAGAGCCAATTGTACAGCATGTATTGCAAGCTCAGCATGGAACTGGAGGAGGAGACAGGAGAATTCCAGCTGCTCACTGCTCAGAGAGTTCCAAGTTCAATGAGAGATGCTAAGGTGACAGCAATAAGGTAAGATGCCAGACATCATTCTGTGTCGACCACGTGCACACACATGGGTGAGTACACATGTAAACACACACACATACAGTCTCACACAATATACACACACAGAGAGAGTCTCATGTGGGGTGATTTATGCATGTGAGGTCAGAGCTAACTGGTCCTTCTGTGCTCTGTTCCTGCATTCCTGCTACCTCCTGTTTATAGCATCTGAATTGTGTTGATTGCAAAAGAGCCTCTTAACTGTCACTCTCCTAATATTGTTTACCGCAAGAACAAGCTGTCCTCTGTGACCTTGTTGGTGTGCACTGACCAGAGATGCTGCCCTTTTCCCAGGTGGACATCACAGTCCATTGGGTCCCAACAATAGATCTTTCTTTGGCTCCTTTGGGCTTCTCTTCTCTCCATAAACAGTTGTAAAACACGATCATGCTGTCCCTCCTTAGCTGAGTCTGACCAGTGCCAGAGAACAGCTCAGACTGGTCTCAGTGTAGGAGATGGCCAACTTCTCGTGTTTTGAGAAAAAACACAAGTGTTTAATCTTCACCTTATTACAGTCTCTTCCATGTTTAAAATAATGCTCTCACTTTCTCACCCACGGCGCTCTGGACTTGCTGGCCTCGAGTCTTCAGGAGGTTGCCAACAGAGAAGTGGGACCACTGCATCTGCCACCCAGCAGGCCTTAATCTATGAGAAGAGATTAGATGCCAAGGCCTCCGGGCTCAGGATGAGGAGCTTAGGCCACTTCTCACCAGAAACATCTTCAGCACAACACACAAACCTTTGCCGAGCTGCACTGCCATGCCACAGCCTGTCTGGGTACAGTGGAGAGGCCTGGAGCAAGTCCAACTCTTGCCTCAAGCAGCCTCTTGTTCGGTGGAGAAATGGACTCAGGAGACAGGAGTCTGATAGGCATAGCTTCTACTTTTAGGAGTGAGAGGGACTGTTATATCCATTCACACAGGTGAGCAGGCAGTGTCTGTGATTGGGGAGAGACTGTGTGGAGGATGGGTATGAGGCCTGTCCCAGAAGGCTGGGAGAACAGGATGAGCAGGGAGGTTGAGGGCATATTAGCGTATCAGCTACTTGTTGCTAGGACAAAAAAATACCCATCAAGAATTATTTAAGGAAGGCAGGGCTCATTCTGGCTTGCAATTTGGGGCCATCAAGGTGAGGAAGGATTGGTAACAGGAGCTTGAGGCAGCTGCTCCTATTGGATACCCGGGCAAGGAGCAGAGAGACACGGATGCTATATTCAGCCTGTTTTCTCTCTTCTGTCTCATCCAGGTCCTCAGCCTTTGAGATGGTAGTTTAGATCATTCTACCTCAATTCACTTGCTCTAGAAGCTCCTCCACAGACATGCTCCACAGTGTGTTGTTTCCTAGGTGACTATAAATTTGACAGTCAACATTAACCATCACAGGAAGCAAGCCCTGTCTTCACAGACCAGATCCCTTCCCAAAGCCACCCTAACGGGTTTGGGCTGAGGCTTCTAAGGCTGGTGATAAATAGAGGGTATTTGGTGTTGGGTGACCAGATGGTTGTTGGAACTGGAATCCTATCTTTTGTGGTGCTTGCTGGCATCTGGGTTGGGGCCTGGGTTCTGGTGTGAGCGTTGCCCAAAGCAATGTCATTGGGGTGAACTCAGGCCAGAGTGAGGAGCCTCCCAGAGCAATGGCTTCCACCAGTGGGTTAAGGCAAGTGCTGTCAGGGAACTCTGGCATGGATGGACTGGGCTTAGGATGGGAAAGTGGCTTCTCCATGACACACGTAGCCAGCCAACCGCAGGAGAGGCCATCCATCAGTCTGAAGAAGGGAGCTGCTCTCATTAAAAAAAACTTTGTCTTCAGAGGTGGGCTTCAGAACTTAGGCCATAATTTGCCTTTAGAAGCCCAATCAAAGGACAATGAGTCCAGGAAGAAAGGCTGGAAGAGCCTTTTTAAACAGGGAGAGTTGAGATGTCTAATGTCACCATGCTGCCAGTTCTTAAAAAGCTTTGTGTCGCCAGGAGACCTAAGCATGAAAGCAGTGCTCCTATATATGACAACTACATTCTAATAAAAGTCCTGGGAGAGATGTCCTCGGTGATCAAGGAGTTTCACGTGCTCCCAACACGGTGACTTCCCTGCTACGTCGCACTGTGCTCTCAAAGTGTGGTTCTGAATAAACCCATCCTCAGGTTGTTTCTGTCACGGCAACAAGAAGTCACCAATACTGGATGCCAGACACATGCTGCTGTCGGGCCAGCTATGAGGAAAGCATTACAGTATAGCAGCGACATTTCAGACTGTTTTATTCCTTCTAATAAATTTACTGAGGCCCCAATGATCTGAAATTCTCAGCATTGCTCATTAATGTCCATGCATTCCAGCATTCTCTATCTCTCTCTTCTGTTTCTCTCTCCTCCTATTCCTTCTTCCCTTTAGCTTCCCCCTCGCTCCTCCTAAATCTTCCTTTTCTGTCTGTTTTCTCTCCCCACCCCACTGTAGATATTTTTATATACTAGGCAAGTACTGGACCACCAAGCTACATCTCCAGCCCTTGGCTCTTGAGGATAGGGTCATGCTATGTAACCTAGGTGACCTTGAACTTTAAATACTCCTGCCTCAGCCTCCTGAGTGCTGAGATTATAGTAGTGTATCACCACCCAGCTCTCATGTGCCTTGTTGTTGGCTTGAACGAGAACCAGCTGTGTTCATGTCCCAACTTTATGTATCTTCGTCATATTTATTCTTGTAGTTAAATACTTGAAACAAATCAGATAAGAAAATAATATAGTTGTTGCTTAAAAATAAATTGATTGTTTTGGAAAAGATAAGAAGAGAGGAACAGCTGAAGATAAAGCAAAAACAATGTGTTTTCAGTCTGGTTTAAAACTAGAGTCTGTGGCTATGAATCTGTTTCTTCTCAATACCGCTTCGGAATCTACACCTGCTGACTCTTCTTCCCGCGTCACTTTCCCACTGAGCACACGCATGTTTCACTCCTTCACCCTGTTCTTTTGGGACTTTCTCAGTACACGCTGTCTGTGTGTTAAGCCTGCAGTCCATTCGCCACGCAGGCATTTCCTCCCTCTTCCCGTGTCTGCATCGCATACAATCACACCTGACCCATTCTCTCGTACTTGCTGGCCTTCCCCATGTTCCTTCATCTCACATACTGGATTAGAGACACCCTGAGGACACATATATTTGGCCACTTGGTCCACTACCTTGTGACTAATGCCTAGGTTAGAATTTGGCCCACGGTAGATCCACTGGTCCAGAACGTCTTTCTATAGCAGGGGCAGGCTGGCTTGCTCAGCATTGCATTCAGTTGCAGCTTGCGGGTCTGCAGTGGGATCTGCAGAGTGCATGACCTGAACAACCTCAGAGCTAGGCCCTAGGAGAGAATACAGTGGAAAGATTTCCTGGTGGTTGATGCTCAACCCTCACAGTAAATTTCCAGCTTGAACTCGTGACCACTTTTAAGAGCTGTTTGTTCCCTGGCTGGCGTAGGGTTAGAGGAGCTTTGGGCTCATCTTGTACTCCTTGTCACAGAATATTCTTTCAAAGGCCCTCTGTCTTCTGGGAATATATTCTTTGCATCCTCAAATCTGGGCACTGATGATGGCGGGAGGCCACCGCTGTATAGGCAATGAATGCTCAAGGCTGTGGATCTCTGAGCAGGGATGGATAGTGTGAACAAGACCTGCTCATCTGGAGTGCTTGCTTATCATATACACAAGCCCTAGGTTCAATTCCCTCGTGGGTTTCTGACCCGGGCCAGCCTTAGGTGAAATAAGGCTACCAGTAGAACAAAGATAGAGTCTCCAGACCATCTGGATTCATGGTACCTTTGCTTTCTGTTCAGAGCTCATTACATTCTTCACCAAGACTTAAGAAAAATCTCAGAAGAAGAGAAGTGGAAGGCTGCATTACCAAACACTTTCAGAGGCCCTGAAGAGACTCAGGGGCTGTTCTGGTATGTGGTGCATTAGAACCGGAGTCAGGGAACCTTTTCAGCAAAGGGTCAGAGTGTAAATATTTCCATCTTTAGAAGTTCAGATGGCTACCCTGAACTCTCAGTTCTGCTGCCTCAACAGGGAAGCAGCCACGGACAACATAAACAAAGGCCGCATCTGGAATCCAGTGAGACGTTATTGAAAATAGAGTTAACATCCTGGATTTAGTTTAGACTGTGTCTAACCCCCGGACTTGATTGTGGTTTGGCAATTACATATGCACCTTCTTGACCTCCTGCCTCATCACAGGGGCTTCCTTTGGACAATGGAGGTTACCCAAGGCTGGACCTTGTAGAGCTGGACCTGTCCTCTTAAACTCTCTCATTTCCACACACACAAAAAAGACACTTTCAGAGCCCATTCATCTGAAATTGTTACTAAAATCTGTGAAGGTGGACCTGGGTCAGCCAGTCTCCAGTGGATAGTGAATAGAAGCAAAGAATTAATGATGCAAGTGATGAGTTTAGGGTGGTTTGCTATACAGCATACCACGGCAGTAGATGAGGAACCCTGTTGACTATCTCAGTACCTATCATCCCAACACAACTCATCCAACATGAATTCTCTGCTTTCCCCAACCTGTCCCTCGTTCTTCTCTCCTTCCTCTATATACCCCAAAGCATACACACTATGTGGCCCTCCTCCAGTCTCAGTTGACGGATGTTGATCCCATGAGTGAGATGGGAATTTTCTGATCAGCCTAGAGCCTCTTTCGTTGACCACAGGCAGGTTCCCTTTACTCTTCCTTTTTGTCTACTTAATGTCAACTCAGTGCTTTTATCTTTACTCTTCTGCCCTTCATCCTCTGCCTCCAGTTGCATTGCTTTATTCTCCCAGCAGGTCTCCCCTTCTTTTGTATATGGCCTTTCTAGTGGAGTCATTACTTTACTCCAAACCTGCTTCCTGAAGCGAGTGACAAAACATCAGCCCCTCAGCAGTGTCCAACAATGCTCCCCCATGTCTTCATAAAACATGAAGTCAGACCAGCTTGCGCAGTTTTATAATCCCAACAAGTCATGGTACTGAGGTAGAATGATAGAAAGTTAAAAGCTGGGTTGGGAGATTTAGTAAGATCTTGTACTTAAAAAAAAGTAAGAGGTATGATGAGGATACAAATTAGTGATAGAGTGCTGCTTGCTAGTAAGTGTAAGCCCCTAGGTTCAGCTCCAGCACTGTAGGTATGTAGATAGATAGATAGACTATATGATAGAAGGATAGCAGATAGATAGAAGCATAGATAGATGATAGATGGATAGAGAACAATAAATTAAAGGAGAATAGATGACAGATAAAAGGATAGATGATAGATGGGTATATAGATAAGGATAGAAGGATAGATGATAGATATATGTTAGATTGCTAAATTGGTAGATGGAAGATAGATAGAAGGATAGTTAGATGGGTAGGTAGATATATAGAAGGGTAGATTATAGATAAATATAGATAGGTAGGTAGGTAGGTAGATAGATAGATAGATAGATAGATAGATAGATAGATAGATAGATAGATAGATAGATATAGTTAGGTAGGTAGATATATAGATAGATAGAATGATAGGTGGATAGGTGATATATACATGGGTAGATGGATACCAGATGATAGATAGATAGATAGATAGATAGATAGATAGATAGACAGACAGAAAGATGGATCCAAAATAAGGTGTTTGTTAGGTACTAGGAAGAGTAAGGAGATGAATTAAATTTCTTTTATCAAAAGCAAAATTATCTGGATCCAGGCATTCAAAAGATACAGATATATGAAGGTGCATGTTGCACGTGTGTGTGTGTGTGTGTATGTGACAGACAGGAGGACTGCTGTGAGTTCAAGGCCAGCCTAGCCTACATAGGGGGTTCTAAGATAGCCTGTCTCAAAAACCAAATTGAATCAAACCAACCAACCAAACAAACCCCCACACTTTGACCCTGGGCTCCTTGCTTTTTAAAACAAACTTCTCTTTGGGAATGTTCTCTACTTCAGACTTTTCCTGGCCTTGGGAAATAGGTCAGTGGATTGATTTTCAGGGTGTCTAAGCCTTAGCAGTTGGCTCCCAACTCCTCTAAGGTTTCCCTGACCCTCTCACATCAGGAGGCATCCAGGCCCCTAGCCTGCACTTTCCCTGCAACCTGCCTCCAGTTCTCACTTGTCAATTAACTGTGTTGTCTGTCTCCTTTCAGTGGACACAACAGCCTTACACAAAAATACAAGATAATTTCTAGAATACAAAAAGCAAGAGAGGAGACAGTTAGCCTGGCTTTCTGTTCACATCCCATTGGCCATAGTTGGAATATTTCCTTGAACTTTATGGTTTGGAATAAAGTTTGCATGTCTACAAACATCTGTTTCTCCATCATTTCTGTGCCGACCACCCCTAGATGGAAGAATTGGGCCCCCACCTTGCAAAACATCTGGTAGGTTAACACAGAGGCTCTCTGGTGGGACAAAGGTCTCGCAGACAACCCTCTAGATAAGGCCACGAGTGAAGCCGCAATTACTTCCTGCAGAATCAGGGACAACTGAGGAAAGCGTGGTGGAGAAAATGGGCTTGGGCTGGGTGTAGAAGCACCAGCTCTTTCTAGTTCCACAAATATTCTGAGTCTTGGGCCCTCAAGGATGCATGGACACAGGCATCTGGACTTGAGTGTGCTTGCTAGTTTTACATCAACCTGACAGGAGCTAGAGTCACCACAGAGCAGGAGTCTCAACTGAGAAAATGCTTCCTAGGATCCACCGTAAACCAATTTGTAGTGTATTTTCTTAGTTCCTCCTCAACTTGTTTTGGTTATGGTGTTTCATGACTGCAATAAAAGCCATAAGTAAGACATGGAAATAGTGGAATTGGCACAGAGGACTCCACAAGATGAGCCCCAGCAAGGAAATGGTTTGCTGGGGGAAGGGAACAGTGAAGCCAGACTTCAAAGGGTAAGCTGTTTTGGCAAGCCGTTTCTGGGACTTCACAGACCTCACTTTGAAATCTTTCCTTTGAAAGACAGGATCTCATGTAGCCCAGGCTAGCCTCAGAGTTGGCAGAGAGCTGAAGATGTTCTTAAAATTTCTGATCCTCCTGCCTCCACCTTTGCTCACAAGCTCTGACTACGATGACACAGTCACCCTTCCTCTCTAGCCTGGGGGCAACATAGTTAATATTCTCAAAAGCATGCTGCTCCAAGCGGGCACAGGGTACAAATCCCAGGGTGTGGAAGGAGAAAAGAAGAGTGGCTTTGTTTTCTGGGACTTCTCTCTGTCCCAGGTCCTAGCTTGCTTTTAGGTGGCAGCTCTCCCAGTCAACCCCATGTTCTTCTGTGGTTCTGCCACAGGGCTGGAGTGGGGAATATGTGTCCCTTCAGTGTGGTCCTTGTATAAAGTGGCCTTTATTGGGCTGGATTTCTATCCCTGACCTTAGGTCTACCTCTGCCCACCCAGTTTCTTTCGTGCCCTACAGGGCCTTTTGGCTTTTGGAGGTGACGCGTACTGGGATCCTTCACTCAATTGTCCCTGTTTGGAGTCGTTGCTGCCTCAGTCTTGTAGATCTACATTTTTCATATTTATCTGTTTTGCCGTGTATATGTGCAAACAGCACAATTGCCACGCATGTACTTGGAGGTCGGATAACTAGTGGGAGTTGCTTCTTTCATTCGGTCATGTGGGTCCTGGAAATTGGCCTCAGATTATCAGGGTTGGCAGCAAGCATCTTGACCTGCTGAGCCATCTCGCTGACCTACTCCTCGGAGATTTAGTAAACCTATTGGGGTTTTTGTCACCTCAATCCTGACCAGGCATGGGGAAAAAAAAATCAGGTTCCACTTTTAGAAACACTGGCCTCTTTATATCTCTCACCTGTAAGCACTGTTCTTAGTCCAAGCTAACTCCCACATTTTGCGTGCCTCCAAACCTATTTTCCCAAACCATTCCCTCTTGGTTCTCTCAGCAGCCAAACCAAGATTCTTTGTTCTGAATCATTCTACTTCATTATTCTTCCTTTGAGGCAAAAATGCCACACAGGCAATGAACATTAAAAAAAAGAGAGAGAGAGAGAGATATAAAGAACAGAAATTCCCAAAGTTAACAATTAAAATTACTACCATAGCTCATCAGAAATACTGAAATTCCCTAATATATGTTTAACAGGTGCTTTGATTTTAATAACTATAAATTGTGTCATTGTGTGTCAGAGTAAACCATGGTGGCGGCGGGGACAGAAGGCTTGAGTTTGAATGTCAGCTCTGCTTTACCAGCCCTTCTGTCCTTCACTTTCTTCACGTGAAATGGGGATATTGACAGCTTTGATGAGTTATAATAGGGATAGAATCATAAATGTATGGGAAGTGTAAGGAACAGCAACCAGAGCACAGCAAGTGCCTGGAGAGTGCGAACTGCGCTTTGCTGGTGTTAGTGGGGTCCCAGGGTTCAGCAAGAGTCTTGGAAATTCACTGCAGGGAGATGCATCAGAATGGACCAAGGCTTGCAATGATGTCCTGGTACTGTGGGGTTTAGTGCCTACTTGGCCGCATGTATCTCTGAAGGCTATCAGCAGGAGATTAAAGCTGCCACTTACATCTAGTCTTTTGTGGTTTGGCATGGGAAACAAGGTCTCTCTGGGGAGCCATCACTTCATATTCTCCAGCATTTAGATGAAAGAGAGTCGAATTGATCTGTTCTCCTGCATCAGAAATCCTGGAAGAGCAAGCAGAGAGGAGATGCACCAAGGACCCCACAGTGTGACCACCCTGCAACCGCAGAGCTCTGGCTTCTTAGGTTGGAAGATCAGAGTTGCACAGGGAGGAAGGGAGGAGTTTGTTCAGCATCACCAGGCAGGTGATCTCTTCCCAAAGAGGTCCTACCTTCTCCCAACTCCCCTTCTCCTGCAGAGGCTCTTTAAGGGTCTGGGTAGGCCACCTACTTTGAATCCTCTGATGCCCCCTCTCCTGACAAACTTGTGATGGAGCTCAAAATGCAGGGCCAGATGGAGCAAATTCAGTGATGGTGGGCGGGCCCTCGCAGCTCACCTCGCTCCTCTAGGCTCTAAAGGATGTCCTTCTTGAAAATGCAAGCTATAAGGCTGACGGAGTGCTTTTGTAGCATGCAGGAGGTCCTGGGTTCCATTCTTAGCACAAGCAACCTCCCTGCTAACTCCACCAGCTCCCCACGTGCCAGAGCTTAACATCTAAACTGATGTAAGAATAAGACCATTTGGCATTTGAGGCTTTGGCCATCGTTATTCTCTTGGATACATGTGGCCTATTATAAATGCTGGAGGACATGCATGTGGGACACTCAGATCACCTTATCTAGAAAAATCTAATTTGTGTTTTTGTGAGTCGGCCTTGGCTCCTCAGCTCTGAAGATCTGTGTGCTGCTTGAGAGCACACGGTTGCTGACCCAGGCTCATAGGACAAGCTGCCCCTTCCCCCGTGACACCCAAGCTACAGCCTGCACTGTTCTCTTCATTATACTCACCCCCAACTCTATCTGGATTGCCTGTGTGAGCTCAGGGTTAGAACTTTCCAGGAAGTTGAAACGTTTCCTTAGATGTCACCTTGAGAACCTGGATCCTGGATTGCCACCTTAAAGAGTAAGAGAAGCCTGGTTATTAGTGTGGGGTCATCCTGGGTCTAGAGACTGACAAAGTCTCCCCAAGAGAAAGAAAGAACATGTTTTTGAAATTATATAATTAACAAAAGATCTTTAAGACATTCCGAACAAATTTAAGAAGAAAGAAAGTTGGAAATGAGTCACCCATATTCTTGTGTCATCGTGGTGACATATATTTTAGATTTTAACGTCGGGTATGTGGGAGAGGCTGGAAAATCAAGCCTGATGATAAAAGCCCTGTTTTACCATGTTTACTAGAGCCAGTTTGTAAGTCTTTCTATAGTAGGTGATTTTAAGCAGCCAATTGACTGCTTAAAATCCCTGAAGACTTAACAATTGGATTTTATGGGCTGTTAGAAATCAGCTCCTATACATCATCAGTCAAGTCGGGTAGCATGTAGCATTATGCTGGAGTTTTGTTGTTTTTTGGTGGCGGTTGGTTGGTTAGTTGGTTTGGTTTGGTTTTTGTTTGTTTTTCCAAGACAGGGTTACTTTGTAGCCTTGGCTGCCCTGGAACTCCCTCTGTGGACCAGGCTGGACTCAAACTCATAGCGATCCTCCTGGTTCTGCCTCCTGAGTGCTGGGATTAAAGACGTGAAGCTGCCACCACCACCCAGCTTCATTTTATAATTTAACAGTTGTGTGTGTGTGTGTGTGTGTGTGTGTGTGTGTGTGTGTGTGTGTGCTGTGATAAAACACCACAACCAAGGCATCTTAAGGAAGAAAAAGGTTATTTTGGCTTACAGTTCTGGAGGGTTAGAGGATGTAATGGTAGACAGAGGCAGCAGGCAGCCTAGTGGCTGAAGCAGGATGCTGAGCTCACGTCCTGAACTGCAAGCCCGAAGCAGAGAGAGTAAACTTTAAGGAGGGAGAGGCCTTAAGCACCGAGAGCTGACCCAAAATGACATATTACCTCCAATAAGGCCATACTTCCTAAACCTCTCCAAACAGTGCCACCAACTGGGAATCATGTGGTCAAATACCAGAGACTATCCAAACCACTGCAATGAGGGTGTGTGTTAAATTCATGTTTATGTATGTGTGAACATGTGTGTGTAGGACCATGTATATATGTGTTCAAGCATGTGGAGGCCAGAGGTCCACATCTATTACCTTCTACCCTGTATGTTGAGACAAGGTCTCTGTTGGCCAGTGAGTTCCAAGGATTCATCTGTCTCTGTCCACCTCCCTGGGATTGGGGATACAGATTCTACCACATTCAACCTTCACTTCATGTTGCTATGGGACATTTTGCAGCCAGTCAGACAGAGAACATCAACCAATGTGTTAGGCAAGAACTTACCCACTCCCTTCCAGAGTGTCGCCCTGTAGCCTGCTTAACTGCCTAGGGGTTAAAGTGTTTCTACCTTGGAGAAGTCTGGCAAGAGTTACCCATAAACACACACACACGCACACACACATACACACACATTCCACACAAGCAAAATCAATACAAACAAGACCAATACTATAAAAAAAATGCCAAGACAATACAAAATGAAATGAAAAACTCCACAAAAATACCACTGAGTTCATTTTATGTTGTACAGCTACATCTGGGCATGGGTCCTGCCCTTGTTTGTTTTTCCTTTTTGTTTGTCTGAAAGAGAGGGTGGTCAGGGAGGTGGGGAGGATTGTAGAGGAAGAAAATCATGGTCAAAATATATTGTATGAAAACTTCTTTTTCAACAACAAAAGAGAGTTGCCTACGGAGAGAATCTGACACTTCATCACCAACAACAGAATGACCTGACACGCTGTACCTGCGGACATGACGAAGGGCACAGCACTGCCCAGTGCTTACAAAAATGTTTACCCTAAACTTACTCATGAAGAAGCAGTCACACACCCAGATTTTAGAGGTTTGGGCACAATAAGCCCAAACTCTAGAGCAACAGTGGAAGTGAGCAACTGTTCCAGAGAGATACCGAAGAGACAAGCACATGGTCCTTGGTGGGGTGCTGGACTTCAAAAACAAACAGGCAAGCCCAAAGTTGTGCAGACATCTTTGAACATCAGGGAAAGGTTGACTAACTGTGTGTGACCTTTCGATGGGAGCAATGTTGAGGTCCTGGGTGTGATGCTGCTGCTGTGCATCACGTAGGCACCAGTTGCTAGGAAATAAGATGTTTGCAGTTGGGCAAAACACACACCCTGGTGTGAACATAACAGAGGAGAGAGAAAGCACACAGCAAACACCAAAAGCAAGGGATCTAGGTAAGAGGTGTGTTGGTATTCATTACGTGATTCAACTTTTCTTTCTGCTTGAAGTGTTTTCTAAATAAAAACTCAGGTGAAATGAATACGGCCATTCTTTTCACAAAATACACACAATATCTTACACTTATAGAGTACATTATTCTATCACAGAATTGTGATATGCTTTATGTAACCAAGTCTATTAATAGACCATATGTTTCATTTTTATAAATTGTGTACAGTCCTTATAATTAAGCCTTAGTCTTCATTGGTGGGTGTTCTTATGTTGGACTTCCTATGGCAGAGATAAATTTTTTAAAAATTGGCCTGTAATGGGGTTAATTCTTAACCTTTCAGAATGACAAGGCTCTGAGTTTGTCAGCTAGTGCAAAATTTTCAGTGTGACAGAAGAGAACCTCCCTGTGGCTTTCTTCAGAGGCTGGAGGAAGGAGAGAATACATATCCCAGAAGGTAAGCTGCTCCAGTTGAAGCCATAGAGAACACTGCTTCCTGTTTCTGATCAGAGGCTCCTGCAGGGGTCTCACATCTTTCCAGGAAGGCTTGGGTCAGCATCTCTGATGGCCTCTGGTGCTGATTTGCTTTAGAAGTGCCCCAAGCCATGCTGAGGAGGGCTAGGGGTAGGATCCGAGGCATGGGGTACAGAAACCAGTTTATGGGGGGGGGCAGGGTATTAGGCAACCCTTCAAAGGGACTAGGAGTGGTGAAAACATGAATAGAAAGGATCTGAGAATATTATATAGGTGCCAGGGCTAGTGGTACATACTTAAAATCTCCACATTCAGGAGATGAAGGGAGATCGTGAATTTGAAGCCAGCCTGCTCTACTTAGTGAGACTTTGTCGAAAGAAAGAAAGAAAGAAAGAGAGAGAGAGAGAGAGAGAGAGAGAGAGAGAGAAAGAAAGAAAGAAAGAAAGAAAGAAAGAGAGAAAGAAAAACAGGGAGATGATGATGATGATACAGACTTGGATACAGTGACTTCCTTCTCTTCCGTCAGTATTTCTGCAGTTGGCGCTTGGGGGGGTTCCCCCCCACAAGGGAAGGATGGTTCATAACAGAGCTTGTCTAGGAAGAGAATGGCACACTCCAGTTGCATGAGTTTACAGAGAGGAGGGTGGACAGGGCATAAATGAAAGTATCTTCTTTGGTCTCCTGCCTGCCCTGTAGGCAGGAGTCCATAATGTGACCTTTGCTGAATTTCTCTCTTCCTGGCCAACCGCTCTAGAGGTCACAAAATTATAAAAATTCTGTTGTTTTGTTTAGATCTAAGAGACACCTAACTCTTGATCTGATTAGGACGCACCGTGTTTTTTGAGATTGTGTCACTCAAGCCAGTAAGTGGAATTCAAAACCCAAGTGGACCAAACTTTAGAGTGGCAGGTGCATCTAACCAAGGGCCTATGGGCTACATGCATCCCAGAATGGCTATGGTGCTGACAGGCTTCTCTCTCTCTCTCTCTCTCTCTCTCTCTCTCTCTCTTATGTTCAGTAACTTTTATTTAATATCACATGTGAGGCAAAGCTCTGACCCAAGAGCTTCAGGCTTACCAAGCAATCATTGTGTTGCTAAGATACACTCCTAAAGAAGTGGAAGTTTCTGATTTGTTTGAAGACTCATTTGAGTCACGTGACATTTGGCTGGATGTTGGCTTGTGAGAGGGCATGGGATGTTTTTTTCTGTGAGCTCTCTCTTGCGAGGGGCGTGACTTTGGTCAGCTGAGAACATCCATGGGTGGACTGAGGAGAGGAGATATATAGAAGCTCGCAGACAGCGAGACATCGCGACATCGCTTTTTGGGTTGGCATCGCTGCACTGATCTTCACAGAGAGAAACGTTCCAGAGAACTTGGGGCAATCCATTTTAGTCTTTCAGCTTTCACTGACTTGGCCCAATCTTCTGAATCGTACTGATTCGTGTTGCTATTTGGTGTTGTCCTTTGGACTGGACTGCTGGTATCCAGACAACAAAGAGTGGGCTCATCCCAAAGACCGACTTCTAAAATGGTCTACAACCCCCTTTACCTAATAATCTTCCTTCTCCGCTACCATTGGTCAGTGGGTGGAAGGGGGGTAGAAGCGGTTAGGAACCCTAAATAAAGCAGGAAAGGTGAAAAATCTAAGCCTACATCCTAGCTCTTTTTTTTACTTCTTATTTTGAGACAGGATCTCCCTAATTTCAACGCTGGCCTTGAACGCACAATCCTGCCTTAACCTCTCTAGTTGCTGGGATTACAGACCTGCACCACCAAGCTCGGTTGTCTATAATTCATCAGTGCGGTGTCATGTGAGTTTCTGTGTGGGTCAGGTTTGGTTCTCAGGTTGCTAGCCTAAGAAATTTTAGCACGTAGGAGAAGTTGAACCGGAGTGTTGGCGGAAGTGGGCAAAAATACGGTGTTCTGGGAAAAGCATGTAGAGGGTTGGCAATGAGCAGGGTGTAGAGAAGGCAGGGTCTGTATCCTCAAAAGATGCAGGTTTGGGACCAAAGGAGATGGGAAAGGAGGGAGGTAGGGAATAAAGGAGGAAGGGTGGAAGGGAGAGAGAGAGAGAGAACATAAACCGTCCGAGTTTGTGTATGTCAGAGAGATGATGATTGTCAGTGCAGTGGATAAGGAAAACAGAACCGGAGGAAAATTAGTTCAGTTTTAACACCTGGCAACTGATGTTATGACTCAGCATATTTGTGAAGCAAGGATAGGGACAGTGTAATTAACCTTGAACTCCCATGTGCTGGCAGAGCTGGAACAACATCATGGTGGGACTATTGTCTGCCCTAGGCACTCATCAGTGGGCTGTGCCCTACTTTGGACAGTTCTTTAAAACCAAGCTGTCTTCTCTTTTTAATTATAGAATTGATGAGGATTCTTTGCAGTGGATTAAGAAAGCACAGAAATATTTTCTATAACCATGGCCCCTCTAGTAACAGTGTCTAATGTCTTCCATATCTGTCTAGGGTTTTCTCTCTATACATGTACTTAAATATCTTATCAGACTGGAACCATGATGTGAATACCACAGGTAATCTGCCATTTTCCATACAGCATAGCTGGAACTTTTTTTTTTTCCAGGTCAGCCAATGAAACAATCTGTCTGCCATCATGAGTCGGCACTTACTGTGTGTGATGGGAATTTAGACTCATGTGGCTCCTCCCTCATGTCCTACTGGTGCTTAATCTTGTCACATATCCCCAGCTGTGTTCTTAGAGTAAACCTTGTAACATGAAGCTGTGAGGGAGACCAAGAAGAAATGTCTCTCTTTCTCTCTCCCTCCCTCCTTTTTCTCTCCTCCCTCTCTAGTCTCCCTCCTCCCCAGGTGTTCTGAACAAAGCAAAAGTTTAAAGAGTCTTGGAGTTATGGGTTAATGGACTTTGGGAAATAGGGGTATTTGGGAATTGGTTGATCTTGAGTGGTGTAGGCGTGGCTACCAGAGCATAGCTGTTGCTGATTGGCTGGAAGAACATGAACCTGTCTCTGATTGACTGACTTTCAGAATTAAAGCTACGTTTGTTTGATTGGGTGATAGTGACACTTAGATTTCCCTGCAGCTGACCTGAGGTGGGGCCCCAGAATCTAAGGACGGTGTGGTGCCTTATTGTTAGCATGGTAAATCATTTTAGGTCCAGGCTAAGGGCTCACGCTATCTTTACCCAAAAGCATCTGCGCTTGATGCCCAGGCCACACGTGGTAGAAGGAGAGAGATCTCCAGAATCTACACGATGGAAGGAGAGAAGCCTCTTCTGAAAATTATCCTCTGACCTTCACACAAATGTGCATATAAACATCAAATAGATAAATAAAATGTAATCAAAATTAAAAGACCTCCTCCAAAGAGAAGTATTTTAATCTTGAGAGTAAAACAGCCAATTTGTCAAACCACTGATATTTGAAGCAATGAATGTATGGTCTAAAACGCCTTTGGAAACTGGTACTGTTGGGACAGACAGCTTGAGAGACACGGTGATGAACAGCCTTGAATAGCAGTGACAATGGCAAGCAGGCTCAGTGTCTTCAAAGCCCAGCCCCCGAAGGGGCAAAGTGGGTTTTGTAAGCCTCAGTAGAGACCTTGCCGTTAGCAAAGGCATTTGTGGTACAAGGTAGTTAGTAGTTGGGGATTAGGATGTGCAGAACTGTGGGTCAATCGCAGCCCCGTGACTCATTGGTTGTGTGACCTGGGCCCAGAGCATCTTAATTTTCTCAACCTGAATCTTTTCACTTACAAAGTGGGGGAAGTAACAGATTAGCTGCTGCAGAAATGCCGTGGGATCTAGTCACAGAAGCTGAGTCACAATACTAAAGATTGCTCCTCCCCACCCGTCTCTCTGTGTGTCTGTGTGTGTATGGCATGCGTGTATGTCTCCATATGCATGGATGGGAGCCTTCGTGTGCCGCAGCGCGCATGTGGAAATCAGAGAACAGCCTTGGGTGTCAGTCCTTGGGTTTCATTTGGTGTGAGATAGGGTCTCATTGTCTGCCTCTGCATTATGTCAGGCTAGCAGGCCCACCAGCTGCCAGGGATCCCTCCGTCTCTGTCTCCTTTCTCACTTTAGGAGCACAGGGGTTGCTGGTGTGTGGCAGTGGCACCGTCTGCAGCTTTACCTGTGTCCTAGGGACCCAAACCTAGGTTCTCATGCTTGTGCAGCAAGTGTTTTACCCAGCAAGCCGCCTCCTCAGCCCTGTTCTTGCTCACTGGCAAACTCAGTAATGATTACTGAGAAGCACTATGCATAGTATCAACAGCCAGCTGCTGCGTGCTCCCAGGACGAGCCAAATCAAGACGGACTCCATGTTCTGGAAGAGATTCCAGAGAAGATGGCAGGCACAGCACAGGCCCCTGAGAGGTGCAGGTGGGGACACTTGCTGTAATGAATGAATGAGAGCCAGGCCTAGCCCTAAGGAGGCAGAGGCAGGAGATTGGCTGAAAATGTGAGTCCAGCCAGGTTACATAGCGAGTTCCAGGCCTGTCTGAACTAAATATAGAATGAGACCCTGTCTCACACAGCCCCAACCAAAATGAGACAAAGAAGGTAATCAGGAAAGAAGGAAAAGAGAACAGAAGAAAGCAGTCACAAGAACATGTGTCGGGCAGTAAATCATGTAAGAAAAACAGATGAGCAGTCACAAGAGCAACGAAAAGAATAAAGGAAAAAAGGAAAAGCCACAAAAATGCTTACTTTTGTTAACTTTTTCCATTTGTTTTCTAAATTTTATACAATATTAGTGCAACTACACAAAGCAATTTTATTCCCTGGCCTTTGCTAAAGAGAACATGGGGAGGAAGTAAGGAAGGGAGAAGGGACCATTGGCATTTGGGTTACATTAAATTTAAAAATAACTATTTTTCAGTACTATAGAGAAGCCCATATTTGGCGATGTGAGTGGATTCTAAAAGTAAATTTAGCATGCTACAATCTGCAAATAACTTTTAATCTGTTAGTTGCTTAAGTATTTCTGTCGCCAGTGAGTAAGTCTGATTTATATTTGCATTTAAAGAAGCCATTTAGAGAAATGTCATTTCCAGTCATTGAAATGAAGAGCGTGAGAGTTTTTAGATTCACAAAAAGCTATTTTCTGAAGGTGGTCAGATTCTAAATGTAATGTGGCTGTAAAAACGCAGAAATGTCAGCCCACACCATAAAATGGAGCCAAGAAGTCAAAGATCACATTCAAATGAAGTTTTTAATAAACATTTCAGCCAATGAATAATTCACTGGCTCAGTAGATAATTGATGGGGGCAGTGGCTGGGGGTGTCTGTGGTGTGTGTGGGGAGTATTTGTGCTGGGTGTTGTCAGAGTTCATTGTGTCTACAAAATGCACAGCTCAGTATATTCTGAGCCAAATATGAGTGCTCACGAACCGGGAACACCAATTTGGGTTGCTCTAAGTGGCATTTTCCATTAGGGAGACAGTTACATGGACTTTCATAGTCGGGGGGAAAAAAAAGGCTTGATGGGACTGCAGGCAGCAGGTAGATTACAGCAAAGCTGCTAGGTCAATGCATTCAAAGGTTTTACCTGGTAGCTGATAAGGTTATGGTAGGTCAGATACACAAGGTGGGAAATAGGTAGTTATCCATGGGACTAGAGACAGCCCAAGGCAATTCTGGCTCTGGATGTGCGACATTCCAACTATTCTAAATCGCAAAATTCTATTCACTCTATCAGCTTTGTAAAGTTTTCAAGATGGATGTGGCTATTTAGGAGGATCCTTAATGTACAGTTGTTGCCAACTCTGCTAACTTATATTGGGCATGCCCTCCGTGGGCATGAATGGGATAGCTGCCAGGCTTTTCTGTCTCTGTGACACTATCCCATGGCATACCCTTTTCCAAACAGATGAAAAAGAAGTATGGCTGGAGAGATGGCTCAGTGGTGAAGAGCACTGACTGCTCCTCCAGAGGACCTGAGTTCAATTTCCAGCAGCCACATTTGTGACTGGCAACCATCTCTAATGGGATCTGATGCCCTCTTCCGGAATGCATGAGTACATGCAGTCAAAGCATACATACATACAGAAATAATTTTCTTTTAAAGAAGTCTTTTTTTTTTTGTGGAGGGGGACTTTTCATTTTTACAGTTGAACTTCTTATTAGAGATATGATGGAATTGTGCAGACTTTATCCCTACAGTATCCCAGTGCTAAGAGAAAGCAGTAGGTCTCTCTGCAGGATGGCATGAAGAAGAGGTCCTCATAAAGGGTTATTTCAAAGTTCCTTATTTCTGCTTTCTACCTTAATTAATAAGTTGTCAGTGCTTGTCTAACTCAGAAAAAAATAGAACTGCAGGGGTTGGGGGAGATAGTTCTGCTAGTGACTCAATAGCAGTCTAAGTATGAGGATCTGGCTATGGCTCCCCTGCAGCCATGCAGAAAGCTGGGCATGGAGAACACCTGTAATCCTCATGCTAGGGCTAAGGTAAGACAGAAAGATCCCTGAAACCTTAGCCAGTCTACTGAATCAGGACTGAAAGTCAGAACAGAATGGGGGGGGAAGAGGGGAAAGGAGGGGGAGAGACATTCTATAAATTCTGATACATGGGATTTTCATCATCAGGCCGGTCTATCTAAATATTTTCTAATTTTTTAATGTTGATTTTATTGGAACCCATGAACATGAATATATGAACCCATGAATAAACAGCAGTTTGTTATAAATTTTACAAAATGTTTGATGCTATTTTTAGGTCCTATCTAGGTCCATTTTTGAAAATACGGAATTATGTATAGATGTGGAGGGGAAGGGTTGCCTGCATTTTGAGTGCAGGTGCCATTGGAGGCCACAAGAGGGCATGAGATGTCCTGGTGCTGTGGTTACAGGAAGTTGAGAGCCATCTGACAGGTGCTGGGAACTGAACTCTTAACTGCTGAGCCATCTCCCTGAGCCTCTTTATTGTCATTCCCCATTTTTATCTTAACTTCCCTGAATTCAGATGTGTAGCTTATATGACACTAATTCAGTTTTCTATTGATTTTCTTGGTATCTAATAAATAACAATGTTTGCAAAAACGTGTATGTTCTTGCAAAGTATTTCTCTTAGTAGTAGATCCATCATTTTATACCTGTACTCATCAATCCTGGTCCTCAAATCCCGTGTCCATGCTGTTTATCTGATACCTCAAACACTCAGAGAGGCATAATATAAAGAAGTCTCTCACTTCCACTTATTTTTCTTTTTGAAAGCTTTCCTTTTGGTGCTAGGTGTCAAACCCATGACCTCACACCTGCCAGGGATGCTTTCTCATTGAGCTATATCCTCAGGCTTACGACTTTTTGTTTTATAAGTTTGGGCACTGATGTTATTATGTGTATATGTGTTTACAACTCTTGCAGCTTTGTACTGAGTTTCTTTTATATGCAGTTCTTCATATTCTGCTTTTTATCTTCAACTTCTATATAGGCAGGGAACTCCGTTTGTTAGTTCTCCTTTATTGTTGTTGTTAATACTAGTGTGTACAAATTATAAATTTAAAATTCATGATAAATTTCCACATACACGCATACTCTGCTTGGATCATGTCTACCATCCTCGCCCCCACCCCCACCACCCCCAGTCCCTCTTTCGGCTAGTATTTGTGAAAATTTCTTTTTCGGGCTTTTATTTCCAGCCTGTCTCTTTCACTATTTTTCCTATTTCTGTTTTAAATATTACATATCACAGTTGTGAATGTCTGTTTCTTGTAATTCCATCACTATTTATTTCAAATAGCTACTTTGAAAGCCAAGTCTTGGAAACTTTCTTTTAAATATTGAGTTTAGACCTAGAATAATACTGAACCCTATTGTGCTCATTAGACACTTTTTTTTTCCCCTTTTTGGCTTTAGTTTTTCAAGACAGAGTTTCTCTGTGTAGCCTTGGTTGTCCTGAACTTGCTTTGTAGACCAGGCTGGCTTTGAACTCACAGAGATCCGCCTGCCTCTGCTTCCTGAGTGCTGGGATTACAGACGTGTGCCACCGCGACCCACATTCATTGTGTGTTTTTTATCCACCCTTTTATGAGGGTTATTTTTACTAATGTGTGTGTGGACAGAGGTGTATGACAGATTTGTGTAGGTGTTGTTGGAGGCCAGAGGACATCGGGTCCCCTGGAGCTGAGGTGACAGGCAGCTGTAAGCAGCCAGGCTTGGGAACCAAACTCGGCACCCAAGAGCAGCATGAGCTATGAGCCATCTTCCCAGTCCTATCTTTTTCTTATTTTCAATTTATCTTTCAAGGGAACAAAGTAGCACTCATGTTTACCTTATGCATCCATTCTTCCTTCTTCTGCCTTCTACGTCCTTGCTCTTTCCTTTCTAAAAATTTCTCTCCAAATTATACTTCGTATGCCAACTAGAATTATTTCTCTTACCATTAAGAAAATGCTGAGGCCAGCAACAACAAACAACAAAACAAAACAACAACCAAGGGAACGCTGGGGTTGTGTTCTTAGGCCTCGCTTCTCCTATCATCCGCTTGCTGGATGACTGTCATCACCGGGACCAGCAAAAGATCTTCAACAGAGAACACGCAGCGGTGTCTTACGCTTCCACACTTCATGAGATATCCGACACCTTTCCTGCGCCTATTATTTGTAAGTCTACGCAACGGTCTAAGAGACTGACAGCCTCTTAATTATTCTGGTGCAGGGAATTATTTTTGTGGACTTTAATACTTGACTTTTGAGGATAAATTCCTTGAAATGACTGGTTGAAAGGGGGAAAAAATGTAAGTCCTTACCACGTGTCTCTAAATTACCCTCCTGAAAGGTCACACTCTTTCGTATGGACATTTTCCTTCAGAGTGTGGGACATCCCGGGTAAATAGCTACTACTCGCTTCCCAAGATCGTTTTTTTTCAGTCACGTGGTGTCGGGAGCCAGGCAGTGGGTCTGGTTGGATGTTGGTCTTGGAATGAGCAATTTAGAGACTCTTCTCAGTCCTCTCACTCCTGTGGCGAACTCAGCACTCAGAGTCCCACTGGCTCACCTTTAGAGGTGTGTCAGCTGTGTGGACCCGTGTTTCCGAAGGCCACTGGGAGGCTGGGCTGTGATCTCAGAAGTTCCTCAGCATCCCTAGGCCCCTGTGTGTGAGACAAACGGGTCCCTACTTTTGCCTTCTCAAGAAGCAAGGGTATGGCTAAATCATGGCGAGGTCAGCTCGCTTCTCTGCCTTCTCCGCTTTTCTTCTGCTCCTCGGGGAGAAAGGGGAGGACGCGGGCTGTGGTGGGGCCACGGCTGCCAGGGTGCACCGCAGGAATCTGCAGAGCAGGGCTAGGACCCTGTCAGGGGACTTGCAGTCCTGCCGCTGCGCACAAAGCCTGCCCTTGTCCGGCTCCTCGCTCCTCCTCGCTCTTCCAGCGCTCAGACCTCCCAGGGTCCTGCAGGCTCCGTCTGTGGAGCCGGGTGTCCTGACCACGCCCATGAGGGGACGTGACGCCTGCCGCGGACTCCGCGGACTCAGCCTTCCCCAGCAGTTGGGGCCCCGGCTCCGGGGGGAAATCTGCTCCTAAGAACAGGCCTGCAGCCTGAAGGATTGGGTTTCCGCAGTCAAGGGGCGAGGGGCTTGGGTAGGAGGAGAGGAAAGAGGCTTTCTGAGCACGAGTCAGGGAGAACTGAATCTCACAGAGGTGGTAAAGGTGGCCGGGTCATAGTCACCTCTGCAGCAGGTCAGGGTGCAGGGATGGGCAGAGGTGCCTACAAGTGCCCTGCTCCTCGGCAGATTTTTTGCAGTACCCGACATGGGCAACCTCAGGACACACCATGGCCAGACTCTTTCTCTGACAGGCTGTTTGTGCCTGGGGTTTGCGGGTAGGTGTGTAGGTGGGGGGTGGGGGATGTTACACGGGCAACAACCTTACCTAGTAGTCCATCTTTTCTACTTACAGTCCCTCCCCACCCGCCGCCCCACACACACCGTATCACGAGGAGCCTTTTGCCAATGACGGGCGCAAGCAAGGCACCGCTGTGATGAAATCCACATCTTAACCGATAACCTGCTTCCCAGCTTCTTGGAATGCAGGCTGAATTCAAGCCATCTCTACTCCATGCTCTACTCTTAGCATCCATTCATTGAGCGCCCCAGTGTTCCTTGCCTACAGATTAAGCAAAACATGCTCCCTGGGAAGGTTGAAGGCAGTTCTCCAAGGAGCATCTCAAGCAAAAAGGGATAAAGTGCTAAAGAGGTCAAAAATGGGACCTAAGGAAAGAGAGAAGCAAGGAACCACAGCAGGCACTCACTCCAGAGGCAAACCAGGGCCCTGTTGGAAACCAGGGCAGCCCTGTCATTTCTCCCCGAGTCTTGCTATTTTTGCCCAGCGCGTTCAGGCAAGATTTCACATTCACGTCCAGGCTGCAGAATCCTTGGCCTCGAGGCTGATACGGTTTGCTGAGTAGGCTTGGGAGCGTTTCCGGATGGATAGTCAGGATCAGAGGTGCTGGAGTTGGAGCTATCTGAACATAGGACCATAGGCTGAATCCTCTAGCCATCTTGTCCCCTGGTACTGGGTGTGCCCACATTTCTCTCCTGCTCACACACCTTCAATGACTCCCCGTGACGACTGTGCGTTTCTGTCTTAGCATTTGGCACTATGACAACCAGTACTTGCTAGGTGCTCACAGCGTGCTGCATCTTGAGCTGATCTTGTCCTACCTTATCTGGTGGTACCGGTGCTTCATGAACAAGAAAAAGGAATAGCTCCTCATTTACTCGAGGTCGAGTCTGAGACTAGAATCTTTTTGTCCTTCAACCTGAACTTCCTCTCTCTCTTTTTTTTCAGCTTCTTAACTTTCAAAATTTTAATTTGTGTGTGTACATGTACATGCCACAATATATATGAAGAAGTCAGAGGCGACTTCCGGTGACCAGTCCTCTCTTACCATGTGGGTCCTGGGGATCTTGCTCTCAGGTCCTCAGCCTTGGCAGCAGGTATCTTTAGTCTCAGCTTTCCCTCTCCCACCCCCCACACATACCGCCACTGAACTTAAATTTTTGACTGTCATGCCTTTCATGGGATCATGGTCCCGAGGACTGTGTGGTCTCTGTTAAATGACTTTTCGAAGATGCTTGAAATCTGGGACGAGACAGGAGAAGCAGCACTTAAGACCATCGGGTCGGGAAGCCTTGGGAGTCACCAGCCTTTTCGGTTCTGTCTCTTTCCCACCTGCATCCACCCGTTGTGTCTCGCCTCCACCACCCTTGAACTCAATGGGCTGCAATGTTCTGGTGAGTGACAGCAGCCCCTGGGCTTCTCAGGTGATCCTGTCTGCAGAGGTCGAAGGCGGCCCAGGAAGAGGCCGCGGTGTCCCTGCCTGCCTCTCTCAAGTGCTCACCTTGATCTGCCAACACTTTGGTTACAACTCAAGAGAACTGACTGTCTATAATGGAGAAGTATAACTGAGGATAATGAGCCAGATAGTGTATCCCCTAGGGACCCCTTCCCGATGTCTTATAGACAGGAATCACAATTAGAAAGAGTAAAAGGTTACGGTGTTCTTGGCTTTTCCAAGATCTCAGGAATTTCAATGGAGCTGAGGTGGTAGAAGGCCATTTGTCACAGGCCTTTGCTGGGTTTTGCCCATGGCCCACGGCCTGGTAGGCCCAAAGGTCAAGTGAGGCAGTTGAGGAAGAAACGTTCCCTGTGCAGCATCCGAGGCCCACTCGCAGGAGATAATGGGCCCCTTTCAAGCAACCCCGCTTACAGCCAGGACACTATTCCCAGAGGGATGGGCCGTGAATGGTCATCTGTGTGCCCAGATGGACCAAGGCCTGGCCTGCAAGGGAGGAGACTTGGGTTCTGGTTTCTGTTTGTGAACCCAGGGGCTCTGGAGTACTTCAGTAAATAAACACCTATTTATTGAGCTCCTACTGTGTGCAGGGCACTGTGGGGGGACACAAAGAGGCACTGATTTGAAAAACCACAGATCAGAATTTATGCATGCAAATGATCTTCCCTTGGGAGGAGACTGGGTACTCGCAGAGTCAGTGAAGCCGCCACATTGGAGACCCACAGTGAGGACCCACCCCAGCTCCAGTTCCAAAGCGTCTTGAAATTCCACGGTGGAAACGATCATTGCTTTAAAATTCAAAATAGCCGTTTGTTATCTGGAGGGTTTTCATTCTCTGCCAAAGACGAGACAGGCATTGTTTTGTCTTTACTTTGCTGGGTCTTGTCTGAGACTTGTCTGAGTGTCTGTAACCCAGGTCGACACAAGTTCTCTATGTAGCTGAGGATGATCTGACAATCCTCCTGCCTCCACTTCCCAAGTTCTGGGATTACAATCTTGTGTTACAACACCCAGCTTTATGCTGTGCTAGTGTCTGATCCAGAGCTTCTGAAACCCTGAGCAAACACTCTACCAACTGAGCCGCAGCCCCGGCCCACGAAGAATTGAGGATGAGAATGTTCTAGAAGGGCTCATGGTCTGCTAGGGCGATCTTCAGGTGTGTCGGGCTGAGCACCAGTGTACCACAGACATCCTTGGCATTCTGGGGAACAAAAGGAGAGGGAATGGGGCTCATCTAAGGAATCCCTGGAAAGGAGAAGTTGACAATACTGAGTAAACCCTCTGGGTAGTAGGTGTTCTGCTCAGCGCTTTACCTGGTCGATTATCTTGATTTATTATTTCCACCTTTCAAGGGGAAAACAACAGGTACACCCTTTGTCCAAACTGTAACCAGGTGGAAACAGAGGCAGGGAGAGAGCTTAAGCAACTCTCCCAGGATCACGCAGCAGGCAAGCAGATTCAAGCCCTGCTAATCCAAGGCTAGTCTACCTGTTTAACATTGCTTCTCTAGGAGGAAGGGGAGAAGACTCGAGGCTAACCAGCTAACACAACCACACAGCGATGAGACTGCTTCTCCTGGCTCTGGAGGTAGTTTCCAAAGAGGATGTGTGGGCTATGGTACCGTTGTTGGATGGAGTGCCTGGCCTCCTGAGGGGACGCCTGTGGAGTGTTGGAGGGACCAGCTGCTGGAGGCTTTCCACTTCTTGCTGAGTGGCCACAGGCAGGTTCCCTAAGGCCTGGGCATTTGTTTCCTCACCTCTGAAGTGAGGTTAATTTGGCAGCATTCTTAAGAGGGGTCGTAGACAGTTAGAGCTGTAATGATAGGGTGCCCCTGACCGAGGAGCTGATAACAATCTGGAGGCTTGGAAGGACAAAGTCAAGGCATGGGCACTCCAAGATCTGAGGAGGTCTTCTTCCTGACTGCCAGAGGCTAATCTTCTCACTTGGCCAGGAGAAGGAGATCCTTTTCTCTCAAGAAAGGCACCCTAACTTCCTTCCCAAGAGCTCCACCATTGTGATTTAATTTTCTCCTCAAGCCACGGCCAAGCCATACAGTAGCACTGGAGGTTAAGATTCACCACATGGATTTGGGAGGCACCTAAACATTCAGTCCACAGCAAGGCCCCAAGATGATAACTTACGTAATGCATCAAGCAGACACAATACTTCCTGGATGTTTAACTCCCTTTCTCCTCTCGGGGGTGGTCATTTCCTGGCTCTGTACATCCTTACTGGGGACCAGGCTCTCATCTGACACCAGCCAATCAGGCAAAGGAGAGAGGAGGAAGGCACTAAAGCAAAGCTCCATGTCTCAGAGTGTTGGCTTCCTCAGATGGGTCACCCTCACATAGAGTGACTGTGAGCATCAGATGAGTTTAGATCACCAGAAAGTGCTTGGAGCATTCCAGGTACATTGTAGAGGGTTTCATTGAATTTGCTAGCATTTGGTTTGTTTTGTCGTCCCCCCCCACACACACAAAAGTTTTGGTTGGGGTGGTTCCACACGCTTATAATCTTGGCACTTGGGAGGTGGGGGTAGAAAGATTAATTCAAGACTAGCTTTAGTTACAGAGCACGTTTGGAGCTAGATGAGACCATCTCAAGAGAAGAAAAAAAAAGTGAATTTCCATGTGGTTCAAACCATGGAGCCTGCCTGTGAGTGCCAGTGCGTAGCAACAGTTGCCATGCAATCTTGTGTGGATGTTGGCTTTCATGTCTGCACACACCCAGAGTTCCCTGAAGTGGCCAGTGGCTCCTGTCCCCCACCCCCCAGTGTTAGAATTGAGACCCCTGGTTTATTCCTCTCTAATCAGTTAGAAAGGCCCACGTTTTCAGGGTGTTGGAGAGAGTCTCCCCAGAGGGACAGACTCAGGGTCTTTCTGGCTGTGACTGCTATTCCTTGTGCTGCCTTCCTGATGGAGTCTGGGATGCTCTGCTCACGGAGAGTCCAGGGCCACTAAATGAACTGGACGACAGGCTGACCTGACCTGTCTCTCTCCGGGGGCCTTTCTCTCCCCTCCCTATAACTGACCTTCCGAGTTCTGGCTGAAGAGAGACGTGGAAGCCAGCACCATGTTAGCTCTTGTGGTTTCCGTAGCTCCCTGGCTCAAGAACTCTGCCTCTGTCTCTTCTCTTATTTGGATTTTTTCCTTCCTAGTTCAAGAACTCTTCTCTCAGCTGGGACCATGGTGGCACATGCCTCTCATCCCAGAACCCAGGGAAACAGAGGCAGGCTGATCTCTGTGAGTTCGAGGCCAGCCTGGTCCACAGATCGAGTTCCATGACAGGCAGGGCTACACAGAGAAGCAGTGTCTCAAAACAAACAAACAAAAAAACCCACAGGCAGAGCTCTGAGAATCCTGCGGAAGAAAAGGGCGAAGGATTGTAGGAGCTAGAGGGATCAAGGGCACCACAAGAAAACCCACAGACTCAACTAACCTGGCCTGATACCGGCTCACAGAGATTGAACTGACAACCTCGAAGCCTGCTTGGGTCTAACCTAGGCTCTCTGCATGTATGTTACAGTTGTGTAGCTTGGTCTCATGGGACTCCTAGCAGTGGGAGCAGGGGCTGTCTCAGACTTTTTTTTTTTTTTTTTTTTTTTGCCTGTTTTTGAAACCCTTTTCCTCATACTGGGGTTGCCTTGTCCAGCTTCAGGGTGAGGGGAGGCACCTAGACTTACTGCAACTTTTATGCCATATTTGGCTGATATGCTTGTGTAACCTACCCTTTTCTGAAGAGAAATGGAGGGTGAGTGGATGGAACAGAAGGGAGGTTGCAGGGGAGTCGGGTAGGGTGTGTGTGGGAGACCCAGAGAAGAGGAGGGAGGGAAAACTGCAGTTTTGATGTAATATATGAGAATGTTTTTAAAATGCAACCGTTAAATAAAGAGATCTTCCCTCATCTGCAGTGCTCTCTTGACCTGGAGAAAGACAGAGATAGCCTGAGATCCTGAGAAAACACTGGGGACCTTTTACCTCTGGGTTTTCTCCTTCCTCCAAGAATAAGTCCTGTCACAGATAACACCATCCACAAAGTCAAAGGACACACTCGGAGGACATGCCTGTCTGTGCACCTTGAAAATTGAGAGGAAAAAGGCCAAAAGCCGAGGGGAGTGTCTTTGAACACATGAGCAGGGAGTTCCAGGAAACACTGCTTATTATTCTTGTTTCATTTTTACAGTTTTCATCTTAACATATTGGTTTTCTACAGCGGTTTTACAGATTCACAGATCATGCAGGGAATTTAAGATATACTGTTAAATGAAAAAAATCGTCAGAGACAGGACACAATGTTACCCTCTGAGTAAGAAAGAAACTACCGTGTGAAAGAGGAGAATTGACGCTCTGTTTAATAGTTTCAGTGTCTTGCTGAGTGACTAATATTTTCATTAGTCCCTGCCACCTGTCTGTTGAAAACTTTTGGATGAAGATACTCTGAAAATTTCCATACTTCTAACATAAAGCATTTTTCCACTATAAAACTTTCCTAGCTTTCTGCCTTCATGTAATCAGTGTCAAAATTTTCCAGAATTTTCATCTCTTTTGCCTTCTGTACATAATTCCTCTGGGGTACATTTTTTTACATAGAATGATTACACTTTTAATTTTTTTTAATCTTCCTCCTTTTTCCCTTAAATTGAAGCTTAGCCATGTCTCTTTCAAATGGGTCTGACAATTAAAGAGCACATATATTAATACATATTATTCACATACAAGTTAATTGTGTATAAATAGGTTAAGATACATATATAATCCACATAAATAATAAACGCTTAATAAAGTAATTAAGCATCATGATCTACACCCAGCTGATGCTCCCCTGCAAATTCTCACTTAACATTTCATTAGCTTGGAATAACACATTTATCATCCCTACCTGAGTTTTGTAAGCTGGCACATTCTGGTAAAGGACTCATGTAGTTACTGGAACCCCTCCCTGTCTATCTGCTTCCTTCTTTCCTCCTTTCCTTCTTTCCTTCCTTCCTTCCTTCCTTCCTTCCTTCCTTCCTTCCTTCCTTCCTTCCTTCCTTCCTCCTTTTCTTCTTTCCTTCCTTCCTTCCTCCTTTCCTTCTTTCTCTCCTTCCTTCCTCCTTTCCTTCTTTCCTTCTTTCCTTCTTTCCTTCCTTCCTTCCTTCCTTCCTTCCTTCCTTCCTTCCTTCCTTCCTTCCTTCCTTCCATCCTTTCTTCTTTTGCCTTCCCCACCTCCCCTGAAGCCACTGCCATTATCCCATGACCTCCACCACCAACTTCTATGTCTTCATTAACCCCCTCCCCTACCACCATGGTAGTTTCTTTACCTCCATTGCACCCATTGTTCCCACCCCACTGCCATCTCCCCCTTTGGCTTCACTGTAAGTGGTTACATCACACCTGTCGTCACTGGTCCACCATTCCCACTCCCCTCATGACCCCTGCCACTATGTGCCATTATCGTCACTGTCACTTTTTCTACCACCATCACCATCATCTCCACTTCTATTCCAGCCAACTTCATCACTTCCACCGCTATTTCTCCACTATTGCCACGAATCCATCCATCCACCATCCTCACTTTCATCTTCATCATCTGTGTGTCTGTCTTTCCTGCATGTTCCTTGATGGTTTGATCTCTGCTACCAATCTCACCAGCACAACCACCACCACTAATACCAGTGTGGCTATAGCCATTTCTCTGTCCTTAGTACTCAGCTTCTTCCAGGTCCTCACCAAATCAGATTTTTCTTAATTATATCCATGGCCATATCCCTGTTACTGGACACAGAAACCTTGTATATGGGTATTGCCTTAAAGTGATATCTATATTAAAAACAAGACAAGGAAGAAAACTGTATGAAGAAATATTGCTCAAAGTCCAGGGGCAAGGGTATTCACAGACCTTCTTCTGTACTAGAGTGTTCAGTAGCTCTTAGTACCAACAGGTCAGGTGCCAACAGGTGTGTGCACCGGGTCCACAGTTTCCTGCTCTGAGTCCAGCTTCCCCACCATTCTCAGAACTCAGATCTCCAGGTTTAAGAAGCTCAAGTGATGCCAGGCTGGCTTTAAGGAGTGGTCATTCCACTTAGTTCTTGGTCTACCCTGCCTGGGAGACTTGCTGAGAAAGCATGATGTTCTATGCAATTTCGCCCTCAAATGGTTACATGTAAACTCTAGCATCTTTGCTTCCCTTAGTCATCGCTATGACTCTCCTTGAACCAGTATAACAAAACTCTCTTTCAATCTCTATTTGCTTCCCTGCTGCTCTGATGTGGATTAATTCCAGATGTTTGCAGTTCTGGGTAAAGTAATGCTTCCTGACATCTCTCCCAAACCATTCTTGCCTTGAGATTGCTTCCTGTTTCCATCATCTTATAATTCTGAGTCTTCTCCGTATTTCTTGACGCCATGCTCTGAGTACTTCTTTTTTTCCTTGCCTTTGAAAATGAATGAGACAAGCCTTTAAATCTGTGTTCTAGGTCAAACCCTCTATGCTCTAAAAGGTACAATTATCCTTTCCTAGACATCTTTTAGTATAGTAGTATAGTATAATCAGTCATGGCACCCTAAGAATCACGTGGTCATTTGTCTATCCATATCTAGACGTGACTCTTCAGAGTGGAATTCCAATGGTTAGGGACACTGCCATCAAAGTCTCCTGAAGACCTGGTGGCTGTCTCCTGCTCTGGCTCCTCACTACCCTCCACCCCTCCTCCATGCTCCTGGCCAGATACTAATCTCTCATCTCTCTGTGCCTTTGTAGGGGGAGGAGACCCTCCCACCTGGAGCATCCTTTCTCTTCTTGGGAACCAAGCCCCATCTCAGCAGAAGGTTCCTGGAAACATTCTCTGATGTTCCCACAGGCCATAAAAGGACAATATGTGGCTGAAAGAAACAGTGCTTCTATGAGAGGAATTCCACCTTAGGATTTGTACAGGAGGAAAATGTAGGGGACATGGATGGGACAGGCAGTGATCCCTGTGTGTCAGGGGTGGGGTAGTCCCACCCAGCAGTGCTTGCAGCAGGGACTTCTGGGTTCCTATGTTTGCTTGAATAAATTTCCCAGTTGGTAAATATGTTTTTCTTTCCTTCTGCGACAGTTTGTAGTTTCAATAGCTGAGCCCAGCAGGTTTAGTTTTAGGAGATCCTTCTTTGGAACTGTAAGTTTACGTCTTTCCTAGACTTTCAATAGGGATTTTAAAATAGTTTTGTGGCTTCCTGTGGACTGTTTACTTGTAAAACAGTAACACATTTTATTTTATTTTTTTACCCTGACAACGTTTTCTATATTTCTTCTTACTAAAAATGACAGAGTTCTTTGGTTCTCCCCTTACCACCAGGGGATAGTTTAATCAGGTTGTGTGTGGTTGAGGTAGAAGCTTACGAATACCTCATGTCACTCGCTGATACCAAGCTCCATGTATGTCCTGGCCCGGTGGGTGCTTAACCACAGTGCCCTAGGCCATGCTTGTTGATCTCTTCTCAAACATTCCTTCCATTCTGTGTTTGAATGGGGCTGTTGCTTCTTTTAGAAAAGATGTCATGGTGAGCATGCCGTGTAGAAGGTACACAGCCAATGAGGGTGGATATGGTGCTCCCCACCCACCATAAATTTCAGAATTCCATAAACACTGTCTTTCACTGGTACTGCCTGTGGGAAAAGAGATGAGTATCAAGATGGAAAGAGGTCAAGTGGAGGTCTAGCTCTCTAGACGTAGAACCAGCTCTACTATGGTTTGAGACCAGTGAGCTGAAGCCATAGTGTTCAAGAATACCTTTTTCCTGTTCCTCCAACAGCAAACACACACACACACACACTGTTTATGCACAGAGCAGGTAATTCCAAAACACAGTTAGTAGGCTGTTGTTCTTGTACTCAAATAGAGCTCCACAAGACTCAACAAGTTTAGATCTGGAAGCCCCGCCTCCTCTTTCTGGCTCTTTGATAAACAGTGCCCATCCAGGTCTCACTTGCTCCTTTCATACATTACCAGTCTCCCTCTTGAACTGAAGCATGCAGCCCTTAGCGTGGCCCTTTTTGATGTTTAGATTCTCTTTCCATCTGTTCCTGAAATCTTACAAAATTACATTTTAATTTTATCTAGATTAAAGGGTGTCATATACTTTGAATAAAGCTGCTATTGACATTTGTGTACTACCTTTTTAATAGCCATCCTCCTTTCTGTTGTTTATAAACCAAATGTGATTAAACCAATTTACCTTTTCACTTATCAGAGATAACCTTTGGTATTGTCAATCATTTTAATTATAGACTTTCTGTTGGGTGTGTGGTAATGTCTCATTACAGTTTCACTTGTTGATTATTAATAATGTTCGATATTTTTTCTGTCTTAGGAGGTGTTCTAATTTGGGTTCTGTTGCTGTGAAAGAAATGATAATCAAAAGTAACTTACGAGTTTGTTTTATCTTACAGGTTATATCTGTTATTAAAGGAAGCTAAGGCATGAGCTGAAGGCAGGATCTTAATGAAGAAACTACTACTTAAACTACCTCCGGTTTGCTCAGCTGCCTTTCTTATACAGCCCAGACCCTCCTGCCTACAGATGGAACTGCTGAAAATGAGCTGGGACCTCCCACATTAATGAGCAATTAAGAAAATGTCTCATAGACATGCCACAGGCCAAACTGATTAGGAAAGTTCTTCAACTGAGGTTCCCTTTCCCCAGGTGACTCTAGGTTTATGTCAAACTGACACCTAGAGATCAATATGATAGAAAGAATTTGGCTCTCCATTATTAAGTTTATACTAAAATCCTTTTCCAGTTTTACTTGAGTTCTCTCTCTCTTATTAACTTGGTGGCATCCTTAAAATATATTTAGGACTATTGTGTCAGTTATGTGTATTAAACTGTCTCCTAATATTTATTTGGCTTATCTATTATTGTTGTTGTTATTATGTGTCTCTGCTCATGAGTGTTGGTACCCACGGAAACCAGAGGTGTCAGATCCTCTTGGAGCTGGAGCTTCAGGCAGTTGAGAGCCACCTTATTATGGGTGCTGGGAACTGTGCTTTGGTCCTCTGCAAGAACAGTGCATTCTCTTAACCACTGAGCCATATCTCTGGCCCTCTGTTCACATTCTTAGTGAAGTCTTTTATGAAGGACTTCAGTGAAGTCATTATTTCTTCTTTTTAGTGGCTAACACCATTGTGTTCCATTTAAGAAATTCTTACTTTTTTCAAGGTCATGGAGACATTTTTCTATGTTTTCTTTTAGAAACTTTATTAATTTTACCCCTCTAATTCAGATGTGCAATCCACTTAAAATTATTTCTTGCATGAAGTTTTAGTAACACATTCTGATGGCTTTTCTTGGTTGTCAGTGTGGCTACATCTGAAATTAACTAAATTAGCAACTGGCCACACCTCTGAGGGGATTTGTTTCTTAATTAAATCATTTGAGGTAGTAAGACCCATTTCTCATCCAGATCTTGGAGGTGGGGAGATCCACACTTAATCTGGGTCACATCTTCTGCTGGTAGCCTACATAAAGGACATGGAAGAAGGAAGCTTGCTCTCCCTTTGCTTGCTGGCTCTTGATCTTGCTGGATAGTCCACGCCTTCATTGGCATTAGCGCCTATTTCTTCAGTATTCCAGAGTTTAATGAAGATCATCTGAGGCATCCAGGCTCATGGACTGAACAACTACTAGATTCTTGGACATCCCATTGATAGACAGACATTAGACCATAGCCTATAACCCATTCTAATAAATCCCCCTCTCTCTTTGTATATGTACTATATATATATACATATAAAGAGTATGCATATATAGAACATGTATGTGTGTGTGTGTTCGTTCTATAAATTCTGTTCCTCTAGAGAGCCCAGACTAATACAAACATGAAAATTTTGTTCTGAGTAATCTATTAATTACACCAGTACCATCTATTGCAGGACAGTTTGTCTACTGAATAGCAGTGGGGGGGGGGGGGTTGTCGTCATTCATAGCAGATTTGTCCCCAAACTTTAAACAGCTCAAATGTTTGGAAATGAATAAACAAAGTTAAGTATACTCATAGAATGAAATACTACTGAGTAATGAGAGTGAATTATTGATAGAGGGATAGTATATCCAGAAGGAATTGGGGAAGGTAAATATGATTAAAATACATTGAACATAACTCTAGAATCATTAATAAAATGGGGAATCTCAAAATTACTGAGGAAAGGAAGACAGAGACAAATCACCGGTGCTATTTTGTTCCAGTGACATGAAGAAAGACTACCGGGCGATGACAAAAGTGAGAAGAGAGGGTTATCATTGGGAGACAGGCATTGATCAGGCAAAATGGTTTGAGTGTGTGTATGTGTGTGTTCATGTGTATTCTTGTGTGTTCATGAGTGTTTGTGTGTGTCTGTGTAGAGGCCAGAGGCTGATGTCAAGCGTCTTCCTCTATCACTATCCACCTTAGGTTGTTGGTTGGTTGGCTGGCTGGCTGGCTGGCTGGCTGGATGGCTGGTTGGTTGGTTGGTTGGTTTGTTGGCTGGCTGGCTGGCTGGCTGGTTGGTTGGTTTTGAGGCAGGGTCTCTTGCTTAACCTGAAGCTCACCTACTCAACAAGATTAGCTAGACTGCAAAGTCCAGAGATCCTATGTCTCTCCCTCCCCAATGCTAAGATTTTGGAGACATGCCACAACTCATTAATTTTAAGTGGGTCCTGAGCATCTCAACTTAATTTCTCCTGTTTGCATACAACAAGCACTTTACTTGTGCTGTGTGTAGTCACACTACTGTGAGATGAGGAAAGGAGTGAGCATCAGCTAAGAAAACATTCAGAGTAATGAGACTTGTTAATGTATTGGCTGTGTTATTCCCATTTCTGCTTTATGTGGCCCCAGAGAAACAGACTTTTCCATGGCCATGAACTATTTTCTGTGGAATATTAGAGTGTGTAAACTCCTGGTCCTTAAATCAATAGGTCTAGAAACAATCCTTAGGGCTTGATTGGCCAAACCATTTCCTTTTGCAGACAAGACAATTGTAGCTGCCAGGAAAGAATGTTGCCAGCATGAAAACTTGAGTTGGGTTTCATCTTTTTCCCAAGGGCTGAAAGAATTCTATCATTGTCAGCATTGTTACATTGCTGTTAGTAAGGTTTTGAAGGCTCGCTATCTGCCAACCACAATGCAAAGTTCTATCTAGTTAATTGTCCCAGCAAGTGCACCAGAGCTTGGTCACAGTTACATCTTGTCTGGGGGCTACCTGGGTTTTTTCTTCCTCTTCTTCTTCTTCTTCTTCTTCTTCTTCTTCTTCTTCTTCTTCTTCTTCTTCTTCTTCTTCTTCTTCTTCTTCTTCTTCTTCTCTTGCTTTTTCTTAGGCCACGTGGGGCCTTTCCAATGCTTCATTTTTTTTTTAAGACTCAACTACTGTAGACTTTAGTGATCACGTGGTCTTTTGAGTGATGTCACCTTTTCTTCTCAGAGTCTGTAGCCACTTGTGGCACCTTCGCTGATCCTTCCTATCTGCTCTGGACCCAGAAGCCATATCGACATGAAGCCTTCTCAGAGGAGCAGATGTTAAGCAGATGCTGTGCTGAGCTTTTGCCATGAGTTACTCTCTCATCCTTACCAACCTGGTTTTCTCCCTTTGCATGGTATTAGGTCAGTCTCCTTGGAGGATCCCTTTGTGGACTCAGCCTTGAAGAGTGGCAAATGATACATCTGGTATGAAGCCCCAGAAAACTCATGAGCAAGTGTGAAAGGTGACTCATCTTCACACCAACCTTCAGTTACTTCCCTCTTAACCCCAGAGTCCAAGATTTTCTCAAGTTTTCCTCATTGGGTGGAGACTTTGCAGATAGAAGCGACACATTGAGAAGAACCCTAAACAGACCTGAGATGTGCAGAGCATGAGGCCCTGTTTGTATGTGCGTGTGTGCACACATGCTTCTTGAGGTCAGAGCCACGGGATTCTAAACTGGGGCTGCCTATAAATGCAGAATTAGATCTTAGCATTGTTTAAGGCGCTGGGAATTTATTTTCTTTCTTTTTGTTTTTTAGAGTCACTAATTTTTTATTTTTATTTTTTATATTAATTACACTTTATTAACTTTGTATCCCAGCTGTATCCCCCTCCCTCATTCCCTCCCAATCCCATCCTCCCTCATCTCCTCCCTGCCCCTCTCTAAGTCCACTGATAGGGGAGGTCCTCCTCCCCTTCCATCTGACCCTAGTTTATCAGGTCTCATCAGGCCTGGCTGCAATGTCCTCCTCTGTGGCTTAGGAAGGCTGCTCCTCCCTCAGTAGGAAGGGGGGTTGGGAGATCAAAGAGCCAGCCACTGAGTTCATGTCAGAGACAGTCCCTGTTCCCCTTACTAGGGAAACCCACTTGGATGCTGAGCTGCCATGGGCTACGTCTGAGCAGGGGTTCTAGGTTATAGCCATACATGGTCCTCGGTTGGAGAATCAGTTTCAGAAAAAACCCCGTGCCCAGATATATTTGGTCCTTGTGGAGCTCCTGTCCTCTCCAGGTCATACTAACCCCCCTTCTTTCATATGATTCCCTGCACTCTGCCAAAGGTTTGGTTATGAGTCTCAGCATCTGCTTTATTACACTGCTAGGTAGAGTCTTTCAGAGGCCCTCTATGGTAGGTTCCTGTCCTGTTTCTTGTTTTCTCCTATGTCCATCCCGTTTGTCTTTCTAAGTGAGGATTGATCATCTTACCCTGGGTCCTCCTTCTTGTTTAGCTTCTTTAGGTGTAGGAATTAATTTTCTTCTTGACTCACTTGGCCCACTACTTCATATTTCCTCCCCTGGATTATCACTGCTTTGTCTCTCTGATGGGATGTGTGGGATTTATTGCCCTCCTGTAAATCTAACCTGTTTCGGATGGGAGGTGCAACCTTGGGGGAATCATCTCCCCCCAAATTCAAGGGGCTGTTCTGCCCACTGAGTGTCTGCCATGAGTGAGGAAATGCTGAAGTAAAAACCTAGACAGCACAGGCCCTTACTGCTGCATTCCCAGAAGCTCTAGCTGTGAGGCAACTTGTAAGAACTTCTGCCTCCTTACTTTTCCCGAGGAGAGGGGAGAAGTTGAGGGACAGAGAAGAGAGAGAAATAGAAGGAACAAGAAACAATCCCTTTTTATTGGCTAAGATGTATGTCCATGATGCTTTTGAATCTCCCAAGCACATACTCTATCCCAAAAGAAGTGACTGTGAATTAGGAGTTGCTTGCAGACAGGGCCCCAGAGGCGCCTGTTTTTCAATACAGCCACAGAATTGTGTGGGATTAAAGATGGCTGCTGTGTAGTCAGAGATATGGGTCACTGATCTGTGAACGTATTTGACCATCTAGCAAGCTGATAGAATTCTGCATTAGTCAGGATGCTCCCTGCTGTTGGGTCCTGAGCAGTTTGTAGGGAAGATTTCCAGTAGAGCCAGATGAGAATGAGAAGAAGATAGTGAGGAGCCCAGGAAGAGAGGGCCAAGCTGGGGAGATGGGAGAGAGGACTCTTCCAGGTTGCACACTCTTCCCAGTGACACACCATGTAACTAACAGCTCACAGAAAAGAACAGTCTTGTCTGTAGATGCTTCTTATATATTTATTTTTATGAGACCAGGTCTTGCTATGTAGCCCAGGCTGTACTCAAAGCCAGTGTGCTCCAGCTTTAGCCTTCTGAGCGCTGGGATCTAGAGCATGAGCCACCACTCATGGCTGTCTTGCTGTTCCTGAGCCTCAGTGCCAGGGTTAAGTATCTGTAATAGAGAATGTGTGACCTACTACATGGAAAATGCATGTCAACACTGCTCTGGAATGTAAGCACAGTGCCTGACAGGTGCTTGATGCATACCGAGCATGAGTTCTGCGAACAAACCAAAACCAGAGGGCCCGGAGGTGGGGAAGGGTGATGAAGGACAGAAAGAAGGGAGGGGGGAGAGAAGATTGCTCATTTGATTTTCAATAGTACAGATTGCATTTTTGCAAATGTGCCTACTGCTAAAATTTGTAACCCCCACATTAACACCTGAAGTAATTTTGCAGCCCTCCATTGGCACGCACAAAACTATGAAACACTGAACTGGCCCAAGAAACCTGCTTCTCTAAGGCTGTGCCAGGAAGCTCATCTTTCCTGTGTTTGGCTCCTGTCTTATGGCTTGTTGAGTGACACACTGTTTTACATTTTTGTGCTTTATGTTTCTGGGTTGGCTGTTTAAAAAAATGGCCCCAGGACATAGTGCTGGAGAACTGTTTAGTCTCTCCTAGTGCATGTCAGTTGGCATGTGCCTTCCAGAAAACAAAAAAACAAAAATTCTGTGAGTCAGATACACTTTGTTCAGCATGCATTCTAGTGCTGTTGGCCTGAGTTCAAGGTTAACTATATACTAAGCCAGTTGTCTTTAAACAATAACATATCACACAACTTACATACTGGTAATCGGTTAGGGAAATGTGGCCAGTGGCTCACAGTAAACCAATCACATATTTCTCCTAGGAGTGATGGTTTTACATTTACTAATCCAGTTTCCATGCCAACTGTCATACATTCATGCAACTATCATGAAAACAGAGTCATGGTTGCATATCAAAAAAAAAAAAAAATGGAAGAGGACAGCAGAAGATGATGAGGATACAGGATGTCAACAGCAAGGGCAAAGAGTCGGGGCTTCTTAGTTCAAGTCAGAGTCAATACCAGCTAGACTGTGGGGACCACGGCTGGGATATCTGTGCAACCAATCAGTCGTCACAGCCAAGAGTAGGGACCTATGCAGAAAAAGACCGGAGATCTCAGGCATTCAATGAGAGATGAAAAATGCCAGTTCAGTAGGGATGTAGGGTGGAAGATGCTTGGGAGGAAACTTTTTCTGTGGCCTACTAGGTGTAGTGGGCTGCTGAGCCTTGAGGTGGAGGGGAAGTCCCCCTCCTCTTCCTTGTGGTAGATGTCTACCTCTCATTAGCAAAAGGCTTCCTGAGCCTGAGTTCTTGGGAAAGTATAGTTTGAATTGCTCTCAGAGCAGAGGAAAGCAGGGCTGGCCCCCCAGCTTGGCCCATGGACTATCTGGCCAGGCAAGGTCAGAGGCTGGGTTACATGGTGGTGAGAATACCAGCACAAGGCTAGGGGTCTGTGGGATGCCTTTTCCCTTTCTTTGTGTTCCTGGGACGGTTCTTGGAGGGGGACCTTTAACCCCTCATCAGGCCAACACTCACAAGGAAGATTGGCTGTGAGTTAAAGTTAGATGGGTCCTTACTCTGGATGTGAAAATCACCAGGGAGTATTCTGCTCCCCCTCTGCCACCTCAATCCTGGCACACCTCCGTAAGTCAATGTTATGTTTTCACACAAATAACCTTTTATTGGTGTTTAAAGAAACAACAACTATGAAGTCATAGATTTTTAAACTGGAAAGTAGCTCAAAATGTCCAGTTCCTTAGCAAGAAACAAGCCAAATATTATCACCTCGTGTTAAGAGAGTAGGAGCCACCAGGGCCCTACAGCAGAGGCAGGCTTGAGCGCAGGTCCTCCAAATGAGGACCCTCACACTGGACTTCCTCTGTCCCTCTTCTTTTCTCTCCTTTTTGGGACTAGGTTCTCCATGCCTGGTTGCTGTATTCTTTCACATGCATTTGTTGCAAGACCCATGTGGCTGCTGTAGGCTTCTCCTACCATCTGCTCTGCTTAATGATCTTCCTCACCCCTGGTTCTCGGTCCTGCCTCTCACCCTCTCCCTGGGGCTGTTCTCTGTGGCCCCAGGAGTGACCTGGCATGGTGGAATCAGACACGGCGGGCTGCTGCGTAGAACAAGGTTTTGTCACTCATCCCAAACAAGCCTCACTCTGTGTGCTGTATTGCTGAGGCCAGCTGCTGGGGGAAACAGGGGAAGGGAAAATCTGCCTTTAAAAAGCCTGGGTGAAGGTAGCCAAGACAAATATGACTAGCCAAGGGGGCAGGAGGGCTGGAAGATTCCAGATGCTGAGGCCTCCTGCCATTCCATGGCCAACTAAGAGGACAGGCAGGAGGAGGAGGAACTGGGAATGCCAGGGCAGGGTCCTCTTTCCCATCCACCTCCTCAGCTCAAGCCAGAACTGTTTTCCTGAGGACAGATCATGGGGAGAGAAGTTAGGAGGAGTGAGCACAAGTGTATCCCAGGCTAAAAGCCCAGGTCCCACACATGGGTAGTAGGGAAGGGCAAGTGGACAATTATGACTTTGTCCTGGCCAAAGAGCAGCTCAGGAGCCCTGCCCTCCTGCTCCTCCAGGTCCTCCTAGCTCACTCTCTGCCACCGTGACTCTCTGTCAACACACATGAGCAAGGGTTCCTGCCTTTATTGCTGTTTGGGGAATCCTACCTGAGCCTTGTGGAAATGTACTCTCACAAAGGACAGCCCATGGTCTTTCAGCAAGGAGACATTTACCCAGGGTGGGACTGGTGAGTCAGGAGTGCTCTCCCTGGGAGAGAGCCTGTGTTGGCATGTTGGTCACAGTGGGAACAGTAAGGGCATTTTGCTGCTCCCTCGATCCTCACCAGCTAAGGAACAGAAGAGAGGAATGGCATCCTGATGGAGATGTTGGCTTTAGAGGGAAGACCCCTAGGCTGCAGCAAGTCCTTAGAACTAGACGAGCAAGCATCCACAGGGCTGGCTCCTGGAGCAGAGGCACCAAGCTTGCGAATGGTGGCTTCTTTCCAGGACTGAACCAGATGCTTGTTCCTCTAACACCTCTGAGTGGACACAGGGAAAAGCTGAGAGAAGCAACCTCCATGGGCCACCTCTGTCTTAGCTCTAAGGCGTCCTGGTCAAGCCTCTTTTCTACATTTTTGGGAAGGAACCTAAGTTCTTAAGTACCCTAAGGGAACTGGGATGACAGACCCCAAAACCCAGTGACAGAGTTTGACTCAAGATAAAGAAGAGTGTGTTAGTCGTCATGACAGTAGCTGAGGGCAGATGATGGGTCTTAGAAAACAGTGAGTACCTGGCATGGGGTGTATAATGACCACTTAGGTGCACAGTCACAAATCAAATGGATGGCTGTGATGCCATCCCATCCTGAATCTTCAAGTCCTAGAAACTATGTGATGTGTACCATGAAAAGTGCCTTGGTCTCTACCTTTCCCCATTTACAAAATAAATGATGCTCCTTACCCCTGTCTAATTCACACAATGGTGAGGACCAAACAGTTTTGGAAACCCTTGAGACTGTTGACACGAAGGCTATTACTGGCAAAGGTTCTCAGGAAATATAGTCTGGCCGTTAAAACATCAAGGGGAGTAGGAGGCTGGATGCCAACAGCAAGACCTCAATAACACCGCAAGGCCTGCAGGCCTCCAGTGGCAAGCCAGCTCTATTGTTTGTACCAACAGCCAGACCATAAATATACACCATATTCTACCTTGTCTTCCCAGACTCTCAGTTAAGTTGGGGAGCAGATCAGCCTCGTTTTTTAAGACTGAGGATGTGAAGGTGCTCTGACTTCAACATCTCTTACCCCATTGCTTGCCGTGGTCGGTTCTGTTTGTACTTACTTGGTGCTGTGTCAAAATACCTGACAAAGCAGCTTAAGAAAGTAAGGGTTTGACAGGCATGGTTGTGCAAACCTTTCATCCCAGCGCTCTGGGAGGCCGAGGCAGGCGGATGGCTGTGAGTTTGAGGCCAGCCTGGTCTACAAAGCAAGTCCAGGACAGCCAAGGCTACACAGAGAAACCCTGTCTCAAACAAACAAACAAACAAACAAACAAACAAACAGCAAAAAGAAGAAAGTAAGGGTTATTTTGGCCCCCAGTTCCTGGATACAAAGGGACGTCATGCTGGCCCTTGGAAGAGCTTAAAGCATCTGGTCACATTTATGGGTGCAGTCAGGAAGCAGAGAGAGATGAATGCTGCTGTTCTGCTCATTTTCTTCTCTTTACTCAGCCCTAGCCCATGACACAATGATACCCACAGTTAAGGTGGGTCTTCCATTCAATTAGCCTAATCTAGACAATCTCAAGGCATTCCCAGAGGTTAACCTAATCCAGATAGTCCCTTACAGGCATGCCCAGAGACTTGATAACTAGTCTCCTAGATAACTCTAAATCTTGTCAAAGTGCCTGTCAGTGTTAACCACCACACCAGAGCGGCGCCTCAGTTTGTTCTTGCCTAGGGCTTCCTAGGGTCTTTATTTTTCTCATCTAGGCAGAGGACCTTACAGCATCCAAAGCTATTTTGGGCACGTGAAAGAAATGACACACATGAAGAGTTCAGCATGTGGCCTGGAATCAGTTGTTGCCCAACAGATTCAGCCATTAAGATGGCTGCCACTTCTGGTTCTGGGGGGGTGGGGGTAGAACATGGGAACCAAAGGGACAAAGAACAGATTGACCAGAGCACTCTGAACCTTCAATGCCTGAAACCTGTTGCCTCTCTCACATTCGGTGCAAGCCATGTCCACCCTCATTCCTGCCTTACTTTGCTCAAGTCACATGCTTGGAGACATGGGGCTGGAGAGATGGCTCAGAGGTTAAGAGCACTGGCTGCTCTTCCAGAGGTCCTGAGTTCAATCCAGCAACCACATGGTGGCTCATAACAATATATAATGAGATCTGAGGTCTTCTGGTGTGCAGACATACCTGCAGACACACACACTATATATAGTAAATATATAAATCTTAAAAAAAAAAAGAGCAGACTGAACAAATAGAAATTTGCCTGTCTCCTGGCTAGCCCGGCTGGGCCTCTTGTCACTTCTGTGGGCCCCTGAGGCCCCTGCGTGGGAAATGCAGATAGTTGAGGAGCAAAGCAAGCTTTCAGTGCAGGGATCTGTGCGAGACCAAGAAACGAAGATGCTATCTTTGAGGCCATTGGAACTCACTGAAGACCCTGGTAGGTGGTCACTTGCTCTTTCTTGCTGGGCACTACTGGTGCTACAGTCTTGGCCTCATCTATTCTGGCTCAAGTCTCCATCCCGGCTGACCATTGCTTCTAAACTCTGTTTAAGGAAAGTGGCCGAGAGCATGAGCATTGGCGCCATTCATCACGGGATGTGGTTGCGGCTACGCAGGCACACACACACACACAACAAAGTGAGCATTGAAGGCCAGATCCATCGAGTGTGTAAACAGCTAGAAGAAGGGACACCTCGCTCCACATTTCCACATTTACAGAGCTCTATTTAAAGGCCCACACACCGGAATAAGCAGGGCCACGTTTATTTCTGATTGTCCCCAAGGCCCCCAGGGATTGTCTCAAAGTGACTCCATTTGTCTGTTGACCCAAAATAACCCTCCTATCCCAAGCCATTTTTGTCTTTCTGAATTTTTTCATTAAAAAAAAAACAACAACATCATCTATTAATTCTTCCTCTCCTTTCTGAAGCATGGTTCAGTCAAGTCCCTCTTAGAGGGTTGAGTTGTGTCTATTTGGGAGGTTTAAAACTAAATTGTTCTGATGTCATACAGTCACAGAAAGCCAAACTTTTGAAGTGGAAGAAAGCCCGTAAAATGGGGGTCATACAATGGTCATTGCTAGGGGAAAGAAACTTTGAAGGTACAAACGAGAGCGTGGTGACCCTGGGCTCAGTCATCTTGCTATCCAGACATTTGTAAGGAGGAAACTGAGGATGTCAGGGTTGGTGGTGGGTGACCGTGTGTGTGTGTGTGTGTGTGTGTGTGTGTGTGTGTGTGTGTGTTTCCATCTGTCCTGAGTTGGGTGGCACTATAGGAGAAACATGTGGAGAATGGGCTTCTTACCTGTCTGGGCCTCAGTTTCTTCACCTACAAAAGAGGTAAGCCAACAATCCAGTTCACAGGTTGTGAGGATTAAATGGGTGAAGCTTTGCTAACTGGTCTGAACATGGCCTGGTCCTGGCAGATTATTCAGTTAATTTTTCCCACTCTAGAGATGAGGAACTAAGGGCTTCAGGGGTCACATGACCTGTCCAGGGTTGGTACATATGGGACTTGGGTCTAGGACACACTCTTTAGAAATGGTAGGCTGTTCTTCTCTCTAGTACAGTCTCAGGAAGAAGGCCCCAGATGCTCTGAGGAACACCTTGCCTCACCCATAAATTGAGGGGACAGATAAATAATGGTAATGGTGACTACAGTTCTGGAATACTGCTTACATAAATGGTTTCTTCTCCTCCTCCTCCTCCTTCCCCTCCTCTTCCACATCCTTTTCCTCCTTCTTCTTCATCTTTTAGTTCTTCTGTTTTTTGTTTTGTTTTGTTTTGTTTTTCAAGACAGGGATTTCTCTGTGTAACAGAGCACTGGCAGTCCTGGAATTTACCTTATAGACCAAGCTGGTCTCAAGTTCACAGAGATCTGCCTGCCTTTGCCTCTCGAATGCTGGAATTAAAGGTGTACACCACCACTGTCTGGAACTTCATGCTGTTCTTATTCAATACTTCTATAGCTTTCTGTAGGTATCAGGGATGTCACAAGAACTCTGGATGTGTCATCTTATTTAACCTTTAGTGTTCCTACAGAAAGTAAGTACTACTTTATCATCCTTATTTGACAGACATGGAAACTGAGGCAAAAATGAAGTTCATTTTCCCAGCGTCACAGAGTTGATTTAAGATGGGATTTGAACACACATCTGACTGAAGAATCCATGCTCCTAATCATTGTGTCAGGTTAGTTGTTCTTGAGACAGAGTTTCTCCATGTTGCCCAGGCTGATAGCAAATTTATGATACTCCTGCAGTAGCTTCCTGGGTTCTGGGATTACAGACATGTGCCACCATCATGTCTGGCTAATGTCAGATTTTCACAGCCTTGGCTTTCACTTCATTGTCCCAGTCTCTTCATCCTTGACTGCCATTCCTTTATTCTAGTAGGCTCTCCTTACTGATGATGTCCATCATTTAGCATATTTCTCTGGTCCTTAATAGATGTACATACCATACAGAGCTCATTTAATGCCCTATTATATCCTAGGTGCCTAGAACAACCTCTGCACACAACGGGCACTCAATACCACGTAGGTCAGTGAATTGTTACAAAAAGAGGCAAAAGGTTCACAGCCTTAGAGTCGACTAATTTGTTCAAGCCTTCACTTGACTAAGCAGTTGGCCAGAACCCAAGCCCAGCTTTGATTTTATGTTCACTAATCATTGGTTTTCTCTTCAGAAGTGATCTGTGCAGCCATTGTGCTTTTGGTGTGTGTGTGTGTGTGTGTGTGTGTGTGTGTGTGTGTGTGTGTGTGTAGTCATCCTTCCATACCCTCAGGTTCTTCATCTTCAGAGGCAACCTACTATAGATTGAAAATGCTTTTACAGTTTCTCATGTTTATCGAACATGCTGCTTTTGTCACTTTTTCCTAAAGTACATCGTATATGAATAATAAATACAGTGTTTCCACTATATTAGCTATTGTAAGTAATCAAAGAGATGGTTGATATGTACAATGGATGTATGTAAGTGCATAAATACAGTAGGTGTATTCATAAATAGAAGGAAGTTGGACATCTGCAGAGTTTGGCAACCAGAGTAGGAGGCTGTAATTAATCCCCCACAGATAAAAAGGGATGGCCACACACAGAAACAACACACACACACACACACACACACACACACACACACACACACATACACACACACACACACATACACCCCAAGCCAAGGAAACAGGGTAGGGTGGAATTCTTGAAGGTTGTTATGGATACATATATAAATCGACAAGAAAACTGCACTGAACCATCCTAAACACCAGTTAGTCTAACAAAACTGTAGACAGACTCTTGTAAACCATCTTCAGCTGGCAAAATCATGCCCCCGTTAGAGCATGAGACAAATCATAGCTGCTGTGAACAATCTGAAGCAGCCTCATATCCCACACCTGGGGTTAAAACAAAAACCACATTCCCATAACATTTCTGTGTTTTTTTTTTTGTTTTGTTTTGTTTTTTTTTTCAATGCAGTTTATTCAGGAACCTTGAACAATCATCTGACCCTGGGGAAAGCCAGCCCACAGCTTAAATAGCCTCTGGGTAGCCAACCCCAGTGTGCCATGTGGGCAATGCAGATAGGTCCACATACAGGGAAGCAAGCCAGATCCTCAGAGCCTTAGTCAAATATGGAGTTGTTCGTGACAGAGAACACTCACCATCGGGAAGGTGGAAGGCGGAAACCAGCTCCATCTTTAAGGCGTAGCATTCCGCAGCTCTCTACAGTTCCCCCTTTTTGTTTTAGACGCATCAGGCAAGAGTAGAGGTCTGATCTCTGATATTAGAAATAAATTGGGACTTTGTACCAATGTTCATTTAGGTGTCATGCACCCAAAGAGCATCAGACCCGTCCTATACCTTTTTCTCAGAGGCGGGACCTGGGGCATCAACCCGCATGCAATCAGACATGCTCTTCTCTGGGTCAAAAGCGGCTGACCCTGAGTGCAGTGCTTAGCCTCGCATCCTGAGTGTAACATTTTAGCTCCCATGCTTGGGGAGACTGTCCTGCTTCAATGGCTGTAAAGGCCTGAATGGTCATGGCTGCATTACGCTGTTGTGAGACTCTAATCTTGCATATATACCACAGGCAAACCAAGGAGACCAACACCAGAAGGCCTGCTAACGCTCCCATGCCCATCCATTCCTTCAGATGATTCATGGCTGCAGCAATCCATGATGATAATCCTGTGGCTAGTCCTGCGTCCACTCTGGTAGAATTTACCGTGACAATGGCCACTCTCAGCTGCTCCATCGTAGTATCAAATTCTCCAGTCCAATTACCTAAAATATAGCTAGACAATTGTTTAGACAGATTTGCAGCACAGGAAAAATTCTCATGTTGTATGCTAGTGACACAAAGTCCAGCATACTTCCATTGACAGCCAAGTTGAGCGATTTTCCATAGGGTATCAATTTGCTCCTGCACGAGGTCAATCCTCTGATTGAACACCATCAAGCCTCCTTTTAGTTGACCATTAATTCCTTTTTGTACATCTAAGGCATGAGCTACATTGGCTAAAAGATTATTCAGGGTCTGAGCAGTCTGCACAGTATGACTCATGGCTAATGCCGCGGTGGTAGCTCCAACAGCCGCCAATGAGATGGCAGTAACAATGGCGGCTGTAATTCCAAGATCCCTTTTCTGTCTGAAGAGAGTCATAGCGTGAGAGGCATCAACGGGCACAGGCACCCAACGAGGCATGCGAGTAACCAGGGCATACCTAAATTCACTAGCATTCCAGCATTGGGCAAAAAAGCAAGTATCATTACCACAATTACTTGGCTCTATCTGGCTAATAATGAATAAAAATGGGGGATATAAACAAACAGGTGTGGGCTTATAGGAATTATTATGAGAAGCCTTAACTCCCTCGTTGGAACATCCTGCATCAGTTCTAGAACTAGCAGTGGTGGTGTCCGAGGTCTGAGTAGGTTCAGGAGACCATTGCCCCCAGGGGCAAGACGTGCTTCATGTAAATTGACTAACTCCATGTTTTCCTCCACTTTTGAAAGTCATTTAAGGTTCTTAAATTATTTTTTCCTTTTTTTTTAAATTTTTCATCAATTACACTTTATTCATTCTGCATCCCCCTATAAGTCCCTCCCTCCTCCCCTCCCAATCTCACCCTCCCTCCTCCCTCTGCATGCATGCCACTCCCCAAGTCCACTGATAGGGGAGGTTCTCCTCTCCTTTCTGATCTTAGTCCATCAGTTCACATCAAAAGTGGCTGCACTGTCCTCTACTGTGGCCTGATAAGGCTGCTCCCCCCAGGGGGAGGTGATCAAAGAGCAGGCCAATCAGATTATGTCAGAGGCAGTCCCTCTTCACATTACTATGTAACCCACTTGGATTCTGAACTGCTCTGGGCTACATCTGTGCAGGGGTTCTGGGTTATCTCCATGAATAGTCCTTGGTTGGAGTATGAGTCTCTGGGAAGTTCCCTGTGTTCAAATTTTCTTGTTCTGTTGCTCTCTTTGTGGAGACCCTGTCCTCTCCAGATCTTACTATTTCCCAGTTCTTACATAAAATTCCATTCACTCTGCCCAACAGTTGCCCATCAGGCTCAGCATCTGCTTTGATAGTCTGTAGGGCAGAGGCTTTCAGAGGCCCTCTGTGGTAGGTTCCTAGGTTGTTTCCTGTTTTCTTCTTCTTCTGATGTCCATCCTCTTTGCCTTTTCGGATGGGGATTGGACATTTTAGTTAGGGTCCTCTCTCTTGCTTACTTTCTTTAGATGCACAGGTTTTAGTGGGTTTGTCCTATGTTGTATGTCTATATGAGTGAGTATATACCATGTGTGTTTTTTTGCTTCTGGGACAACTCACTCAGGATGATCCTTTCCAGGTCCCACCATTTACCTGCAAATTTCATTATTTCCTTATTTTTCATTGCTGAGTAATATTCCATTGTGTAGATGTACCACAATTTCTGCATCCATTCTTCAGTTGAGGGGCATCTGGGTTGTTTCCAGCTTCTGGCTATTACAAATAAAGCTGCTACAAACATGGTTCAGCAATTGTCCTTTTTGTGTACTTGAGCCTGTTTTGGATATATGCCTAGGAGTGGTATGGCTGGATCTTGGGGAAGCGCTATTCCTAGTTGTCTGAGAAAGCGCCAGATTGATTTCCAGAGTGGTTGTACAAGTTTACATTCCCACCAGCAGTGGAGAAGGGTTCCCCTTTCTCCACAACCTCTCCAGCATGTGTTGTCACTTGAGTTTTTGATCTTGGCCATTCTCATGGGTGTAAGGTGAAATCTCAGGGTTGTTTTGATTTGCATTTCCCTAATGGCTAGTGAGGTTGAGAATTTCTTTAAGTGCTACTCTGCCATTCGGTATTCCTCTACAGAGAATTCTCTGTTTAGCTCTGTTCCCCATTTTTTAAGTGGATTACTTGTTTTGCTGCTTTTCAGCTTCTTTAGTTCTTTATATATACTGGATATGAGTCCTCTGTCAGATAAAGGGTTGGTGAAGATTCTTTCCCAATCTGTGGGCAGTCGCTTTGTTTTGATGACGGTCTCCTTTGCTTTGCAGAAGCTTTTCAGTTTCATGAGGTCCCATTTATTGATTGTTGCTCTTAGAGCCTGTGCTGTTGGTGTTCTGTTCAGGAAGTTTTCTCCTGTTCCAATGAGTTCTAGGGTATTCCCCACTTTTTTTTCTAGCCGATTTAATGTGTCAGGTTTTATGTTGAGGTCTTTGATCCACTTGGACTTCAGTTTTGTGCAGGTTGATAAGTATGGATCTATTTTTATTTTTCTACATGTAGACATCCAGTTGGACCAGCACCATTTGTTGACAAAAACAAATTTCAACAATACCTACATACAAATCCAGCATTACAGAAGACACTGGAAGGGAAAATGCAACCCAAGAAAACTAGCTACATTCGAGAAAACACAGGAAATAAATAACCCCACTACAGTAAAACAAAAAGTAACCAAGCACACAACCGTATGACCACAACCAACATCAAATTCAAAGGATCTAACAGCCACTGATCATTAATCTCTCTCAATATCAATGGACTTAATTCTCCAATAAAAAGACACAGACTAACAGAATGGATGCATAAACAAAACCCAGCAATCTGTTGTATACAAGAAACACACCTAAGTCACAAAGATAGACATTACCTGAGGGTAAAGGGATGGAAGACGGCTTTTCAAGAAAATGGACGCAAGAAGCAAGCAGGAGTAGCCATTCTAATATCTGATAAAATAGACTTTCAACCAAAATTAATCAAAAGAGATGGGGAAGGACACTTCATACTCATCAAGGGAAAATTCCACCAAGAAGACATCACAATCCTGAACATCTATGCCCCAAATACAAGGGCACCAACATTTGTGAAGGAAACATTGATAAAACTTAAACCACACATAGATCCACACACACTAATAGTGGGAGACTTCAACACCCCACTCTCAACAAAGGACAGGTCAACAAAACAGAAATTAAACAAAGAAACAATATCTCTAACAGAGGTCATGAATCAAATGGACCTAACAGACATTTACAGAACCTTACACCCAAACACAAAGAATTTACCTTCTTCTCAGCACCTCATGGAACCTTCTCCAAAATAGACCACATAGTTGGTCACAAAGCAAGCCTCAACAGATGCAAGAAGATTGAAATAATCCCTTGTATCCTGTCTGATCACCATGGAATAAAGCTGGACCTCAGTAACAACAGAAATAGCAAAAAGCCTACACATACATGGAAAATGAACAACTTGCTACTAAAAGACAGCTGGGTCAGGGAAGAAATAAAGAAAGAAATTAAAATCTTCCTAGAACTCAATGAAAATGAAGACACAACATACCCAAACTTGTGGGACACAATGAAGGCAGTGCTAAGAGGAAAGTTCATAGCACTAAGTGCCTTCAAGAAGAAATTTGAGACAGCGCATTCAAGCAACTTAATGGCTCACTTAAAAACCCTAGAAAAAGAAGAAGCAGACACACCAAGAAGGAGCAGACGGCTGGAAATAATCAAACTCAGGGCTGAAATCAATCAATTAGAAACAAATAAAACAATTCAAAGAATCAATGAAACCAAGAGCTGGTTCTTTGAGAAAATCAACAAGATAGACAAACCCTTAGCCAAGCTAACTAAAAGGCAGTGAGACACCATCCAAATCAACAAAATCAGAAATGAAAAGGGGGACATAACTACAGACACTGAGGAAATCCAAGCAATCATTAGGACTTACTTCAAAAGTCTATATGCAACAAAATTTGAAAATTTAAATGAAATGGACAATTTTCTTGATCGATTCCACTTACCAAAGCTAAATCAGGACCAGGTAAATCAATTAAATAGTCCTATATCCCCCAAGGAAATAGAAGCAGTCATCGAAAGTCTCCCATCCAAAAAAAGCCCAGGACCTGATGGTTTCAGCGCAGAATTCTACCAGACATTCAAAAAAGAGCTAACTCCAATTCTCTTCAAACTATTCCACAAAATCAAAACTGAAGCAACATTACCAAACTCATTCTATGAAGCCACAGTCACCTTGGTACCTAAACCTCACAAAGACCCAACAAAAAAAAGAGAACTTCAGGCCAATCTCCCTTATGAACATTGATGCAAAAATACTCAACAAAATACTCGCAAACTGAATACAAGAACACATCAAAGATATCATCCACCATGACCAAGTAGGCTTCATCCCAGGTATGCAGGGGTGGTTCAATATACAGAAATCCATCAATGTGATCCACCATATTAACAAACTGAAAGAAAAAAACCACATGATAATCTCCCTAGATGCTGAAAAAGCATTTGACAAAATCCAACATCCATTCATGTTCAAAGTATTGGAGAGATCAGGGATACAAGGCACATATCTAAACATAGTAAAGGCGATATACAGCAAGCCTATTGCCAACATCAAACTGAACGAAGAGAAACTTAAAGCAATCCCACTGAAATCAGGGACAAGACAAGGCTTCCCACTCTCTCCATATCTCTTCAACATAGTGCTGGAAGTCCTTGCTAGAGCAATAAGGCAGTTGAAGGAGATCAAGGGGATACAAATTGGAAAGGAAGAAGTCAAATTATCACTATTTGCAGATGATATGATAGTATACGTGAGTGACCCCAAAAACTCTACCAGGGAACTCCTACAGCTGATAAACACCTTCAGCAAAGTGGCCGGATACAAAATTAACTCAAAAAAATCAGTAGCCCTCCTGTATACAAAAGACAAAAGGGCTGAGAAAGAAATTAGGGAAACAACACCCTTCACAATAGCCACAAATGACATAAGGTACCTCGGAGTAACCCTAACCAAGGAAGTCAAAGACTTGTATGAAAAAAATTTCAAGTCTATGAAGAAAGAATTAGAAGATATGAGAAGATGGAAAGATCTCCCATGCTCATGGCTTGGCAGGATTAACATAGTAAAAATGGCCATCTTACCAAAAGCAATCTACAGATTCAATGCAATTCCCATCAAATTACCAACACAATTCTTTACAGACCTGGAAAGAAAAATTCTCTACTTCATATGGAATAACAAGAAACCCAGAATTGCTAAAACAATCCTCTACAATAAAAGATCTTCTGGAGGTATCTCCATCCCTGATCTTAAGTTGTACTATAGAGCAACAGTTTTAAAAACTGCATGGTACTGGCATAGAAACAGAATAGTGGATCAATGGAACCAAACAGAGGACCCAGAAATAAACCCACACATTTATGGACACCTGATCTTTGACAAAGATGCCAAAACCATACAATGGAAAAAAGATAGCATCTTCAACATTTCTGTGTTTTTAAAGAAGCCAAAATTCTCACTAGGCAAAATGATCAAAATTCCATCTTTGAGTGTTTTCTTCACCAAAATTATCTGTGCATAGCTGCCTCTGCTATGCTGGTGGCCCAAGCAGGAGCTCTGGTGCAATAAACACATCTAAGTCTGTTGAAGGGCTACTCGGCCTGAGGCTGAGAAACAGTGGGAAGATATAGTCTCTGTCCCCAGTAGCTCAGAGCTCTATAAACACAGAGCACTGTCCACTGTGGCAGGTAATATGTCAGGACTTAAAGACAATGGCAGGGTTGGGACCCAGGCAAATGCCCTGAGAGCTGACAAGACTGCCCAGGCCATAGATGGATCTGGCATGGCCTCCTGGCTTCCTGACCTTTTTTTGACCCCTTCCAAACTGCCTGGGGCTCATAGGTTCCTCCCAGCATGCTCACACCACAGGATTTCCTCCTGTATTTGTATGTTGAGGCTTTGACATATGATGCATAAGAGAATTAAGGCTGGAGTGTAGCTCAGTGGCATTGCAATCTAAAAAGTTAATTAGGTAGAAAAGAGAATTAAAAGGCAAAAGATTTATACTATCTGAAGAAAAACTAGAGTATTGGGGGCAGGAGGACAAAGGGTCTAACAGAGAGAAGAGAAATCACGGGCAGGGGCATCTCTGTGACAAGCTGGAGACCTAAAACAGGATGGGCTTCTGGGAGGATATGGGAATGACTCTAGCTGAGACTCCTAGTAGCAGGGGTCATGGAGACTGAAGAGGACATCCTCTAATTAGACAAGACTCCTAGTGGAGGGAGAGGAACACCAACCCACCCACAAAAACTTCAACCCAATGTTTACCTTGCCTACAAGATGTGCAAGGACAAAGATAGAGCAGAGATTACGAGAATGTCCAACCAATGCCTGGCCCAACCTGGGAATCACCCCATGGAAGACAGCCAACCCCTGACACTGTTAACGATACTCTGCTCTGCTTGCAAACAGAAGCCTAGCATAGTATTTGAGAGGCTCCATCCAGCAGCTGATGGAAACAGATGCTGAGACTCGCTTCCAAACATTGAGTGAGCGTAAGAAGTCTTGTAGAAAAGTGGGGAGAAGACTAGAAAGACCTGGAAGTGACAGAAGTCCCACAAGAAGACCAACAGAGCCAACTAACCAGGGCCCAGAGGGACTTGCAGAGACTGAAGCACCAATCAAGGACCATGCATACATAGACTAGACGTAGCCCCCCTACACAGATGTAGCCAATGGGCAGCTCAGGCTTCATGTAGGTTCCCTAGTAAGGGGACAAGGTGAGGGGCTGTCTCTGATATGGACTCTGTTGCCTTTTTTTATCACTTTCCCCTGGTGGGTCTGCCTCCCCAGGCCACAGGGGAAGAGGACTCACTCAGTCCTGATGCGACTTGATGAGCTGGGGTGGGTTAGTTGGAGGAGCTCCTCTTTTTTGAGACATAGGAGAGGGGGGAGGGGGACGAGGGAGGAAAAGGGCAGAAGAGGGAAGGAGGGTGGGACTGGGAGGAAAGGGGGAGGGAGAGGATATGATCAGGATGTAAAGTGAATAAATTAATTAATTATTAAGAAAATTAATAGGGTCCTGTATCAAATCCATCCCTGTCTATAAGCAACTTTAGCTCATCTCCATGGAGCTGATCTGCAGGGCCAGAGATGTTCTTTTGCTGGCCCCGTTCCTCCTGGAGTCATGGAAGCTTAGTTCCATCCGGAAGGCTCAGCATTCCATCCCAGCCCTACCCTAGGGGAACAGTCAATTAGAAGAGCAGAATTCCCCTTGGGATTGATTCTGCTCTGAGACTCTGAAGCTTGAAGACTCTGGGGACTTGCAGCAGAGCTTCAGCTTTGCCGCCTCTGCGGCTGGAAGGTTTCTGGCAGTCGAAGGGAAGGGTTTTATGTTTTGTCTCCTGCTTTTCTTTAGTAGCAAAGGGATGGAAAATGCAGAAAATCCTGTGCTCAGCAAAACCTCCCTCCATAGGAAATAGCTGGAAACCGCTTCGGGATGAGCAGAGGCCAGCAGAGGTGATTCCTGGAGCTGATGGCCTGGTTACATAATGCTCCTGGCCTGGTCCAGGAGAGTGAGTTACCACTCAGGGGTTCAGCAAGCTCCCTTCACTGTGCTGAGCTGGGCAGGCCTGGGAGAAACAGGCTTGCTCTTATGAGCCTATTTACTATTGGTTTATTTACTGTTCTCTCCTGCCCAGAGATCCTTTTGTTTTCCTGGGAAAATCAATCATTCCCATGATGGATGGAACAGGGGCTGAACCTGTCCAGCTTTTTCTTCACCTTGGAGGAGGGGCCTGGCTTAAGTGATAGAGTTTTGCTGGGAGCACATGTTCTATGATTCCAGGGTTCACTCCTGCTCTAGAGACTGCAGACCATCGTGAGGGGAGGTTTCCTGGCAGTCATCATCAGCTGGGACTAATCCTGTCCTTTCCCCCGCCTAGCAACAACAACACAGAGACACAGGATATCAACCAAGCAAGCATGTCTCACTTGGGTTTCCTTCTGCCTTTCATTCAACCACCCATCCATCATTCATCCCTCTGCCCGTTCACTCACTCACTTGTTCATTTGCTCCATGAATGTTCACTGGGCAGCCATGGGGTTTTGGCAACCCAGAAGTGATAATCAGCATCCCATCCCCTGCCCTTAATCTTAAAGCCTGTTGAAGGGAGGCCCCGTGTGCAGATTTGGCCTGACAGCACCAGGTGCCAGGGAGTGTCAAGACAAAATGTCCCACAGTATTCATGCCATTGTTCTGCCTCCGCTGATGCTTGCTTGCTCTCCTGATTCTCAGAGTGGGGGCATATCTATGAGGTCCTCCACACAAAGGAAATGACTCCATCCTTAAGCTTAGGTGTATAGACAAGATCATTAGACAGGCAGCCTGAACCATACTGGGGACCCCTAACTGCCCTCAGACTGGGGTTTCTTACCTTGACTATACTACCCAGAGTTACCCAGGCTCTAAAATGAGATCAGGTGAACAGTGTGCTTTAGCCTCACTGCAGAATTCTAGTGGCAGCCACACCATCTGTTTCAGGATTCTCTTGGCAAGCGAGGAAACTGAGGCATAGATGCTTGAGTCATCTCCCCAGTGTTCTCTAGCCAGAGAGGCCAACCTGGGACAGTGCCCAGCTCTCCTGACTGTTACTGGCCAGCTCCAGTCCAGGCACATGGCTGTAATTGCTGACATCCTCACTTCCTAGAACTTTCCCTGGGAGGTCTTACACAGACTGTCTGGCCACAGCCAGTGCTCCTGGGCTAGCAGACCAGAGTGAGCTCATCCTGAGTGGCGTGGCAGGAAAGCCAGCAGCTTGGCCTCATGCTCCTGTCTGAAGTCACAGATGAAAATAGCTTGCCTGTGGTCTATTGATATCCAATACTCTATCATCAGATTTAGGAAAGCCAATTGAGTTTCTGGGTTTCTCCCAAGAGCCGGGAATTACACAGAAGATGGAGACCAATGGCCACTACAGACAGGACCCTGGCTCCCATTCCACTGCTCAGCTCCATCATAGACATGAAACTACCTGTTGACTCGCTGGTTCTCCAGGCAGAACCAGGAGGAACATTCTCCTGGAGAGTGCATGGGAAATGGCTGAGGATGGAAGGACCCTGGGATTACCCAGAACCTTCCTGTGGTCAAATAGGCAGAGACCAGATCACCAGGCTGATATTAGTTAGGAACAACTGTAGCTGCTCCAAAGAAGACCTGAGGGACATTGGTCACTGTGCCGACTAGAAAAATTAGCACCTGCCGTGTGAGGAAGGCCAGAAGGTGGGGATTCTCCTTCCCAGCTCCATATTGACCAAGCCAACATTTGAAACACAGTAGCAGGCTGTTCAAGCCCCAAGTTCCTCCCTGGATTCAGCCCCTCCAAATATCCTGGTCTTCCCCGGCCTCAGTAGACCTAAAGCGTCAGGTCACAGCCTTTAACCTCACTGTCCTTTCTCTGCTTGGGTTATCAGGTTTCACTCTGAAAGGTGACAATTGTGATGACAAAGAGAAAATACGCTAGGCGAGTACTTTTCCAACCTGAGACTTCATGTTTGGAATCAATTGTTAAAGAAAATTCTGGGTTCTACCCTCAGAGGGTCTGGGCTGGGTCCTAAGATGATGCCTTCTGAAAATTTTCCTGATGTTGCAGGCTGGGTACCATACTCTGAGAAATCACTGTGCAAGACAGCGATTGGGAAGGACCAGTTTATACTAACACAAGTCTCCCTGTGAATACATGTCCAGCTGCAGCCTGACTAGGTAGGTTCTAGCCATGAAAATATCTTGGGAGTCCTATACTCTTTAACAATACAATCTTGGGGGAAAGGATGATGTCTATGGCCCCTTCCCTGAATGATACTTTTATGTATATAAACATATTTACCAGAGGATTACATTGGAAGCAACTATGTTGAAATCCAGTCTCGCCTGTGGACTCCCACCCCTCCATCTATTGTGAACTTCCAGGTGACACAGAGGAAGGGTTTCAGTAAGCAGGAAGGGAGGAGAATATGAAATTAAGGGGGGATGGAATGAGGCTAGAGGTATAAGGAGTGTCAGACAGAGGGCAAAGCCATAGAGTACTTGGTTTTGGATACTTGGGCCAATGGCTTCCTCTCTCTGGTCCTTGGGCTCCAGTGGACTAAGCCCTGGTTGCCTGAGAGTCTGTGGCACTCAGTCAGACCTGTGAACCCCTTAGCTAGAGGGTGTGTTGCCAGCAAGGGCGATGCCTGCATGCCTCCGGCACTGGGGTGGCAGCATGGGTTACAGGATACAGTACGAGCCAGATGGCCAGGCTCCTCCATTTCTCTGCCAGGGATGACTCTGCAGGCCAGCAGCATCACCCAGAAAAAGGAGACTCTAAGTGGGTGTGGCTGATGCTGTTCCACTCTTCCATGAGGAGTAGCTAGAGGGTAAAGATGGGATGAAGGACAGACAGCTACAGAAGCCACAGTCAGCCCCTCAGCCTTACCCCTGTTGAAGGAAGCCCACTCCAGTGAGGAAGCTTGGCCCATCAGTTAGCTCTCCAGAGTCACATTTCCTCCCTCCCTCCCTTCCTGCTGCCATTGTTCCTCACTGACTGCTCTGAAATTGCATATAGACAGTTGAGATCCAGAGGTTCTATCATCTAGTCAGTCAACAATTTTTACTGAAAAATAAAACAGCAACAACAAAATCAAAACACTTCTTTCCGGCCCTGTACTGGTTCCTGAGGTCCCAGAGGACTAAATAAACTGAGGCTCAGTCCCTTTCATGGGAGAACATCCAAGCTAGTGTTCAAGAGATATATGGATTGATAGGCACGGGATGAGTGCCTACTGATTGCCAGGTCTTTGAAACAGGGGATTAAAAGCCACATGTTAAGCTATACCATGTCCACTTTACAGGTGAGGAGACTATGACTGTGCAGTGTAGATTTCAATTGTGGGTGAAACTGACTTTTGCAAAATGTAAAATTTAAGAGAGACAAAAAAAAATTTTTTTAGAATATTCAAAGACCTTCTACAAGTCCTGAAAGAGTGGCTGTAATTTTAAAAAGACAGTGTTGCTTTGCTTATAGAAAGATGAACGCACTGCAGCTTTTCTCTCACATGCAGACCGTGTGTGTGTGTGTGTGTGTGTGTGTGTGTGTGTGTGTGTGTTAAAATTAGAAAGAGATGGAGCTATACGGTATCGGTGTACAACAGAATACTATACAGTAATAGAAAGGAAGAACCAGAACCATCCTTAGATAAATCTCACAATTTTGAATGAAAAAAAAAAAAAGACACAAAAGAGAACATACTGTATGTTCACATTTCTGTGGGACTTAGGAAAGGACCTGATCCAAGGTAGCAGAGGCCAGAGTAGCACTGATCTTGCGAGGGTCCAGATTGGAGGGCTCCGTCTGTGGGAGCAGTGATCTCTGCTCGGACAGGTTGCTGCACAGGCTTATGCTGCTGAAAATGGATCAGTCCCCACATTGCAGGCCCCAAATAGTCCCTGAACCCCAACTCAGCTCAAACAAAATAGAACAGGGCTCTGGTGAGTATACTAGGAGAAGAGAGGAAACACAGGTGTCTAATGGGCCTGGGAGACAAACTGGCGACTGACAGAGGAAAGCCCTAAGAACATTTGGGGAAATGTTCAGAGTGGCTGAAAAGATGCTCGCTCTCACTGTAGAGAGATGGTTTATACACCAAAGTGAGAAAGCACCCCCTGGGATGGTCAGGGGGTAGAATAACTGGGGAAGACAAACGGTTCAGAGGCCACACAACAAACTGGATTTGGGGAGTGGGGGCAATGGTAGCAGTCCCTGATGATGTAGTATAAGATCACATCTTGGAACCCAGACTTCTGTCTCCTGTTGCTTGTGCAGCTCATCAAGGGGAAGCTATCACCGGCAGGAACCCGGAGCTGAAAGCAACTCTGAATCTCACAGGGGCTGGTGAGTAATCGGAGGTGGAGACATCACAGAAAACTTTATTATTTCAAAGCAACATTTGTAGATTTTTTTAAAAAAGGCCACATGAGACAAGCAGGAAAGAAACAGATTTGTAGCCAAGTACCATGTATAGAAGCAAGCTCACATACAGCAGACCTGTACAGTTAGGAGTATGTTCACACATCCAAGGCAAGCATCAAATACCTCAGTGGGTGAAGGGGATGTCGGGGACAAGGGATAATATGACCCAGTCACTCTACTGCAAGAGAGGAATGGTGTGTATACAGGTGTTCCTGTCAGTTTTGTTTTCAGAACTCAAACGTGATAGATGATCCATGCGCCCCTCAACAGATAAATAGATAAAAATAGATGGCTCTGTTGCCATGCCCCTTAGCAATCAGGGGGACGACCATTGACACAAGCAACTGCATAGCGCTGCAGAGGAAGTCTGTTGTGTGAAAGGACCCACACACGTGATTCTGTTACATAAACTGCAGGGAAATACAAAGACAGAAAGCTGGTGGGTAATTAATTGCCTTATCAGACAGGAGAGCACTTTGGGTGATGAGGAAGCCCACTCTCATCACTATGATGATTGCCTGTCTGGTATATATACATACATAAACTTATTGAATTGATTTTTTTGAGACAAGGTTTCTTGTATCTCAGGCTGCTCAGGCTGGCTTTGAACTGTCAATACTGGCCTCAGACTTCTGATCCTCAGTCAAGTTCAGGAATTACAGGTGTGTACCATTACATCTGGTTCAAATTACTCACTTTAAGTAGCTGCTGTTTGTAGTGCGTCAATTAAAGCCCTGAAAACAACTAGAATACAAGAAGGAATATGTAGTTAATGGCTAATGGCAACCACGTGCCTTGCACTACAGGCTATAATTAACCTTTTCTAAACTACAGGAGAGAGTTAACACCTGAAATTAATTACTAATGCCAACGCCAGTAGCAAAGAAAAGCAGCTAAAACAAAGAACAAGACTGGCGTGCAGGGAAGAATTGCGCATACGTCAGAGCTGAGACACTTTGTGGCTTGGGTCTTTTTCTAGTTAAGGTTTCCTCTGAGTTTGTGCATGCGAAAATTACTTATACCTAGTGAAGAGAGACACAGGGAAAGACTCCAAAGACCAAGAGATCAAAGACAAGCCTTCTCATCCAGTCTGGGGGAGAGAGACAGCAGATGGTCATTGTGCTGAGGAAAGTCAGAAAAGGCTTCCTGTTGGAGATGATGCTTGAATAAACACAGTTGTTTTGGTCCAGAGTGATCCTGGATGTTAGGTGTTGGTTATTCTAGTTCCCCACTATATTAGAGAGGATAGATGTATGTCAGAGGTGAAGCGGGGAGGTCCAGATAGCAAAGAGCCATTTGAGGCAGGAGAGCATACTGGGAATCACAGATGATATAGTCCATGACAGACAGTGGGAGTGACTTTTAAAGGCTAGCAGAATGCTCTTGAAAGCAAGCATGGTTTAGAACTGAGGGAGAGAGTGGTCCAAGAGCATTAGAGGCTCCCTTGGCTGTGCAGTTTAACCTGGTCTCAAAGTTAGCCTCGCAGGGTACCCCTATCCTCAGTCCATCACAAGGAGTAGTCTGTGGGCAGCCTGGCCTGCTTGATGCATAATCGGTACCAGCTTCCTGTCTTACAGCTGAAGCTGTGACTCCAGTGCTAGACCATTCGCCTTAAATGCTTTAGGCCCTGGGCTCAGTCTTCAATATGGAAAGGAAGGAAATAAAGACAGGAAGGAAGGAAAGGGAATAGAAAGGAGAGGAAGGAAAAAAAATCCTAATGGTCCCTGTCCTGTTAATTCCTTTCCTAGAATATTGCCCGGCTCTCCTCTATACCTACCCACAAACCCACATACCAGGCCATGCACAGTGGACAGAAAGGATTGTTCTGGGCCAGGTAGACTTTTTGTCCCAGCAAAGTCAGAGTAAGGGTCTTTCCTGGATCGGGTAATTAAAGGAGGGCACCCCTGGTGCTGTGTTGTGAGAAAGATCTATTGTAGGGTCTGGGGAAAACAGTTTTGTTGTTGTTGTTGTTGTTGTTTGTTTCATTTCCAGAGCAGAGCATTGCACCACTTCATGGAGGGGGCTCTGTGTGACCAAGAGACAGCATTTCCCACCCAGGCAGCTTCAAGTCAAAAAGCCCATTCAGCCAGGCCTGTGTGGCCAACAGGCAGCTCAGGTCCTTGCACTGTGCTTGGGGGCAGTCTGCTTTGCGGGCTCTCCCTAGGTGCTGGGCCTGGAACTAAATGTTTGTGTGGTGGTGGTAGCGGGGACTCTACCTCCATCCCCTGAGAGGTCCTGCTTGCTTTCAGGTAGGATTTTTGAGCTACCTGGCCAGTGGAGGGATCCAGCACAGGGCATGGGCTTGGACACAGGGAGCCACTTGGCCTGGGTTCAGCATTCTCAAAGGACCTAGAGAAGTTATTCTCAACCTTCCTAACATTTCGACCCTTTAATACAGTTCCTCATGTTGCGGTGACCCCCAACCATAAGGTTATTTTTATTGTTACTTCAGAATTATAATTTTGCTACTATTACAAATTGTAATGTAAATATTTGTGCTTTTCTGATGGTCCTGCTTGATCCTGGTAAAAGGGTTGTTTGACTCCTCCCAAAGGGGTTGTGACCCACTGATGATCTAAAGACTTGTTATGCTACTCTTGGAGAGGTTTCAGCCACAACTTCAAATTCATGTTCATCCCCAAGCAATATCACCTTCAGGCCTCTGAATTAATGCTTAGCTATTCCTTATGCTTATTTTGGAAACTGTGTGATTGTGCTTCTGTGTGTGTGTGTGTGTGTGTGTGTGTGTGTGTGTGTGTGTGTGTGTATGGGACAGACAGACAGACAGACAGGGATTTGGACTTTCCTAACCTCAGAAGGCTCTTGGCCAAGGCACCCCACCTGAAGATGGACATAGGGCAGAGGCATTCAGGCAGGGTATCTGAGCTTCTGCCAGCCATGGGGCCCGTCAAGGGTTGGATCTTAGCCAGTCATCCTCACAGCAATCCAAGAAGCCGAGCAGGGGCCCTTCCCAGAAATTCACTGGCTTTCTGAACAATCTGGACCCTGTAGGGAACATGGAGTTTAAATCTGGTTCTCACTGTTTTGCCAGGCTCCTGGGCCAAGCATGGTCTACCTCTCCCTGGATTTGCTGCTACCCCCATCCCGCACCAGATGCTGCTGTTAGCCTCATCCTCATAGCAGTTCCCCAGCACCCTTGGTTCACACTGTCTGCCTGGACTCAGTTGTTGAGTCTGGGGCCTAGCCTGAGGGACTGGGAAGCCCAAAGCCCCGCTGTCCTGGAGGCTCTATGTCTCTAAGTGCTCCTGGTCTATGTGACGTTACTCCGAGCTCGTGGAACAGGCGCTGGCTTAGGATGATTTACTCATCCTGACCTAGAGTATTCTAAGAAGGATATATTCTAGTTTTTTGTTTGTTTGCTCATTTTATTTTCCTGATGCTTTGATAAAATACCCTGACAAAAAGCAACTTGGGCCAGCGCCTTGCAGTGCACACCTTTGATCATATCTCTTGGGAAGCAGAGGCAGGTGATCTCTGTAAGTTCCAGGCCAACCAGAGAAACATAATGAGACCCTGTCTCAAACAGCAACCAAAACCAAAACCAAAACCAAAAAAACAAAACACATACACACACACACACACACACACACACACACAAAACAAACAAACAAACAACCCCCCCCCCAAAAAAAACCTGAAAGAGCAATTTCAGTTCAGTATGATAGCTCCATACATGTAACAGTGTGTGAAGCTCATGTCAGGGCAAGTAGTATTTTCATCTCTGAAAACACCTGTTAGACCTGGGTAGTCATGGCTTAAAATTGCCTTTAATCCCAATACTTGGGAAGCAGAGGCATGTGGATCTATGAGTTCAAGGCCAGCCTGGTCTACAAAGTGCATTCCTAGACGGCCAAGGATACAGAGAGAAACCCTGTCTGGAAAAAAACTAAACCAACCACCACCACCACCATCACCATCATCAAAAAATAAAAAAATACCCCAAAACCAAACAAAACAACAAACAAAGATACCTATTAGTTCTCTGTGTTGGAGAACCTGTCTTGTATTTTTTCAAACTTTTTTTTTTTTTTATTTTTTCACACACACAAAAGCCCACAATAGATTGCTGTGAATTAGCGACACCTTGCTACTGTAATGTGCTACAACTTACCCCTCTTCTCCAGCTGGGTTGTGATGTCTGCCATCTGATGACTCCTCACCCCCAACCCTTCCCAGCCTCCCGTGACAATTGCTCTCTGCCTCTAGAAGATTGGCTCCTTTCTTTTTTGAGACAGGGTCTCATAGAGCCCAAGCTGACCACAAACTCTCTATGTAGCTGAGGATGACCTTGAACTTTCAAATTTTCTGGCCTCTACCTCGGGAGTTCTAAGATGAGCCCAGGGTCACCATGGTGATGCTGGAAATTGAGCCAGGGCCTCACGCACTTGACTGACTGAGTAACACTGACGGCCTGGAGTTAAGTTTCTTAGTGTCCTTACACAAGTGAGTCCCAGGGGATTTGTCTTTTCGTTTCAGGCTTACTGTGCTTAACATGGAGACAATGACTTAATTTGAAGTCTGTAGGGAAGAAAATTGGATGTGCTCTGAAAGACGCGAAAACAGAAATTTGGGGGGTCAGTGGCAAGGGGCAGTCACAAGGGAAGGATCTAAGGAGGATCTGGCTCTGCTCTGGAAGACAGAAAGAAGTGGTTTGGTTTTATTGTTGGTTTTGTTTTGCTTTTCTCAGTTTATACTTTGGGGCTTTCAATGGTTGCTTCAGTGACCTCCTGATCACTGTTTATGGTCACCTCACCAGAAATGTCTAACTAGGATTCTGTCAGGACTGGAGCCCCTGAAATACAGCCTGTGTCCTGCCTTGGACCATCTGGTCATGCACAGTGACTACATGGTTCCTCAGAAAGAACTCTCTGCTGTGTTTCACCTGGTGTCTGCTTTTGACATTGCTCAGCACCTGAGCTGTCTTGGTAGATGCTTCAGCCAGAGGCCTTCATCGCCGTGTGAGCGAGCTCCTTACCACCTATTATCCTGGATTGCTGCTTACTCTGGGTTCTCTTGAACTTAGCTGGTACTCAGCCCTGCTCTGTGAGTATACTTGTGGAAGGAATGGTTTCCTGAATGACGAGGTAAATGACAGTTGGCCCATCTATAAACCAGATAATCTATGACTTGGCCTTCTTGCTTGGGACCATCTGGGCCGGGTAAGTCTTTGCAGATTATCCATTTTAATATCCTCGAGGATAGTGATTAAGTCACTTCTTGTCACGACTTTTCCCCCTGATCAGAGACAGGATCTTGAGAAATTACTACTAAGAGGCCACTGAATGAAAAAGAAATCATTTCCAATTATACGGAGATCCTCGAGAGACACACAGAAGGATAAATAGCACAAGGTTCCCACAGTCCACAACACGCCACAGCATCTGCCAGCCACTTACAAATTATCCTCAGTGACAGGACAGGATGTGTCCCCCATGGCCAATGTCGGCTGTGACATATGCACGTGGATTTTTGCAGCTCTGGGTTTGGACTTCTCCTGACATCTGGCAGCCCATCGACTCAGCTCTCTGAAGGATCGTGTCTGGGGCTCTGCCACAGCATAAAAGAGAGCCTGGAAAGTGACCAGAGGCAAGTAGCCAGGGTGGTAGACGATCTGGAAACATCATGAATGCTGAAGAGAATCAAGGATATTATTTGCCAAAAGAGAACGATGTGGCTATTGCTGTGAATACTTCCTCCTGTCTACGCTTGCTCGGACTCGTGATTTCCCCTGTGTGGGTCTCCAGAGGACCAACCTGCTGTCGGTGGATAGGAGTGAGGGAGGCCGATTTCAGGTCTGTCTGAGGATGTAAGATTGCTTTTCAAGTGAATTATAAGAACACGGAATTAACTGTCCAGTGGGCTAAGGAATGGACCCGACACCTCCAACTCTGAAGGGAAGCCATTGACACTGACTCTGCGCGGGGTAAGGCCACTTCTCCAGCTTGGAGGTCCCGGGACTCTTATAAAGCAGCACAGAGGTGGGAAGAAGGCCCTGTTTTGTGAACCTAGAAGCCGCTGCGGGTCTTCCTGCGGTTCCTCTCGTTCCTGGCTGCTCTCCTCCAAACATATTTTTCTGTTCAGCGGTTTTGGCCTCCCAACTGAAATGGCTGCAACCTCACTCCTCTCTGTCTGTGAAGGGGGAAGGGAGAGAAGGCTGAGCAGAGAGAGAGAGATAGGCAGAGAAGAGGGACCTGAATTCCCTAACAAAGAGCTTAAGAAGTCTGGAGAAGATTATCCAAATAAAGAAACCTCATAATAAGCAAATGTACAGTAACATCCCCCAAACCCAAATTATAAAACAGTGGCAGCCAGACTCCCCATATTGTATCTGTCTGTCTATTCAGGAAGCAGAGCTCTACCTACCCTCAAGATTTCTTTAGGAACAATGGACCTGCCTGACCCAGGGACCGGCTTCCATGGAGATTAGGTCTAGGGATGGGAAAGTGGGAGCCTTCTAAAGCTCAAACCTTCTGAAAATGGATGAAGGGGAAACTCATGGTCACCATGGCAACAGAGGGCCCCAAACATAACACCCTCCTTCCCACCTGGGGCAAGCCTACCCGAGGACAGCCACTAGGCTAAGGTGTGAGTGCTAGAGCCTCCAAAGTGCTGGTTGGTGACGTCAGTGAAGCTGCCGATGGAGTGATTTTTCTTGGAATTATTCAGAGTGTATCCCATAAAATAGAAATTAATCTGTCAGCTGCAATGTCTAAAATAAAAACCTAGTTCACAGCCACTTTATTTGGGACAACACCACTGCCAACCAGAAACGGCCCTCACCCCCACCCCCGACTCCCACCTTGGCCCTGGGGGTGGGGGCCCATTGGGCTTTCTTTTCATAGTATCATGAGCTGTCAGAGCCAGCAGGGCTCGAAGGGACCGGCCAACCCCTCATTTTACAGATGAAGTTTCGTTTGAACCTGAGTTCCAAGAGACCTTGGCATCCAACGGGAAAGCGTTAACATTTTCCAGAAGCGTTGTCGCCTCTCTGCTGAAGGCTACTTTAACAAGAAAATCCACGTCTTGTTTGAATTAGGTCTCAGGCTCTGGGTGCTGAGACTACAAGAGAGGTGAGTGAGAGGGAGGAAGTGATGTCACAGGGAACTCTAATAAAAGCCACTGGACAGAAGGACAGTTGCCACCAGAGCCTACTTTCCGGTAGTCATTAGCGTAGAACAAAGAGATAAGGCTGTTTTTCTGGAGCAGCTGATTTTGGGGGTGGGGGCAGCGAGTGACCAGGGGCCACTTCAGGAGAGGCATCTGTAGATGCCGCTCAGGAGGTGACAGGACTCATGCAGGAGGTAATGGGAGTCTCTCTGCCTTATTGGATACAGACACCTATTGCATAGGAGGCTAAAGGCTACCCATGTTTGCACTCACTGTGATCAAGGAAGGGGCCAAACTCACCGGGCCTCTTCTCAGAGGACTTAAGCCGCTAGAAGAGGAAAAAAAAATATCCTCTCAGCTGAACCCCCAACACTGCTCTCCACTACAATACTGCTCCCTCCACCACCATGTCTTACAGGAAAATTGGAGTCAACCCCGTGGAGCATTTATCTCAGAGGAAGGACTCTGATTCCCTAGGACTCTAGGCTCCCTCTGAACCCACAGAGACCCTCTCTGCCTGGGTTTCTTTGCCATGTTCCTGTGGTGTGTGGCAGGGGGAAGGGGTGGGGCAGGGAGAGAGGCCGTGCCGACAATTGCAAGTCTGTTCAAAAGCCCAGAGGAAAAAATTAGTACAGACGAAGTAGGAGAAAGAAAATTTCAGTGTTTCCAAGAATACCTAAATAATTGCTGCTGTTCCGGCCCTTGGACTGGCGGTTTATTTGAGTAATAAGTCTGGCATGAATCCTTCATGCCATACTTTGGTCCTGGAGGCCAGACTGGCTCTGCAGTGTCTGCAAGGGATATCCCAAGGGTGTGTGGTATTCTGGACACTCCACACTGAGGCAACGGAATGAAAAGTTGGGTTCTGGAGCTGGAGATATTGGTAGAACACTCACCTAGCATTCAGGGAGCCCTGGGTTTGATCCCCAGAACTGCGTTAGTCAGGTATCATAACACACGCCTGTAATCGCAGTGCCGGGGAGGCGAAGGACCAGCCGTTCAAGGTCTCAATGCATTGGAGGCCAGCCAAGGCGATGTGAGACCATGTTTGGAAGAAAGGTTTGTCTCTATGATGGTTGATGTTGATTGTCAAGAACAGGATCTAGAATCGCACAGGAGACAAGCCTCCAGACAACCCCTGGGGGTTATTGTGGTTGGGAGTTAGCTTCTGAGGATGCCTGTGAAGGATTATCTTGACTGGGTTAGCCTCTTGCTATCACAAGCAGCATGCTTGTGCGGAATTATCTTGAGTGGGTTAGTTGAGGTGGGGAGACCCATGCTTAAAGTAGATGGTACCCTAGATTGGGATCCTGTGCCACATATTACGGAGGAAGCCAGCTGAACAACAGGATTCCTCTTCCTGGCCGTGAGTGCAATGTGACCATCTCCTTCAAGTTCCTGCCACTGTGGTATCCATACCACTGCTGCACCCTTGAGCAGCGGAACCAAATAAGCTCTTTCCTCTAAAGCTACTACTGTCCGAGCATTTCATGACAGCAAATAGGAAAAGTAAGTAAGACACGATTCATGCCAGGTGGTGACGGCGACATTTCACACTGGAGGGACACATCCATGGACCCACAGGCTCGTCATTTCTGAGCTTCTTGGGCAGTCTTTCCTGGGTGTGAATTTCCTACCATGCAAATTCTTGGCCTGCCTTCTTCTCTTACCAGATCCTGGTGCAGAGAAAGAGGGGACACTCCAACTCGCATCAAATTCACCTGGCCGAAGCCAGAAACTGGTCACTTGTAACACCCCTGCGTGTTCATGCTCTCCACAGTGCCTCAGAGGGGTGTGTTAACTTTGACCATGGTCTTGGGCATTGTCTTGGTCTCAGTAGCCACGCTCCTCGTCGTATACCTGATGTCAGCTCCCTGGGAGTAGAGAGGTTTTTGTTGTTGTTGTTGTTTTCCCCCCTCTGTGATACAAAAGGAAGAGCTAGATTTTTGACACCTAACCCCAACCCCAACCCCAACCCTAACTCTGCCATGAAGTAGCTAGTCGCCTTTGTGCAACAGGCCTAACCCCAGTGAAAAAGTTATGAAAGGACTCAGCCTGCGCGTCCAAACTTAGCAGTCACCAATAGTCACAACATCCGTGTGAGGGGAGTAAAGACTGGGGATCCCACAAGTAACATGAGGGTGCTTATTGACAGGAAAGCGGTTTCTCTTGCAATATGATGACGATGATGACGGTGGTGGTGGTGGTGATGGTGACTAATATTAACTTCAAGTCTTCTAACAAGTGGGAATTATTATAATTGTCCTACTTTATAAATAAAGAGAATGGGGCTCAGAGAACTAAAAAGACAATTATTCTCTCAGGCCATGTGATTCCCTGAGCCACCTCGGGGCTCTGCAGTTTCCCCTCAGGTAGAAAAAAAATTTTTTTCAGCATTTGCAACTACCAACCTTCAGAACCATGAGCCAAACACATTCCCTTTTCCTGTAAGTTACCCACCTACTCTTCTGTTGTTGCACCAGAAAGTGGACTAAGACAAAATCAGAGACCTCTGAGGTAGACTCTGTCTTTGATACTGTTGCGCATCGCTGCCATGCAAGGGCACCGTGAGCGGCACCCTACACGCCCCAGCTTCCACTCTTGCTGGTTTTCAGGTCCATCTGCCTCTGAGTGACTGCAGTCTTCACTGCTCACACCTCGCCAGCCAAGACTCTCCAGACCCTGCCTTCTCAGGCTGACCACCATCTCTTTTCTGAAAGACAGTGTGCCCTTCCATTCCCAGGAACCCTCACACCAGCAATCCGTCACCTTCCCTCCCCGCCCCCTTCTCACTCTCAAATTTTTTCAGGAAAGTGGACTCTCTGAGCCATGGCCCACATGAATAACCTGGTTTTTCCAGAGGCTCTACAAGCTCTCTCGATACATCAGCCATAAGCTATGTGCGTCCTAAAGTGGCCAAGGCTTCTGCCTCTATTTCCGCCCTGTAAATCTCTCTTTCTCCTCTCTCTCTCTCTCTCTCTCTCTCTCTCTCTCTCTCTCTCTCCTTGTCTCCCTCTTCCTCCCTCTTCCATTCTTCTCTCTCCTCCTAGGAAACACAGTCCCTCATCTTTCCTCGCAGCCGTTGTGAAATTAACATGGCTCACCCTTATTTATCAGGCACCGACAGTGACTGCTGGAACTCAGGTGTACTTTTACCTTCTGGAACAACAGCTCTGGTTGTATATCTGCCACTATCAGATACTAGGAGGAGAAGCTCCTAGATCAGTGATTATCAACCTGTGGGTCGTAATCCCTTTAGGGGTCAAATGACCCTTAGAGGGCATATCAGATACCTCACATATCACATATTTACATTATGATTTGTAACAATAGCAAAATTGCAGTTATGGAGTAGCAACAAAAATAAATTTATGGTTGGACGGTCACCACAACATGAGAAACTCTTTTATTTTTTTATATTTTTTAAATTAATTTATTATTTTATTTATTACAATTTATTCACTTTGTAGCCCCGGCCCTCATCCCCTTCCAATCCTACCCTCTCTCCCTCTTCTCCTCCCATTCTCCTCCCCCAGTCCATTGATAGGGGAGATCCTCCTCCCCTTCCATCTGACCCTAGCCTATCCGGTCTTATCAGGACTGGCTGCATTGTCTTCCTTTGTGGCCTGGCTAGGCTGCTCTCCCCTCAGGGGGAGGTGATCAAAGAGCCAGCCACTGAGTTCACGTCAGAGAAAGCCCCGGCTCCCCTTACTAGGGAACCCACTTGGAGACTGAACTGCCATGGGCTACATCTGTTCAGGGGTTCTAGGTTATGAGGAATTGTTTTAAATGGTCACAGCATTAGGAAGATTGAAAGCCACTGTTCTAGGTGCTTCTCTATTATCATTATTTTCATGATCATGGATCCATTATGAACTGAGAATGCCTTCTCTCCATTAGACACTCCCTCTCTCCCTGTCCCTTCCTTCCCTGCTCTCTCCCTTCATCTCTCCCACCCTCCCTTCCTCTCAGACACACTCACTTCTCCCCAACCCTTGCCTCCTATGATTGTTGGGACAACTAGGCCCCAGTAATTCCTGGTTCAAGTGTCTGCCTTGCCCAAAGGCTTTCCCTGGTATCTTCTATTGGATCGTATGACAGTGTGCTCCAATCTTTCTGGGTCAAACAAAGAAAAGATGATCATAGAGATGTATGTGGGACATCATTTCTCTGATTCAGGCCTGTGGTCCACTAGTGTTCTTTTGTTCATTGGGGACTTCTGCACTAGGGGCTACAGTAAAGGTGAGCTCTGCCTGAGAACCCAAGACTCATCATGCTCACATCTAAGATGCACATTTGGCTTGTGTCTAATGTGTAGCTTGTCTGCTCATTTTCTCTAGCTTTCCGTGAACAGATGCCTTTAATTAATTTTTTTTTTATAGTCTGGGGATGAAACCCAGGCTTCCAATAGATTAGGCAAATGCTTGGCCACCGAGCTACAATTTAAGCCAGAAGCTTTTAATTTTAATAAATCCAATTTAGCAAAGCTTTCTCTTATGGTTATTGCTTTCTGTGTCTTCATCCTGCACCATATTCCCCTGTTATTTCTTCTGAAAGCTTTTAAATATTTAAAAGTTTTCTCAATATATTCGGTTGTTTTTATTACATTTCTACGCATTTATTTTGGAGAGTTCTGGGGATCACACATGTGCTGCAGCGTGCCGTGAAGGTCAAAGACCAGTTTGCAGGAGTGTCTCCCTCCCTCCTTATGGGGGCCGTCAGGCTTGTCAGAAGTCATCCTTACCCATCCCACCCATATCCATTTAGGTCTGAGCCATACACAGGATATGGGGTAGAAGCCACGGCTTGTTTTTCATCGCGTGTGATGTTCAGTTGTCTCGAGAACTTTTTTTTTAAGTTTTTTTTTTATTGCTTTTTTGTAAATTCCACATCATGAACCCCAATCCCACTCATCCTGCCATCCTTCCATATCCACCCTTTCACCCTGGCAACCTCTCCACCAGAAGAAAATAAAAAACAAAAATAAATAGATAAATAAATAAATAAATGGAAACAAACAAAACAACAACAAAAACTACATCTCATCACGGAAGCTGCAGTGTGTCACAATGCGTCACACCCCTTTACCCAAACAACTTTATCTGCAAATGCCCATTGCAGTGAGTCAGTGGTCTGGTTTGAGGCCTCTGGCTTCTGCTACACTATCAATATTGGGTCCTCACTGGGACTCCTCTCGGATATTCTGTTGTTGCCCTGTGTCGGGGAGATCCTGCAGGTTTGGATCTGTAGCAGCAGCCCCTTTATGCACTCCAGGAGTTCATTGAGGAATAGATGAAGGAGTGGGCCAATTCTAAGCCCTGGATCTGGGTCTGGGTGATAGCTGAGTTATTTCCATTCTGCCAGATGCTTCTGTACCCTAGCCACCAGGGCCTGCTCCCCTGCATTGCTCGGGCAAAGGAAGGGGCCGTTTCACCCAAGCCCATGACCTCAGGGATGGTTCACTCATGCCCACACCACTAGGGCCTGCTCTTCTGAGAGCTGCAGCTTCTGAAGGTTGGGGCCAGCTCTCCCATTCTCATGCTTTTGAGTCCAGGTCTCCCATGCTGCCAAGGTGAGGGATAGATCCCCAAGAACTTTTACTGAAAAAGACTTCTCTTAGCCAGGTTCAGTGGTGCATGCCTGTAACCAGGGAGGCAGAGGCAGGAGGATCTCTGTGAGTTTGAGGTCAGCCTGGCAGCTAAGGCTGCACAAAACAAACAAACAAAAAAACAAAAACAAAACCCTGTCTCAAAAAACAAAAACAAAAAACAGAAAAAGACCTTTCTTTACTCATTGGAAACATTGTTGAAAATCAGTTGATCTTGTGAATATGAGTCCTATTCACTGTGATTCAATTAAAACAATAGAATGACAAAAGTCCATGACTACAATAGCAATTTCTTGTACTAATTATCAGAATACATTTTTGCAGAGGACAAAAGGTTCAGTTTGGTAATTATTTGCTTTGTTCATATCTCATTTCTGATCTGTTTATATTTTTTCTTTTGAAATGTAACCTTTCTGTTCATTGGATCTAATCTTACAAATCAGTATTTGCATTTCATTTTAATTTTTATTTCATGTCTTTAATTTTTCTAGTATATTTTTTTAAAAGACAGAGCTTTGCTATTTAACCAGTCTGGCACAAGTTGCAAACTGGGCTGCCTCCCTGGATCTTATCTAGACGTTGGAAACCCTAAATCCTCACCTACCTGCTTCTGCTTCCCAAAGGCTAGGATTGCAGGAGTGTGCCACCATGCCTGGCTTCATTTTTATTTCACTTATAAAATTTTCATTTAATATTTTAGTATTTCATGTGTATGGGAATTTTGCCTGCATGGATGTCTTTGCACCACTTGTGTGCTTGGTGCCCAGGGAGGCCAGAAGAAAGTGTTGGGTCCCTGGAGTGGTAGGTGCTTATTAGACACCATGTGAGCACTGGGAATCAAACCTGGGTCCTCTGAAAGAGCAGCCAGTGTTTTTATTTCATTTTTAAGGATGTATAGGTTTATGGGGGAGGGATTATTGATAGTTTGAGGCTGTCTGCTCTATATCATACAAATCCCGTAGGATACAAGCATTCATAGTATAATGAGGTTGTACAACCAAATATCAATACCTTGGAGGAGACCTTGGTTTAAAAAGTAAGACAAGGTGAGGCGGTAATCAGTCACACACACCTTTAATCTTGGCACTCAGAAGGCAGAGGTGGGGAGATCTCTGTGAGTTCAAGGCCAGCCTGGTCTATAGCTCCAGAACAGCCAAGGCTGTTACTCAAAGAAACCCTGTCTCAAAAAACAAAACAAACAAAAAGGCAAGCTAAGCAAGCAGGAAGAGTGTAAGAGCCAGAGCAGGTGGAGGACACCAAGAAAGCAAGGCCCTCTAAATCAACATGATCAAAGATGATATGAGCTCACAGAGACTGAAGCAGCATGAACAGGGCCTGCACACATCTGCACCAGGTCCTCTGCCTATATATTATGGCTTCCAGTTTAGTGTTTTTATGGGATTCCCGAGTGTATGAACAAGTGGGTCTCTAATTCTTGTGCCTTCTCTTGGACTTTTTTCCTTCTGTTTGTTTGTTTGTTTGTTTGTTTTGTCCAATTACAAAGTTTTTTGCTTGTTTGTTTGTTTGTTTGTTTGTTTGTTTTAACTTATCTTCAGATGGGAGTGGATATGGGGAGGAGCTGGGAGAAATAGAAGGAGGGGAAACTGTAATTAAGATATATTATGTGAAAAAAAAATCCATTTCTTTTCTTAATTTTTCTTTTTCTTTTTTCAAGACAGGGTTTCTCTGTATAGCCCTGGCTGTCCTGGAACTCTCACTGTAGACCAGGCTAGCCTCAAACTCAGAACATCTCCTGCCTCTGCCTCCTGAGTGCTGTGATTAAAGGTGTATACCATTACCACCAGGCCCAAATCTATTTTCAATAAAGGTATGTGTGGAGGGGGTAAGCCAGGTTTATCACAGGACTTCACATGATTTTTTTTTTTGATTGTTGGTACTGGGGATCAAAGCCAGGGCCTTATGCATGCTAGACAAAGCTCTACCACTATCTGCACTCTCAGGCTCCTTAAAAATCTTAACTATATTACATATTTTATAAAACTGTCCAAAGGAGAACACAGGATTGAGTGTCTTCTGAACTGACAAAGTCAGAGAACCCTTTCTTCACAAAGCACCTTGAGGACAGGTGCTCCGTGGAACACTTTCGGGGGCAGCCGACTCATGCTGTCACCCACGAGCAGCACTGGCAGAAGGGAAGCTTCCAGCAGTATTTTCCCGTCTCCTTTTTTAGGCAGACTTCTTGCCCCAGAGCTCACAGCCTCTCTGCTCTCCCTGCTCCAGCTGTCCCAAGTATCACAGAACGGATGCCGACTCCATCTCTTGTCCTTTTGAAGACTCTTGGAACATTGTCACTCTCCTGGAGCCTCCTCTCTCTCTCTCTCTCTCTCTCTCTCTCTCTCTCTCTGTCTGTCTCTCTCTTCCTCTGAACTGCACATCTGGGCCTTAAGCTGTGTGCTCCTAAAGAGCAGAACTGAACGTCACTTGTGTCTCCAGTGCTTGGTGACAGTAAATGGCTGTTTGATACACAGGTGAATTAAGCTGCCCCTGCTTCACATCTGTCTTGCTTCCATCTTCAGACTTCACGAGTGAGCCACACAACCACGTGTGCTGGTTCTTGAGTTATCTATGGCACCCAATCTTAAATGGCCATGCTTCCTGGGATACTGTTCATTCTCCACATCCAACAACCTTCTTACCCTCGTCCTGATGGGCACTGACGGGCACCAAAGACCTTGACATAGATTGTTCCTTCAGCCAGGATCCTTGCCACTTCCTCCCCCTCTTTCAACTCTCAGATGAAACACCGCCTCTAGAGAGGACATTTCCATACCATTCTCCAGTCACATGGCCCCTGACCTGCTTTTCATGTCTTCATTGTATTTATTGTCCTCTGCCCCACTGTTATCTAGTACTTATCTCCCGTGTCCAGCCTCTGCAGTCACTGGACTCCTGAGCTAGAGCAGTACCTCAGACCAGACACAAGACATTGGGTTAAAGGAACAACTCAGCCCAGTAATCACAGCCAAGTACATCGTTTTACCTGGGACAGCAAAGACACCCCAACACAGATCATCTGGATGTGGCTGTCACTGTTCAGACTCCCAGGGCAGAGGAAGGCTTCAAGAAGACTGGCCTTCTAACATAGGCTGATTCACGAAGGGCGTCCTCCAGCCGCCTGGCCAGATACACGCAGCAGGACTGTGAAAAGGGTCCTTGTCACTTTTTGACTGTGTGGTCATTCATTGGAGTTGGCTCTCCTGCCACAGAATTTTATATTTAAAAAAAAAAAAATACAAACCATGTTGAAACCCGCACCCAGGCACAGGTGGTGGGACAGGATGGAGGGGGGAGAGACGAATAAAGACGTCTCTTTGGAAGGGTTTGGGGGGAGATGGCAAATGACAGGAGCCAAGTTCATTTCTCTGAACCTGGGCTCAAGTACCCTTCTCTGTACTTCCTCACCGAAGTGGTCATGGTTGAGCTCTGGGAGTGTAGGAGAGGTGAGTGTGAGCAGACAGGAAGCAGCTAACAGGGGCTCAGAGGGCACAGAGCATGGTTGAAGGGGTCCAGAGATACAGAGAAAGCTATTTCTCCTTTAGGGTGTTCCAAAGCCCTGGAGTTCTTGAACTTCCCTTATAACTAAGACTTGGGGAGCGTTTGATACCCGAACATTCTACACATCTTCCACATTCCCACATTCCCTATCTCCAAGCTGCCGTTTCTTAAGGCTCATCAGCATACCCCTGAACTGTGGAACTAGCTCCCAAACCAATGGCCTGACTTCTCTGGTACTATATATTGCATTTTCTTCTATTTTTCTGGTCACAAAATGGAGAAACTGTTACTTAAACAGCTTCAATAAAGCATGGTGCTTATAGCTGAAATGTGCCTTCCTGACTGGCATCCAATCTCTCCAAGTTGGGTCCTATCTGCTGCCCCTGCAATGCCTCCCCCACATTGCCCACCTGACTCAGTGTGGTATGTGAAGTCTAGGGAGCTTGTGAGATTCTGCCCAGACCATGCTGCTTCATAGAAGGGAGACTCAGAAGCCCTGTGTGATGGAACTGTGCAATCTGGAAGGGCTTCCCAGAAGAAGTGGTAGCGGAATCAAGTCTTAGAGGAGAAGTTAGTGTTAGCAAGGCAAAACGTGAGTGGTGTTGAGGTAAAATGATTTGCTCAAGGAGTGTGTGGCTCATGAGTGAGAGAGGATGCCGGTGGATAAGACATGGGAAGACAGAGCTGAGCCTGGGATCCTGCAGCCCAAGGTCTTCATGCTTACCTGGGCTAGGAAATGATGCTTAAGAGGGTACAAGCTAACGGGCTCCCATCAAGACATTTAAATAAGTCCAGGACACATGAGTGTGCAGCCTCAGAGCAAGACCAGAGGATGACACACCACAGCTAGTGGCAAGAAGAAATGACAGTGTCAATCTGTCTCCACCTATGTGAGATTTGGACCAAAAAAAACAAAAAACAAACTGTCATACACTTGTAATCCCAACACTCAGGAGTCTGAGGCAGAAGGATTACCATGAGTTGAGGGCTATTGTGGGATATGTGATGAGCTCCAATTCAGCCTAGGATACAAAGCAAGGTTCTATCTCAACATGCACACGCTAAAAAGAAACCTACAAGGAGTAAGCAAATTCCATGCTTCTTCACGTGGGGTTTGACCAAAGTGTTCATGGCCTCTGAGGTCTCAAAATCTTAAGGAATTATCAAAACGAGTTGCCCAAATTAGCATCATATCTAGCAGGGACCATAGAGGAGCTAGTACAAATTTATCCTGAACAGATGTTCCCAAACTCAGGCTACAAGGAATTTCCACAAGACCACACAGAGTCTTGCCAACCAGAGCTGGTTTTTGAAGACTGATAAACAAGGAAACAACCCAGCATGAGGGGAGGGAAGACAGAGTCATGAGGACATCGGCGAGCAGAGCACCAGTCTACAAGAGCTACGGGAGCAAATACCGGAACGCTGCCCAACACATTAGAGCAGGTGCCATGAAGAAAAGAATAGAGGGATCGGAAAGAGAACTTCAGGGGTTGACCAGTATCCCCTGAACTCATGGCCACTGGGAACTTCGGATGTGATCCCAATTGGAGAACTAAGTTCTTTGCAGACAGATGGAAGGAAGCTGGAGATGAAAGCAGGGGTTGCAATGCTGTGGCTGTAAGCAGAAGCTCCAAAAGGAGGACTGATCAGGGCACCTGGAGCTCCCAGAGAAAGCATAGCCTACCAATACTTTGATTTCAGATTGTATGTGTCGCCCTTTCTCCCCCCTTCTTCTCTCCTTCCATCTTTCCCTCCCCCTCCTTCTTCTCTCTCCCTATATACAGGTATGTTTATGTGGATGTGTATTCACACATGTCAGCCTATGTGTGGAAACCAGAGGTCAACCTCAGATGTTGTGTCAGGAATCATCCACCTTGTTTTCTGAGACTGGGCCTCCCACTGGTGGGCTGGGCTGGTTGGTCAGTGAGCCCCAAGTACTCACCTATCCCTGCCTCCCCAGTTCTAGGACTGCAAGCCTGAATCAACACACGGAGCTTTTCTACATAGGTTCTGGGGACTGAACACAGGTCCTCATGATTGCAGGGCAAGCAGTTTACTGAATGATATCCCCCGTCCCTCATACTTTCTTGGGAGCATCTCATTACCATAACATGTGATCCTCCTGCTTCAGTCTTCCCAGTAACATGTTCTACTACACCCAAATGTTTCTGAGGTTTCTAAGTCACTGACTTTGTGGTAATTTGTTGCTGCCATCCTAGAAAAGTAAGGACACTTTCTAGAGGTAAAATGTGTATTTGCTATATTAAAAAAAATACTTTATAGGTCGAATGTTACTCAATTAATTCTTCATTTTTTTTCCTCTTTTTAATTTTCATAGCCTTGGAAGTTTGTAGTTATAGATAAGGACTGAGCTATACTGGGTCTCCATCGATAATGGCATAACATAAAGCCGATGTTTGTTCATGATCTGAGGCCAGACCACACCTCGATATGAGATGTGGGGTAAGACAAGCCCATGACAAACTAAGGGTCCTGGGTGGGGTGAGTAACTTGATTGGGTTACTCACAGGGTTCACTGATACCAAACCATGGGGTCCAGATTACTCTAGAGCCACTTAGATCTCAGAAGCTTCCAAGCAGGTGTTTGGGTGTAAACACACTGACACACTCAAATCTTCACTGACACTGACATCTTCCACAGGCCCTGGACACCAGAGCTCTTTCCTCCCTTCTCTAGGGCCATAGCCTGTCCTTGAGGACAAAGTAGTTGGACCCTTCCCAGAATGTTCCTGGCTCCTGAAGGAGTGTTGTCCATGCCAGGAAGCCCTCTTCAAGGGCCTGCATGTATGTGCCTGTGTGATGTCCTTTATGGTGTGTGGGGTCCTTTATGGTCACCACTGTTTGGGAGGTTATAAACCATTTTTCTGTCTGATTCCCAGCCACAAGCTGGGCTAGACAAGCAGAGAGGCGAGGAATGGTCCACAACGCAGTCGCTTGTACCCTTGCAGTGAAGAGGCACACATTCATTCCTCACAGGTCCCTGAGGAGTCACCACGCTCGGGTCAGGAGGCTCCCAGGTAATGGTCCCATCCCAGACACATCTCATGAGGTTGGTATGTGTTCATTTCACAAAGACCCTATGTCTTTATATTTTCCTAAGCCTCACTGAAGCAACCCCAGATGCCTGCTTCCCTGACTTTGAAGGCTGGTGAGAAATTCCACCTCCCTCCCCTCTGCTTTAGCACAAGAATGCTGAGAAATAGGCTCAGTGTGGGTGCCTCTAAGACCTTCATTGTCCAAGGCTATGACGTGATTCATGACGGCAGCCGCTCCGCACCCTCTCTGCATGGTGGCAGTGAAGGGTCATTTGTCATAACTCCAAAGCCAAGATCCAGTCCTTTCACTAAATCCACACTTATTGCAACCGTCTTGTCATAGAGGAAGTGAAGCTAGACCCGGAGGAGAAGGATCACTTGTCAAGAGTCGTGGTGTGTTTATCCAATAATTCACCTAAGGCTTCCCACTTCCCGGACCATCGGCATTTCCACCAGGCACACCCTACTTACCACCACTACAGAAGCAACATGCTCAGGCCACATTTATGTCACACTCCCTACCCCCTCTCCCCCGTAGATCGTGGATCAAATCTACCCAAGAAGGTCACGTCACTGCTGAGTGAGTCAGATCTCCATTTACAACACGGTGCTGACAGAGCTCCCCTGGGCCAGTCCGGGAGCCCTCACCTTCTTCCCACACCTTCTAGACGCTCTGAGTCTTAAGATCCAGCTCAGCTGGGTGACTTATCTTCCAACAAACTCAATGCCCTTTCAGAAGGGAGAGATAGCAAACAAAAACCCAGAGCAAGTGAGAGGCAGATCTTGGACCCGTGGCTGGGTCTAGGGCTGGGTGCAGGGCTTGATCTATCAGCAAGTCCATGACCAGCTATGGCTGCTCAGTGCCTGGGTCTATAGCTAGATCTAGGGCTGAGACCATGACTAAGTCTGTGGTTGACTCTGTAGCTGGGTTAGGGCTGGTATTAGGGATGGTCCATGACTGAACCCATATCATAGGATGGTTATAGCTATGTTTATGGCTTGGTTCAAGACTAGGTCCATGGCTGGAACTGGAACTGAGACCAGTGATCAGTCTACATCCGAGTCCAGGGTCAGATACACAACTAGACCCATGCTGTGTTCATGACTGAGTACCATACTGGATATGGCTGGGTCTGTGCCTGTGTCCACGGGTTGCTTCTGAGAAACTCTAGTCTGAGTCTACAGCTGGCCTCTGGATAGGCTTGAGGCTAGATCTGTGGCTGATAGCCAGACCCCCTGTTCCTGTAGCCACAGTAACCCTTCTATCTGTCCTTCTAGCCAAGTGGCCTCGGAACCCCACTCTGGGCCTTCTGTTGTTATTGTGAGCAGAGTCAGGTCTGTTCTGCAGTCCCACTTCTCCCACAGCTAATCCTGTGAGCTCCAACCAGCCTTGGTCCTCATCTAAGTCCTAATCTTTCTACCTGTGAAACGATCAGACATTGTGGCTTACAAGCTGTGTCTTATGGGGCCCTAAGTTCTTTGCATACTCCTTCCAAGGCCAAGACAGAGTTTGCAAGTTGAAATGTTGGCCTCACTCACTGTCTTCTCTCATGGGATCAAGCTGGTATAAATCAAGCCTTCACACAGGAAGGCTGAAACAACCCAGCTGTTCCTCTTTACAGTCTAGTTAACACGTGATATTACGGCCACAAAGGGACTACTCTACAGTTGGAAACATGAAGATGCTAAAAGAATGTAAGTATCTGATCAAGATACTCGAGCATTTTATTTGCGCTTTAATAATTTCACAATGTCTAGAGGAAAAAAGAGAAACTAAGACGCTTTCTCCTCCCCCTCTTCCTGAGACAGGGTTTCTCTGTGTAGCCTTGGTTGTCCTGGACTCGCTTTGTAGACCAGGCTAGCCTCTAATTCACCAAGATTCTCCTGTCTCTGCCTCCCCGAGTGCTGGGATTACAGATGTGCACCACCATGCCCAGCTCCAAGATGCTTTCTTAATGCTAATAATATGTTTAACCACAAAGCAAAACCACAGAACAATATATTGTATGTAATTTATTACATAGTAAAATAAAGTAATGAAATGAAAGTAAACATATCAGCACATTCCCAATTTGTACATCAAAACCCTGTGAGGATTTGTTTGTTAGAGACAGAGTCTCCTTATGTAGTCTTGGCTGGCCTAGAACTTACTACATAGACCAGGCTGGCCTACATCCGCAAGATCTGTCTTCCTCTGCCTCTTAATACTGAGATTAAAGGCATGTACCACCAAACAAACCTGGCCATTCAGGGGCACAAGTGCATCTTGCTATGAGGTGAGAGGGGGTGGTGAAAAAAAGGGCCAATGAAATCCAGGTGAAAGTGAGATTTATATATACACCAATATATCTATAGCTCTCTATATACATATACCACTTTATAGAATTTAACATGTGAGCCATGTAAATACACTACTCTTTTTAAAGGCTTGTTTTGAACTGGATAGTTAGTTGAGGATGATCTTGAACTTCTCAGCCCTCCACCTCCAGAATGCTGGAGTTATTAACTTATACCAACATGCCGAGCTTGTGTAGTGTTGGGGCTCAAATCAGGACCTCGTGGTGCATGCTGTGGATACAGCTCTGCCAACTGAACTGTATCCCCACCTTTTCTAATTAAAATTTAAATAAAAAAAATAATAATACACTAGGTCCAAAAAACGGGAGGGGGGGAGTTGTTAGGAAAAAAAAAAACAGTTGAAACCAGCTGACTGGTTTCTAGACTGTCTTGCAGCCTTGATGAACAGCTGGTAGAGGGAATAAAAGAACCTCAGGAAGAGCCGCAAATGCCTGTCACCAAAGGCAGAGGGGGGAGGGAAAGCCTGGGGTTCAGGAATGCTACCTGTGAAGACTCCGGGACCTGCCTCAGCCCTTCTGTACACACCGGCCATGCAGCAATCCTGGTGCCCTAGCCCCGAGAGCTCCTTCTCATCCCCAGCCACCCTCACCCTCCTAGGCTCCGGAGGGTGGAGGCTGGTGGCTGCCTTTCTTCAACCAGCAGGCCAGAAGCAGCCCCACCCACCCGCCAGCAGGATGCAGGCCTGTCTCCAGCAGACGCCAGCTACAGACTGTGGCCTGAGCGGAGTCCAGGACAGAGCCCAGGGCACAGATGTTCCTTTTCTCCCGCTCCCCGAAGAGCTTCTTGAAAAAAGCTTGGAGCCAGCCTTCCTCAATCCACCTTTGAGTGGAGAGAAGAGGGGCCCTTCTCTCCTGCGGCTGTGGGCACCTGGCTGCCCGCCCTCGGGGGCCAGCCACAGGCTGCAGGTCCATGCTACCCTTGTCTGCACTGCTGGCTGTTGGCCGAAATCCCTGCAGAGAGGCAGTGACTGAGAAAGGGCAACACAGATTCCAGTTGGCCTCTGTCTGAAGGTCTCTGGCTGCCTCACACTGGGAGGTTTCTGGCTGAAGTGAGGGGCAGACTTGCAAAAATCCCCCAAGTCCCCTGAACTTGGTCCTACAGCCAGATCAGGACACAGGCCTCCCTCCGGTCTCAGAGAGGAGGGGAAAACTCAGTGTCCACCGAGGTACTCCTCTTACAAGCCAAGCATAACAGAGCACAGGACAACCTAAAAAGCAAGGCTCTGGGTGTTGGAGGTGGGAGTAGGGTTGGGACTAGCTTAGTCTTTAAAGAGCCCTCTGTACAAGCAAGGAGAAGGACCTGAGTTCCATTCCTAGCACCCACATTAAAAAAAAAAAAAAAAAAAAAAGTTAGCGATTGCTGGCGGGGAGGCTCCCTGGCACACGACACGGTGAAGGCACTTGTAACCAAGCCTGATGAACCGAGTTCAAGCCCCAGGACCCACACGGTGGCAGAGCACTGACTCCGCACATTGTCCTCTGACTTCTACACATACACCGTGACATGCATGCCCATAACGCACACATATGCACACACAATAAATGTAATTTTTGAATTCTATTTAATAATAGTAAAAAGTTAAAAAAAACAAAAACAAAACAAAACAAAACAAAAAACCAACAAAGCTTGGAACAGTGAAAGTGCCTATAATCCCAACGCCGAGGAGGCAGAGACAGGAGGTCCCCAGGGCTTACAATGGATCCAGCAAAAGTGGTAGACTTCAGCTTCAGTGAAAGATCCTGCCTCAAAAAATAAGGTGGAGAGACACTCAAGGTCTTCCTCTAGCCACACATACACACACACACAGTAATTACACTTATAAACAAATTAATAAAATCCAGGCTCTGTCATGAGCCGTGTAATCTGGGTTAGGCAGCATGACATAAAGCTCTGAGCCCCAGTTTCATCATCCATCAAGTAGGGTGATAATAACAACATTCCTGAAGATGACGTAGAGATGAGAAAGTCATCTAGTCAGACAGCTGGTGCTGAAAAAAAAAAAAAAAAAGAGAGATTACCCCTCTGCCGCCGGGGTAGAAGGAGCAAGGTTAGCACCAAGTGAGGTTTAAGATTCGGAAGCCAATCACCCTGTTTCAGATTCTAGCAAGCTTTGTCATCTTGGTCAAGTTATTTACATTTTCTATGACTGTGAAAATAGGGATCATGAGTACACGGTACACAGGACTGCTGGGAGGAAAACAACCGTGTTTAGGGCACTGTTAATGCCCTCTTCTGCTCCTGGCTGCCTGGTTCACCCCAGACTTTTCTGGGTCTACTTCTAACCAGAGCAGGGCAGCGGTGGGACCGTCGATCCAAGCTTTCTCCTCAGGATGAGACGCAGGGCCTCTCTTCATCCTCTCCAACCAGCAACTTGTTTTCATGTCTTTAACTCTATGCCTTAGGCAACAAAACCCTCCAAACCACCCATTGTGGGATGGGCAGGTCCTGGGCCTCCTGCTCCCTTCCATCCCTAAGGCCCTCACTACCTCTCCACGCCTCTGTGGAGGGAGGCTGCTTCCTTTTGTACCCTCTGTGGTGTCTGCCCCTCTGGCTTCTGGTTGGCACAACTATCAGCCACATGCCATCCTCCAGCCTGCCAGATGACTGCCGTGGTCGAGCGCATGCTGTGCCAGGAGCCTGGGACCCACTGGTAAAGAACTGTGTGGCCACCAATAGCACAGCTGCTGTCTGTCTGGGGCTGCTCTCCACAGGAGCTCCTTAAAGAAATTGTTTGGGCTGAGGATATAGCTCTGTTGGTGGAGTGCTTGCCTGTCTTGCAAAAAGCTCCGGGCTCCTTCCTCAGCACTGGGCACAGCAGCACACAGAGGTCACTACTCTACTACAGGTGAGCTCAAGGCAAGCCTGAGCTACAGGAGAACTTGTGTCAACAAAATAAGTAAGAATTAAAAAAGAAAAAAAATGCTATGTGATTCTTTCTGATGCGTCGGGAGGAGGGAAAGACTTCTAGAGCATTCTGTGTCTGGACCCCGGTAGAGGCTGGCAGGATCCATGTCTCTTTATCAATCCCCATTGTTTCCCCCTATTCCCTTGGCTCTGCCTTCTCTCCATAGCTGACTCAGTTTAAGAATCACTTTTCATACCACCCAAAATGTACCATTTCTTAGGCAAATGAAGGGGAGCAGCCCCGTTACCCTTTTTGTAGGAAGAATTGCTTTTGCACTGAAACAAGCCCTGATATGATAAGTACGTTGCCCTGGTCCCACATGGAACAGAATGCAGACACTGACGCTCATTTCCAAGCAAAATGTGCCACGAACACTAGAACCTAGATGCCCCAGAGCCCAGGTTTGGTCTGTTTTGTTTATGAATATTCTTAGACACTGCCCACTCTCCCCTCTAACCTTTCTCTCTTACCTAGAGTTAGGGAGTTGGGAGGAATAAGGGTGATGTAGCAAGGTAGAAAAAGAAAAAAAAAAGAACCCAATAAAGCAGCCAAAATTTGTCTGCACAGATGCTGAGAACAGGAATCAGCGCCTGAGGGGGAAGAGGAGAGAACGCAGCGACCCCAGGCTTCTCTGGGGAAACAGCGGCTTCGAGAGGACAGAGAGATACAACCACGAGAGGAGAGGACCCCAGGCTCACCAAACACGGGTGGACAGTGGTACCTACTGTTTGGAGACTTCAGTCCAACAGGACATCCAAATATTGACCCAAGCTTCCAAAGGGGAAAACACTTTTTAATGCCTGACACATGCTCAGCCATGAATCACGATGACAGCAGATTGAGTCTGCTATGTAAATAGTGGGGTGTGTCTGCTTGTTATCAGCCTGCGTACGAGGTCCAGCTCTTTTAGATCAAAATAGGAAGCCAAATAAAAACAACAACAGAAAAAGTAATTGCAGAGCGATCCTTTGCTACAGGCTCAAAGCCATCACTACTGCTTTCGGAAGTTGTTTTATTTTGTTTTGTTGGGATGAGGTCTCATGTAGCCCAGGCTGGTCCCAAAATCACTATATCGCTGAGGCTGGCCTTGAGCCTCTGATCCTCCTGCCTCCACCTCCCAGGTACAGGTATTTCAGGCATGCATTACTATGTCTTGTTCCTTCTTGCTTTCTTCATCAATCCATTTCTGTGAGGAACAGGTTACATCTCCCCTAAGTGCTCTTTGTTTGTTGCTGAGATCCCAAGTTTTCAATAACTATCTGCTGTCAGTGGTTAGTTATGTGCAGCGAAGATAATAATGTTCCTTTTGCTTTGGGACTGCCCTGCTTTATACAGCCACGTGTTTAGGTATGGATATGTTCCTGTTTGTTATTTCCTCTTGCTCTGTTTCTTTCATCAATTTATAAAATGCTTATATTTGCCACCTAAAATTATTTGGTCAGAATTTCAGCTTGTAACCTAGGCCTTATTTGCTTTAATCTTGATGAATATATCTTTCTCCATATTGCTGTTTGCTTGTTTCCTAATGCACCAAAACTCTCTTCTTATTTTTTTATTTTTCTGAGACAGAGTCTTGCTTTGTAGTCCTGGCTAACCCAGAACTTGCTGTATAAACCAGGCTGGCCTCAGACTTGTATTGATCCTCCTACAAGTGCCTCCTGAGTGCCCCCAGGTACTCCTGTGCCCAACTATGGAAATAACTAACATCGACAGCTTTTTTAAAGAAAACGTTTTCATTTTCTTGCTACTCAAAATGATAAAGTAGTCGCTGTAAATAAAAAGACATTTGAGGCATGACAAGATGGCTTAGCGGTTAAGGAGACTTGCTCTTCTTGCAGAGACCTAGAGTTTGGTTCCCAGCATCCAGGTTGGGTGGCCCATAACGGCCTGCAACTCCAGACCCCATGTCTTTGTCATGGGTACCTTCATGGGTACCCACAGATGTGCACATCCACACACAGACGTTTAAATTTTTAAATAAATGTGATATAAAACTGACCCATCAGTTGAAAAGATACATATCCAGCCGGGCAGTGATGATGCACTCCTTTAATTCCAGCACTCAGGAGGCAGAGGCAGGTAAATCTCTGAATTGGAGGCCAACCTGGTCTACAGAGTTGAGTTCAAGGACAGCCAGGGATACACAGAGAAACCCTATCTTGGGAGGGTTTACACATCCAAAAACTTCATGCTGACTGATTCAAGTCCCTTTATTTGTCATTCAACAATTACTTTTCTGTTCTTACTGTTCCCCTATGAAAATTTCTCGGAGGGTTATTTCCTTAAATTCGGTCCCCTCAGTGGTATTCTGAAAAGTGCTCTCCCAAAATATAGCTGCACAAATCCCTGGGACCTGTGAACCTCCTTTGTTTTGAGAGAAGCCCCGTTTGAGATAGGCCTTGATGTGAGGACATGCTCCTGGTTGCCTGTACGGCCTCTGATGTCATTTCAACTCTCATAGGAGAGAGGCAGGAGAAGATCTTCCGCTGTTATCACAAACACAAGGAAGGTCATGAGAAGACTGAGGCAGAGATGCTAGCGATGCTCACAGGCCGAGGGACACATGGAATGCTAGCTGCCACCATAAAGGGAACAAACAAAGCAAAGAAGAGCTCTTCCTGTATTACTTCTTTCTTTTTTTTTTTGTTAGCTGTGACAGGACAGTATAAAAGACTGGAGATTTGCTTTGGCTCATGGTTCCCGTGGGTTCCACATGTGGCTGGTTGCCCCTCTATTCTTCGACAGAACACCGTGGCAGCCGGAATGTTTGGTAGAGAAGGTTCCTCACTTTTTGGTGACCGGGAAGTAGACGGAGAGGAAGGAACTGGGGGCAGATACAACCTTCAAAGACACAGCTTTTTGTCTTCAGCTAGGACCCATCTCCCAGCATGGTACCAGCTGGAGTGTAAGCCTGTGAGCCATCAGGGAAACTTCCAGACTCAACTCGCCACACCCCCAGACCCTTCGAGGGGAAGCAGCTCTTGCCTTCAGACTTCCAACTTCCAGCACTGAGGGAATAAACTTTTATTGTTGTAAGCCCTCAGGGTTGTGGCAGTTTGTTACAATAGTCCCAAGGGGAGGTAAGGAGAATATAGCCCTATAGCTCAACACCAGGACCCAACTGACTTCCCACCAGGGAATTTGTAATTCCTCCACTTCTCCAGACCATAATCCAAGATAGCCACATCCCCACAGCATCCCACTACTCACTTGGTACACTTGGGACTGTCCTCTTTTTCCCATCCCATGTCTTCATCCATGCTCTGTCCCATCACCTACACTCGCGGCCTGAACTTCAGTGGTCCTCTCAGAACGGCATTGCTTCTCAGCTGCTATATAAAAAATGCAACTGAGGGATGCGTAGTAGGGGCAGGCCTTTGTCGCCGAGCCTGACAACCTAAGATGCTCATGGTGGAAGGAGGGAACCAACTCCCAGGACTCTGACCTCTACATACGTGTTCCCACACACATATGCCCACATAAACAAACAAACAGATACATAAATGTATCAAAACTCTCGTTATATATCTGACACACAGAGATGTTTGTCACATTTGTCACCTGAGAAAGTAAACATTATTAGTGTTGAAGTCACCCTTGTGACTCCTAAACTCCACTCAAATACCTTCATTACGACGGCATACTAAATTTTGTTTTTCTATAAACTTAACCCCTGAGCAATTTTTAAAAGAAACTAAAACAATATAACAAATCTCATCACAGCAAACAGTGGCCCAACTCCCATCACCTACAGAAGCCGCCGTTCTGTGGTGAGCATTTTCAGCGTACATAACTCTTTCTTCTGGTGATCACCTCTATTTTCTAAATAGCACCCACATGTTGGGTATTTCCTGTCTGGAAAATCACTGACTCCCTGTGAATAGGTGTGCGTGCACGCATTCCCCACATCCTCCTAAAATAGTTACATCATTTGGGAGTCAGGGCACTAAATCAACATTTAACATTTGTGATATTATTATGTGAAAATACTACTTACTATTCTTGCACAGTTTTTTGTTTCTTGGTTTGAATAACTATCTCTCTCTTTTTTTTTTAAACAGTGTTTTCAATGTGCCCATAATTGGTTCGGTTCCAACCAACCAACTCTCTCCTTTTGGAATGATTCCCTTCTCTATTTCACAAGATCCAGAGCTCCTGACAGCTTCCTGTGCTCTGTGTTGGCTCCTCTCTGGGCTCGGCACATACAGCTTGTTTTTGGAGGTGGCCCTTCCTGTTTCACCTAGGAACACCTTTCACCTGTCTCTCAGACAGCTACATTCCTCATTTTCTCCTTTTGTTTGTGTGAAGCACAGCCCCAACCCCCAATAGCTTTTTTTAAAAAGGATTCTGAAAAGTAAGTATTTGGAAGTACAGATATATATATATATATATATATGTATATATATATATATACATATATATATATATATATATATATATATATATTGTGCTGGTTGGTCTGGTGCTCAATATGAAGCTTAGACTTGCCTTTAACTCACAGCAATTCTCCTGCCTTAGCCTCTGGAGTGCTGGGATTATAGGCATGAACTATGTCTTAGTCAGGGTTTCTATTGCTGTGATGAAACACTGTGACCAAAAAGCAAGTTGGGGAGGAAAGGGTTTATTTGACTTACACTTCCACAGCACTGCTCATCACTGAAGGAAGTCAGGACAGGAACTCACACAGGGCAGAAACCTGGAGGCAGGACCTGATGCAGAGGCCAGGGATGGGTGCTGCTCACTGGCTTGCTCCTCATGGCTTGCTCAGCCTGCTTTCTTATAGAACCCAGGACCACCAGCCCAGGGGTGGCCCCACCCACAATAGGTTGTGCCCTCCCCCATCAATTGCTAATTTAGAAGATGCCTTACAGCTGGATCTCACAGTGGCATTTTCTCTATTGAGGTTCCCTCCTTTCAGAGAACGTTAGCTGTGTTGTCTCCATTTTCTCTCAGATACTGACTTCCTAGTTGGATCCTTTATAACTTTTCTCATCTATTCTGTTCTCTCTCTCCCCCCCCCTCTCTGGAAGATATATATGACTTGATACTTTTGGTACAGAATTTAAAATTACTGCTATATTTTTGATTGTAAAGTGTTTTGGTTTTTTTTTTTTTTAGACAGGGTTTCTCTGTGTAGCCTTAGCTGTCCTGAACTCACTTTGTAGACCAGTTGTAGACCAGGCTGTCCTTGAGCTCACAGAGATCTGCCTGCCTCTGCCTCCCTGAGTGCTGGTATTTCAAGCATGCACTACCATGCCAGGCTGTAAATAGTATTTTTATTGTTAAAAATATTTGTGCAAAACCTCTGGAGTATATTAGTTATAGTTTCCATACCCCCCTTTTCTTTTTTAGTTTTCTTCCCACATCCCATCTATTCTTTATCTATCCTCCCCTTCTGTTTGTCTGACTGTGAATGTCACATCCTGTGCCGACCAGTCACACTGAAGAGTGATGCCTTACAAGTCGGCTGCCTTCCTGGTGCAATGGCCTTGACAGCTGGGTCACTGGGCAGTGTTTCAGTTGCTTCCCACTGCTGTGGGGAATATGGAGAGGAAAGTCTTATCTGGGCTAACTGCATGGTCTCAGACCATGACTGCTTGGTCCTGTTACTCAGAGCCTGTGACGAGGCAGCGCATGTCATGCTGGAGAGTGTGTGGCAGAGCAGCACTTCATGGTGGCTGAAAAGCAGAGAGAGACAGAAGAAAGGGGCCAGGGTCTCCAAGGGTCTCCCTCTAGCTAGCGAACCAAATCCCTTCATTAGACCCCATCTCCTAACGTTTCCACAACCTCCTAGTAGCATCCCAGGCTGAGGACCAAGCCTTCAATAAGGAGCCTTTGGGGAAAACTTAAGATTCCAAACTACAACCAGAATCCTAGGCAGCAATTTATCTGTAGGTCGTTGCCTTGGCTTGGCCAGCTCCCTGAGAGAAATCCTTCAGTCTCACAGCAGGGAGAAGACATAGAGACACATTCAGTGGGTGTAGCATGGAGAATCAATCCTACGGTCAAGAGAGAGCTCCCTCTCAGAATGCTACACTGTCCCCCAGACTTAGCCCCTGACGACGACAAAACTAATTTCAGTTGAGAGCTGTATCATTTCAAGGCATTTCAATTAGATGGAACCATACAGTGTCTACCTGTTGGGACTGAGTCTTCACTTGCCATAATTCTCTGGAATTGCATGCTATGGACAGAGTATAGTTTATCTAAACATTTCCTCCTCCAGAACACCCAGTTGCTTCCACCTGGGGAGTATTACGACAAGGACTGCTAGACACACTTGTGTTCAGGCTCTCATTGCAAACGCTCACTTTTGTTTCTCTAAGATAAAAGCCCAGGATCGCAATTGCACGCGTATTCTGACTAGAGGTTAAGGGTTAAGGACGGCAGGATGTGCTGTCTCAGAGGAGCAGCTGACCACACCCGGTGCGACTCCTTCCCTGCGGTCTCCCACTCAGAGCAAGCCCTGCTGCATGTTTGCTCGTAGCCTCCCTTTGGGCGTTGACAGAGCCCAGCATGTACAGTGCTGTCCCTGACCCTGACCCTAGCCCTCAGAGGAATGTCATCCATCATCCTCCAGCTACGGCTCAAGAACCAGAGAGGGGACAGATTCTGTTCAGAGTCACCCAGGCAAGAAACAAACCAGCCCAACCCAGTCTGTGGGCTTGCCGCCTGGCAGGATGTGCCCTTTTCTCTGCTGCGCCCTTGTGCCGGAGGTATGCCAGTCTGTAATGCACAGTCCCAGCCATTCCATGTCCCTTGCAGGAAAGATGCTAACTCCACAGAAAGAATGCTTATCCCTTCACCCCCAGATCTTCTACCAGACATAGGTGTGGGGTGGGGTTTCAGGCAAGCAGAGCTGTTCCAGGCTCCAGAGTGGAAACTGAGTCTAGCCTCAACTATAGAGAATGGGACAGCAGAGGGGCTGGGACCTCCAGCTTACAATCATGGCTTTAGACTTTGTTCCCGAGGGCCTCCCTGGAGCAGAGGCCTCCAGGTTCTGCCACGAAACACATGTGGCTTGAAAGGGAAAGTGCTGGGGCTGGGCCAATGCCCCTGCCTTTTCCTCCAGCTTTCTCATCCCACAGCAGGAAAAGCATATGTTCTTTCCATATAGAGGAGAAATTGTTCCGAGGGTGAGTAAGTCTCCTGGCCATGAAGCTGGCACAGCTCACAGAGCCCTGGGCAGGAAGCTGGGCAGCGCTGGTTCCCATTCTTGGAAGCCGGAGCAGGCTGAGTTGGCTGACACCCTCCAAGAGGATGAGATGATGCGGGGGTGCTGGGTTGGGGTGCCTAGGTCGTTCGTTGACCTTTTCAGGGTAGGAGCCCAGGGCGATGCTGAGGGTCTCTTTTATGGATGGGGAGGGGGAACGCCTTTCCCACTCAGCTGCTGGGCTGGAGAAGAAAAGAACCAGGGGTTTGCCAGCGGCAGGCGACCTACAGTCTGGGTCTGAGTCAGGGGTGACTAAGGTGTGTGCTCAACCAGGCAGGGTCATTTCTAGACTGTTGTTTCCAATACTTCCCCGAATTTTCCTCTAAGCTTCAGGGCTGGGTGGCAGGGGGTGACTCAGCTTCAGTGCCAAATATCCTTTCACCAGCCCTGGACAGATAGATGAACAGATACTTCTCTTTCCTGACTGGGCCAGGTCCAAATTGTTATTCCAATTTCCCCCAATTGATTAAAGACCCTACTATGTGTGGGGTCTGAGGAAGGCGGGAGGGTGGGCTTGGTACAGGGTATATAGACTGTTGGACTGGTCAGGGGGTCACAGTGAAAATGTTAAAGAAGTGTGGGACGTAGTCTAGAAAGTCAGGGACTTGGGGCAGAAGAATGAGACGGGAAATCATCCGGAGATGAGACAAGTATGAGACATGGTCCTAAGCATGATCTGAAAGGGTCCACCTAGGGATCTTCTGTTTAAGGAGTCATTTTAAAGTCATCAGACCACTTCAGGCTCAGGATAGACAGCTCCAGGTGAATAAGGGGGCTGGCATCAGCTAGGAGGCAGTACGCAGCCTAGAGAGCACACTGGTAGCCTTCTGGGCCTGAAGTTGTACACACTGGCCAGTCTTTCTTTGTAGCCACAGCCATGCTCACTCTAGCGGGGTGAGCACCCCAGTTCTCCATGGCTAGGCTTGCTCCTGGGGCATTTCCATCTAGGTCAGAGCAGACGCTGGCCTGGCGTCCTTCTCTTTCCCCAAGTCTTGCCCTGAGGGTCCCTTCAGGACAGCTGAGAACAAGAAGCAGGCACCTGGCAAGATTCAAGCTCTTCCCATAGGGGTTTGTGCCCTTGGGTAACAGCGAGGCTCCAGGGCATCCAAATGTCCCTTTCCGATAGGCTAGGATCAGACAGTAAGGGGAGGAGGACTTCCGCTATCAGTGGACTAGGGAAGGGACATAGGGGAGGAAGCGGAAGGGAGGGTGGGACCAGGAGGAGATGAGGGGGCTACAACCAGGATACAAAATGAATGCATTGTAAAATAAATAATAATAATAATGATTTTTTTTTTTTTAAGGAATCCAGGTTTGTCCTGCCTTTCAAGAGAACTTGAAGCCACAGAAAGAACAGTGGGCTGCAAGTTGAAGAGCCTGGGGCCATCTTAGACCTGGGCCACGTCTTAGCTCCTTTTGGAGACTAAGCCCCTGACCGACCAGCACTTAAACTGTTTAAGTTTCCTCACAGCTCATCTCAAGGCAGCCTGTTAGGCAGATGGTCCGTGACTGCCACCTAGTGGTTAGTGGCAGCCAGACAGGGTAAATGCCGACAGAGTTTTGGAGGTTCATAGAAAACAGGAGTAGCAATCATGGGGGCAGAGGGAGGAGGAGTGAACACCCAGACAATGAAAACTGCACTTTCCCATCCTGGGAGAGGGTCCCGAAGTTCTTGGACTTCAGTAGCACAGATGCCAGGCATCGCCACTGTAAAGCACCTCAGGTTTGTGGTGAAGTAAGAGCAGACCTGAAGCCCTCAGATCCTAACCTTACCTGTTGCATTGTGTTTTGTGCTGTGTTGAGACGGGGTCTCAAGTAGACTATGCTAGTCTCAAATGTGCTGTGTAGCCAGTGGTGGCCTTGAACTTCTGATCTTCCTGCCTCAGCCTTCCGGGTGCTGAGATTCCAGGTGTACAGCAGCATGCCTGGTTTCCGTGGTGCTAAGGACAGACCCCAGGGCTTTTCCAATGTCAGGTGAACACCCTAACAAATCAGCCACATCCTCAGCCTTCTTACTGTGAGCTCCCAGTCTGCAAAGCGGGGCTACCTATGACCCAGCCCGTAGGGCCTCAGACCTTCCTCTGTATAAGCGCTCCAGAGAGAAGAGGCTGGAAAGGTGACCAAGCCCTCCACTACCTAGGCCAACTGTCAACTATAGCTGCACGTTGCATTCACCTGTCACTCAAGCAGTACTTTTCAGAGCCGGGATCCCGGCTGAGTGTGTGGTGAATCAGGCTCAGCTTGCTGTTCTCAGCTGTACCAGTGTCACACTGCAGAGCCAAGAACTAGGCTACCTGTAGTAGGGTCGAGGGGTCTGTTTTGTTGTTGTTTGAGCTTTGTGCGTGATCCTGGTCCTCTGCAGTTTGAAGCCAGGAGGTGCTTTCTGAGGAACCCCAGGACTTGACTGTCCCATGCTCAAACTCAATGTACATCAGGGACTGATGGACCCCCGTAGCTTCTGTTGGTCCGGGCTGAAGCCTCTGTTAGGTAGCTAGATATTAGCAGGCTTGGAAAACTTAGGTGCTCAGCCCTCCCTCCCTCATTGTCTGCAGTCTATAAAACAAAGGACAGGGACTTCTGGGTATCGGTGCTCACCAGGTTGGGACCTGAGGCACTTTTCTTGCTGTGGGAGGGAAAGTGACCTCCTAGGCTAATGTGACCCCCTGGCAGCCTGAAGTAACTGTCTGAATCGGGTCCCGTGGAGTCCTGAAGTTCAGGAAAAAAGGGAGCCATCTAATAAAGAATAAAACACATAGTCCACAACACACATCACTTATCCTCCTCCCTGAAGCCAGAGAAAACCAGTCCAAAGAGGTCTATCACCTTGCAATAGAACAAGGGCCTCAAAGGAATGCTGCTGTTTTGTTCTGGGGGTTACAGAAATCATATCAAGCCTGTCTGGTGGGTAGGCCTAGGCACTGGTGTCTTTGGTCTGCCGTCCCCCTTGCTGGCGCTTGTTTTGCAATAAATTCTGTTTTTCTACATTGCGCTCTCTGGATCGTATCCGAGTTCTTCCACTGGAAATCACAAGGGCTAGAGATGGGAGTCCAGATGGAAATCCTGACAACCACCCAAGAAATGATGGGAGTTGCTGACACTTTGCACGCGCTTACCAAAAGGCGGGGACGGTGCTAAGGGTTGCAGAAGACAGTTTGTAATGCCCAGTGAGTTGTTAGGATGTCCAGTTGTACAGCACAGGAAAGTCAGATGACTTGTTGTGGGTCACACAAATGCTACAGGGCAAAGCCAGCCTCCTGACCTAGCTCCCTCATACTCCAGGCTTCCGAATTTTACCAATAAGGGAAGGCGGTGGCTCCACACGCTTCCGGCATCTCTAGTCTCAAGATGAGGCGGGTAGACCCCAGAGCAGGAAGCCCAGGAAACAATGCCCCCCTGTAAATGCAACAGGAACAGGGGGTCACATGTTACTCAGATTCCAAAGTGGCTTCCTTGGATGTACAGGACTCAAGATACTAAGAAAGGCTAGGGTGAGGCAGGGGGATCGCAAGTTCAAGGTTAACCTGGACAACTTAGTGAGGACCCTTTTCAATGTAAAAAAAAAATGTGGGGTGAATGGGGTGAGGTAGGGTAGCCCAGTGATAGAGTACTTATCGAACTTGTACAAGACCTTGGTTTCAATCCTCGGAACTAAAAAAGGGGAGAAAGAAGGGAGGAAGGGAGACAGGGTGGGGCAAGATGGATCAGCAGATAAAGGCACTTGTCACTAAGCTTGATGACCTGATTCTGTTCCTTGGCACCCATGTGACAGAAGCAGAGGACTGACTCCCAAGGTCTGTGCTCTGAGCTCCATGCCTGGGCCATGGCATGGGCACGCATGCACATGCACAAAGAATGGAGGGAGAAAGGGAGGAAGGAGGGGAGAGATAGAGGGAAGGAGAGAAAAAAAAGGAAAGGAGGGAGGGGAGAGGGAAGAGAAAGAAAGGCAGAAAGGGGGGAAAGGAAAGAGAGAAGAGGAAGAAAAAGGGAGAGCCGATAGAATGAAAAAGGACTATGTCCTGGCATAAACATGTCATGAAGGAGGATATAAAGCTAATTGTTTTTCTAATGCTCACTGTGCCATGGATTTTTGGTTTTAATGGTGGACAGCATATGAACATATATTGTGAGGGTATAAAATCTGATATGCTGCTCCACAGCTTTTGTTCCGGGTGGCTACTCTAACTGTATAGATGTTTGAGTTCTTTGAATCTGGTTGACTTGGATGTGTGACTTTTTTCATCTTTTTTATAAGAAATGTTAAAATTAAAAAAACTAATAGTAATCAGTGGCAAATATACAGAGAGAGGGCTGGGAAGTGGCTCAATGGTAGAACACTTGCCTAGCGTACATAAAATGCCCTAGTTCCAATCTCCAAAACAGAAATCAAGAGCAAAAGTCTACGTTTGTAAGCTGCTGTGGTCACACACCTACAATGCTAGCACTCGGGAGGCTGACTCTGGGCAGCCATGAGTTTAGATGGGCCTCACAAAGAATAAAAAAAATAAAAAATAAAAAAGCAAGTTCTCCTATTACTGTGATGTCCAGTGCTCTCTTTGCTATGTGCTAAATAAACCCATGGGTGGGAGAGGGAGGAAGGAAAACAGAGAGAGAAACGAAGGAGAAAGGAGTGAATGAAAAGGCACTTGCCCGCTTTCTGGGCATAAATCTCCATTCTCTGTCACCCTCGTGCACACTGGGTCCTGACCACCGCTAGCCCATCTCAGAGAAAAGAAAGACAAAAGAGATCCCAGTGAATGATTAGACAAAATCAGAGCCATTTATTACCAAAGATTTTTTCCCCCAAAGCAAAAGAATTGCTGTAATGGGGGAGCAGTCTTGGTTTGGGTTTTGTTGACGTCAGGAACAGGTCTCGTCTTTTTGGAGTGTAAGCCTCTGATCCTTTGACAAGGATGAAGTTCAGTTCCATGCCCCAAGGCGGGACAGCCCTTGCTGCTGCGCTCTGGCTCTGAGTTGCTGAGAGATTTTGTAGAGCTCCATTGTGGCCCTGGCATCTTCCACAGAGCTGTGGCCCTGCCAGTTGTTCTGCAGACACAGGGAGAGTGGGAGCTGAGGAGGCTGCCTCTGCAGTCCTGGCCCAGCAGGTGAGCGTATCCCTGAGAGCCCTGACAGGGTGTCAGTGGGTGGCTGGAGCTGGGCATGGCAGGGCAGACAGAGCAGCACACAAGAGGAAGTAGGGAACTCCAGTGAGAGGTGGGAAAGCAAGGCTGCTCAGGTGCAGAAAGGGCACCCAGCAAGTGGAGATCATCAATACTGGCCATTCCTATATAGAGGGTAAGATGGGAGGAGGTCAGGGCCTGGCTAGCTGGGTCCTCCATGCCCAAAGAGGCTTGCCAGTACCTGGGAAACAGGAGAAGGGTGAGCCACTAACAGAGAAGCTCTTTGAAGAGGGGGCCAGGCCATGGGGTAGAACTGGGTTCTATATATTTTCCAGTGAAGAAGAAATGGCTGCCACCTGCCACCCCTGTGCTAATCACTTGGCCCGTGGAACCTGCCTAGACTCCAGGAGCTACATCTGATCATCCCCAGTTTTAGTGGTGGTCAAAACTGAGGCTCAAACACTGCAAATATTATGGAGCAGGGGCTTATATCCAAGAGCCAGGCCAACTCCTTGCAGCATCTTTTACTTCCTGTGATTTCCAGGCCTGGCCTGAAGCCTTGCCTGCAACTGTAGGGGGCCCAACAGGCTACTCAGGCCTGTTTCCCTGATGTCTCTCTGCCAGGGTGGCCTGCTGTTCCTCCCAGGGGCTCCTTCCCCACCACCGTCCAGACTGGGTGCTGGGAAGTCCCAGCTCAGGCAGACTGCACTATCCCATCCTGTGTTGTTAATAAGCAGGTGGCTGCAGTGTCTCCTACAGCTCAAGTGCTACTTGTCCTGGGTGCCTCAAAAGACTTGTCCTATCACCACCATCATTTGACAGGTGAGGAAACTGAGGACAGGTTTCTGAACTCTATTGCTTTGCTATCTGAGGCAGAAGCAGCAGGTAGCTGGAAGACCCTCTTTCAGTCAGCCTGGAGAAGCAGACAGTTCTGGCCTTGGTTTTAGTCCCCTCCTGGGGCCTCAGGCTCTACCTCTTTTCCTCATCTATAAAATGATCCTGGGCACGCCTGCCTCACAAGGCATGAAAATATATCAGATCCCAGTATGCGCAAGGGCCTAGTACAGAGAGCCTTTCCTTCCCTGTTGGGACTCATGCCCTTGAGGGGAGGGATCAGCCTGTGACAACCCTGATCAGTAGGGTCACTGCCCTCAGGCAGGAGCTGGAAGCCAGGGGACATCAGTGCAGGTGGGAGCTGGTGAGGAGGGTAAACTGAGTCCCTGGAATAACTACAGATAAGGACAGAGCCTAAGGGTCCTACAGACCAGATTCAAAGCCCCCCGCCCCAGGACAAGGCCAGAGCTGAGGGCCAGGGGACAGATACACAAATATCCGTAGGGCTCCTGACCCATCAAGCATGCCCCAAGGGTACAGGAAAAGCCAGGACCATTATCATGGGTCAGGAGACTAATAACAGTAGCCAGCCAGGTTCAGGCCCACTCCTGCTCCCAACGCAATTCCTGCAGGTGTGGGATGGGGCTTCAGGCCACTAGCTGCTTACCTAGTGAAGTGATCTCCATGCTACAGGCCCCGGCTCATGTACCCCCTCCAACCCTCTCCTCCCTCTCTCCAGACCTCTATGACTGGCCCTGCAAATGGTGCTGGCCTTTTTTCTCCCCATCCCATCCCCCGCTCCTTACATTCCAGGTTAGCCTCAAACTTACTACGTGGCTGAGGATGACCATAAACTTCTGATCTTCCTGTTCTACCTCCCAAGGGCTAGAATTTCCATGCTCGGTGTACGTGGTGCTGGGGATTGAACATGGGGCTTTGCACATGCTAGGAAAGCATTCTACCAACAGCTCTGTGCCCATTGCCCTCCCTTTTATCCAACAATGCCTATGGTCTGCCTCCATTCTACCAAGACCTCCTCCCAGACAGGGGTGTGGCACGCTCACCTCCAGCGTCTGACACACAGTAAGTGTTCAGTGAAGAGCTAGTGTAGCTGGCCATATACTCAATACCAGCATTCAGAAGGCTGAGGCGGAAGGATTGGGAATATAAGGCTATGTAGCCAAACCCTGGATAAGAAAACAAAGGCTGACTGGGATGTAGTTCACAGCAGAGCACTTACTCGGCTTATGTTCAAGGTGCTGGGTCTGATCCCCAATGCTGAAAAAAAATTAAACAAAACAACAACAAGGCAAACAAACAAACAAAAAACGTTGAGCAGTGGTTGCTCACACCATTAATCCCAGCACTCGGGAGGCAGAGGCAGGTAGATCTCTGTAAATCTGAAGCCAGCCTGGTTTATAGAGAGAGTTCTAGGACAGCCAGGGCTACACAGAGAAACCTTGCCTCAAAAAACAAAAACAAAACTGTTGACGAGGAGGGCTCTTGGGTAGTGTTTGGCTGTTGATGTTTGTCCGCCGTCCGTAGCTCTTACTTGGGTGAGGGTGAGTCCTCCCCCCACATACCGAGGAGGTAGCACCTTGGAGCAACACTGACTGATACACGACAGGAACGTCCAGCTTTCAGGTCCCGTTATGGCACGCCAGAGGTGCAGGCTGCCTACTACTTCTCTGGGGCTGCAGTACCACAGGCTTCATGATGCACGGGGTATAAACTAAGAAGCCCGTACCAAGGGCTTTCCCCTGTTCTTCCCTACCAGTGCTCCTGTCATCACCTAGCAAAGAGGCTTTCTGCATTCCCTTCCTGGTCTCTGGGAGCCAAAGACACCCCCACCTACAACATCCAGTCTCTGGGGAACAGAGAAAAAAAGTCTTAGGGTCACATGCCTGCACGGGGGTTCCTAAAGTGCTGGTGTGGAGTCCTGCAGGAGGATGCCTAGACCCAGCCAGCTGCAGAGGCTCCTTACCTGAAACCAGCTTAGGTATGTGGCACTGATCTGCCTTGGGAGGAGGGGAGTGATGGGGAGGAGAAAGAGGAAGATCCTCACTTTTTAGGAGCAAGGGAGGACAGGAGGACTAAGCGACAAAGTATGAGTCCACCTTGCTTGGAGGAGAGGAAGGAGGAGGAGGAAGAGCAGGGGGAGGAGGAAGATGAAAGAGACAGAAGGGTGGGTATTGGCCACGGTGGAGGTTCCTTACCTGGATTCTCTTGTGTAGCAGGCGCTCAGCTAGCACCCGCAGGGATACACGCTTGTAGTGGTCCAGCCTGGCCTCATGCCACAGCAGCTTGTCTGTGAACGTGTCATAGATGGTATATTTGGTCATGTCCTCCTTTAATGCATCAAAATCGTGCTTCAGGTCATGGCCCACCACCAGCTTGCCTTTCAGAAGCTGCAGGATCTGTCCGGGAAGACAGGTGGCTTCATACATGTCCATCCTGGGTGCTCCAGGTGGGGTGCCCCGCTTCCCCATAGCCATGGGGCTGGGTGGGGAGGAGTCGCCACTCCTGGAGTTGCTATGTGACCTTGGGCAAATCACCCTCCCTCACTGGAGGGAAGTGAGGTCCAGAGCCCTTCTCAGAGCAGTCTGAGTCTGTGAGGAGCCCTACCCTGGACTGTTGCTGTGGCTCATGGGAAGGGCCTGTATGGACAAACAGCACATACATTATATTCTTTATTCTTCTCGGCAACTGTGCTGGAGCCGGGCAAGGAATGAGTTCCCAGGGTTGTCCATACCCCTTTCAGGAGAATCTGTGAATACATACCTGGAAAGGGGTGGATGGCTAAGGCGCATGTGGAGTTTAAGTTGTTAGTGGAAGGATGATGTTAAAATAGGGAACTTGTTGGCTGGGACTGTAGCTCAGTGGGAAAGTTAGGAGACGCAATCCCTATCACTGGGCATAGGGAAAAAGAGAGTTCCAGAAAAGATCCCCATTACCAAGGGCCTTTATTTTTGAAAGCCAGGGATTCTTTGGTTTGGCTTTGGTTTTGGCTTTGGCTTTGGTTTTGGTTTTGGTTTTGGTTTTGGTTTTTTTCAAGACAGGGTTTCTCTGTGTAGTGCTGTCCTAGAATCACTTTGTAAACCAGGCTGGCCTCAAACTTAGAGAGATCTGCCTGACTCTCCCTCCCTGAGTGCTGGGATCACAGGTACCCACCACCGTGCCAGGGATTCTTAATGAGGAGACTTTGTGGGCTCTTGGTAGTTTTGACTATAGAGGAAGGACCAAGGCCAAGATGTCCTAGTCTCCTGAAGCTGGGAAAGGAGCCTGAGAAGCCAGCTTTGCAGACTCCTTAACTTTAGTCCCATAAGGCCCAGGTTGGACTTCTGAAATGAAGAACATTAAGATAATAAGTTCATATTGTCTTAAAGCATTAAGTTGATGGCTCTGTTCAGCAGGTACAAAAACTAGCTCTGTTAGGAGGGAGGCCAGGGCTTAATAGAGTTTTACAAAAGAGAACAATGGAAGCACAGAGGAGTGAATTCCCCAAAGTGTATCTGACCATATGAGATGTCTGCCAATTCCTCCATAGTCCTCTTTAAAAAATAATAATTAAGGCTAGGGTGTGGGTCAGCTGGTAGAGCACTAAAGTGCCTAGCATTTGAGGATCTAGGTTCTATCCCATACAAATCTGGCATGACGGCACATGCCTGTAATCCCAGAATCTGGGGGAGGTAAAGGCAGGAGGCTCATCAGTTCATAGAGAGATCAGAGCCAGCCTGAGGTACACGGGACCCAATCTTAACAGCAAGTAAACAAAGGAGGAGAGATGGAATTCCCCCTGGCTGGGAAATTCTTCAGGGCTGGGAAAGCCCTGAAGAAAGGTCATACACAGAGAGAAACTGAGAAAATCCAGTACAGCAGGCAAGTAAACTTACACAGAAACTCCTGATCATTGGCCCTAACACTGCCCCTACTACTTAGGCCTGCCAGACCGCAGACACACAAGCATGGCAAACGCTACCAGTGTTTGGGCCCTTTGGGGGGGGGGGTATTTTGCTAAGCACCATCACAGTACTGAGATTTCTTCACAGAAGGGTAGAGGCAGAGCCTGGCTGCTTGTCACACAGCGGGATGAGCAAGCCTGATTCAGCCTGCTGGGTCAGCTTGCATCTAGCACCCCAGTGGGAGAATGGGCAGCCGTTAGGGCACTCAGCCCCTGCCCTACATGGACTTACAAGCCTCCCCTTGGCCTCCCTCCCACACCCTGGCACACAGAACATCAGCATTCTTTGACTTGGTTAGAAAAAGGCATCTGGAAACAAAATAGTGTCTCCCTAGCCTGGGCTTCAAGGCAACTCTCCCTGCCTTCATCTTTCTCTGTATATGATCAGCAGGTTTGTCCCATTATTTGACTAACTGGTGCCCAGGTGCAGAGAAGGGCCCACGTCTTGAGGCAGGAAAAAAGGTGCTGCTCCTTTCTATCTGCATCCTGGGTCCTAGCATTTCCCAGATGAGTCTGATTCATAGCACTGGGACCCACTGCAGAGGCACAGGATCAAAGTGCCAGGAGCGGGCCCTTGGCAACCCTCCCCCTGGTTCTACTTCACTGGTCAGTTTGGGAAGTCTTCCTGGATCCTGTCAGCTTCTGGGAGCCTGCTACAGTGTCGCTTTCCCACACTCTCAATCCTCCACTGGTTCCTGTATCTGACCAGTCACTGCTGGCCATCAGCAGAGGTGGATGAAAGTAAGAGGCTAAGAGGACTGGAGAGGACCGTGTGCCGTGTCATCTTCAGGAGTGGCCCCTGTGTCCCCTCTTTCCTCTTGCCAGGTTCACGGGCCACTCTGCTTTTAGCTCACACTGCTGTCCTGGGTTACTAGAAGAATGAAGTTGCCTCCCCCACCTGGCAGGTCCCTCCCTACCTGGCTGAGGTCTGCAGGGACCTTGCCAGGTGGCAGAGCCCCAGCAGCACACAGTGGCCCCAGCAAAGCCACGGGGCAGGTTCCAGCTGACTCCACTCCCTGACCACAAACAACCTCCTTCTGACAAAAGCAAGAGAGTAGCCTGTTAGATTTCCCAGAAGTAGAAGGACATGAACCTGTCAGGAAGGAGCCCTGCACCTGATGGCGGACAGTTAGCTCACCCGCTTGTGTCTTTCGACAAGCCACTGCCCTTCTTTGGCCCCCTGTTTCTGATTTGTAGGAGTCTCCAGAGACCAGTGTTTCTCCCCTAGAGCACTGTTGGCATTTGAAGCCAACACCTGTTGTGTCTTTGCTGTGTAACAGGATAGGGGAGGAGGCTATTAACAGCAAGCCCTACCTTTCTTTACATGCTCCCAACCTCAGTGACAGCCAGCAATGTCTCTGGCAAGGGAGGGATGTGCATGCACAAAGTCTCATCCCATTTAGAACCAGTGTTCCAGACGTTTGGCAGACCTGGTGTTGCGAGAAGATCCATGACAAAGGCTTTACACTGTAAAAGCAGTAGCATCACACTACAAAGTGATAAAGGGGGCAAAAAACAAGAAGAGGGCGCACCTGTGAGCCCAGCACTCAGGAAGTAGAGACAGGAGGAGCAGAAGTTCAAGGCTATCCTGGCTTACCCAGTGAGTTTGAGGCCAGCTTGGGCTATGTGAGGCCCTGTCTTGTGTAGAGCTGGGTCTCAATGCCCTATGGTGCTGGGCAGACCCAGGGGACTCAGGAAACCCCCAGAGCCCTCCTGACTACCACAGGTTGGCCTCCTGCATGCATGAGTTGGGCCTATGCACTGTTCCTGCTGGAAGCCTGTGGTTGAAGAGCTCTGGAGAGATAACCTGCCCAGATTCCAGACCTGGCGAACCTTAGATGCTCCTGAAAGGTGCCACTTCCTGTGAGTCCCATAAAGAGCTGGCAGCTTCTCTCATCTGGGGGTCCCCAGTACATTTTGGGGCCCATGAGTATGATCTGTCTTAGGTTTAAAACATTATAGCTGGGGATGAGGAAAACCGCTCAGTAAACGGCCTGATGTACAAGCGTAACGATCTGAGACTGGATCCTCAGAAGCTACTTAGGAACTGGACACGTGCACGTCTATGACCCCAGTGCTGGGGGCTAGGTAAAGACAAGGGGATCCCTAAACTTCATTGGCGAGCCATCCTTCCCAAACCAATGCGCTTCAGGTTCAGTAAGACCCTATCTCAAAGATAAGGTGAGAGGAGACCAAGACACCTCACGTTGACCTCAGTCTCCACACACATCGCATCATCTCTACATGCGCGTGCACACACAAACAAGTACACACAGACCACACACACAAAAGCACGAACAATGGGTTTGGTAGCACATGTCTGTACCCCCAGCTACTCGGGAAGCTGGGTCAGGAGGTTCAAAAGGTCAAAGCCTGCCTGCTTAGAGTGAGTTCAAGGTCAGCCTGGGAAACTTGGTGAAATTGTATCTCAAAAAGTACATGGAAAGCTGGGTTGTAGCTCAGTGGTCCAGTGGTGTGCACAGGGCCCTGCTTCAATCCCCAGAATCACAGAAGAAAAAAATAATTCATGGCTGATGAGTGAGATCTAGCTGTATGGAGAACATCTAAACTCCCTTCCCCCGCCTTGCCCACTGACTATGTCCAAAATGACAGGCTGGTCTCAGTTCTCGCTGGAAGGTAAATAAAATGATTGCTGGTGGATAAGTCAATGCTCCCACAGAGCATTCTTCAGGAACTCACGAGAAGGGTTTCTGTCTTCCAACAGGATCCACTTCCATTATTTTCCCATGCCTCTAGCAAAGGGGACTTACGGCTCTTTATTAAGATACACCTGTAACTGCATACCAAAGCCAATGCTAACCTCCAAGTTCCTCCAATCCCTACCAAAATGTACCTACAGTGCATACCAAAGCTACTGGGCCAAACTTCTTTCTGCCTGAACCCCACAGATAGCCTTGGCAACTTGAATAATTGTTCTCCTTCACCCACGGAGCAGTTCAGTGTTTCCACTGTGCCTTCCTTTACAGTAGTCATGACATGAGTACTGCCATGTCAAGGCTACAAATGTTCAGACTCATGGAAACAGAGAGGCTTTGCACAGGTCTGACTCAGAAGACTGGCAAGACCTCCCTCATTCAACAGATGTTGATAAATAATTTACCTTTAGCTAAAAAAACAGTATGTACAGAAATGGTTAGAGTGAGTCCTCCTGCTGGGTGACTGTAGCCTGAGACTGATCCCCTACAGAGACACCCTACCAACAACATGCCTCATTGTTTGTGGGCTAATGGAGCATCTCCATCGGAGTCCAGGGTCCACCCCCCCACCCCTTTTCTGTTTGTGTGTCTTCTGCATTCCCCATTAATCCAGCCAGGTCAACCCCAAAGCCATGCAAGTCATAGCACAGCTGCTTTGGGGGTGTTGGTTGGCCTCATGTTCCTGAACGCCACGGGCAGCTTGATGCTTGGGTTCCTAGTGTGTATTCGACCTCCTAAAGGTCTTGGGTGGGGCAGGGGCCAAGTTGCACTAGGATGAGGTGGAGTGGGGCAAGGGGACATAAAATGGGGCACCCGGCCCCTGTTCTAGAAGGCTGGGCAAGGAGGTCAAGCTCAGGGCTGGAGTTAGCTTCAGTTGAGAGGTGAGTCTCTAGCCTGGGCTGCGATGGATGGATGGATAGTTCACTGTGCTGGGCACTGTCGCTTACACTGGACACTGATACTGAATGGTGGAAGAGAACATTACAGCTCCAGCCCTGAGTCCTGTGGTCTCTCTCTGAAAAGCAGGAGTGAAGAGACTAGCTCACTCCTTCTCGCTACTGCCAGAGTGAAGAAAGTGGGGTGATACTGCTTAGAGTAGTATCTCGAGCATGGCACTAGACACATGTGTACTGGTGTACATTCCTTATCACAGGGCCTTGATGAGGGAGCTCAGAGAGGGGGAGCATCGAGCCTGAGGACACAGAGCAGGCAGGTGGCAGAGTTGGGAATGGATCACAAGACAACATAACACGCTTACTCTAGCCCTTCCCTGGGCTGCCGGGGCAATTCACAAAGGGGTGGACTCTGGCTAGAGGCAACTAGAACACAGGTGAGTTCACTGCTAAACATCAGCTCTGCTCTTCTCCCACAGACATCCCCAGGGTAACTTCCAAGACCCAAGTGGTATGTCCTTGTTAGGTATGGATGGAATGTCTGGTTGGAGCTGTTTCATGGGCAGCAGGGAACTGGGACAATGAGTGCCTGCTTCCCAGTGAGGCAGTTAATTCCTGAGGACCACCTGGGCTGCGCTAAGGTAGAAATGAGCTCAGGGAGAGTGAATGAGCACGGGTGGGAAGGAATGAAGGAGGGAGAGAAAGAGGGAGTGAGGCGAGAGAGGGACAGAGGGAGAATATACCTCAGTACCTATTAAATGGTAGTAGCACTGTTGGGATTTTGTGTCCCCACCCTCCAGCGCCCTGGTACACACACATGTCGGGGCATGTCTACGGAGACCAGCCTCAGTTCTTATAAATGTGAACTTCCCCAAGCTCCTGCTGAATCTGCCCAGAGGTGAAAGGCCTAGGGGAAGTTTCCACTTGAGTTTTGCTTTCCCTTTAATCACACAAAGAAACAGAAAGTTACACCTGGAAGACATGATCACCCTCTAAAGGGTAGGAACCTTGGGCTTCAAGCTGAGCAGGGAGCCTGCTAGAGCCCACAGCACTTAGTTGGGGAATAGTATCTCCTTCAGCCCAGGAGCCTCAGGCCTCCGACACAGAACTAGCTTAGCTGCAGAACCTTATCTCACAGGCTCACCAGAGCAGTGTGATAGGTGGGGCTTAGTTTATCCATCACAGGACCAGAAAGTTAGACCAAAGAGATGCCCTGAAAACAGCTCCAGATGGTGGGAAACTATCTCATTGGTGGCTGTGATAGGGAAGCCCAGGGTTCTTTCCTCAGAAACATGAGGAATTTCTCATGGTACAGTCACAGACCCGGGAACCTAGGGAAGGGGCTGAAGAGGAAGGACAATGTTCCGCAACCCCTGCTGGTGGACTCCTGGTCTTTCACTTACCTCCAGCCTGGCTTCGCCAAATGGTGTAGCTCTCACCATGTGTTGAGGCATGATCCCGCTGACTCGGGTTCTATAATCCGTGATCTCTCCCTCAGGCCGGATGTATTTGTCATACAGGATTGTGCCATAGAAATTCACGATGCTGCAGCGGGCAAGGCCACTCACCCTTTGAGGACCTAGCCCTACCATCTCGCAGTCCATAGCCACCACCTCTAGGCTGCATGCCATGCTCCTTGGTATCCCTCAGAAAGTCCTGAAGGATTGGGGGAGGGGGAAAAGGGGAACCAGGGTTTCATTCAAGAACCAACAAGCCTCCGGGCATCCTGGGCCACCGTTCTGCCAGACTACACCTAAGCCCTACCCTCTATCTCCAATGCCACCTGGCAACAGGGGAAGCTGGCCTCTTGCCACCCTTCAGCTTCTTGGTAGGTCCCAGAGCTCGCTGGTCCTTGTCTGGCTGTCGTACCACCAAGAAACCCCCCTCCTCCTGCCTCCCAGGCTGGGCAGCTATGTGGTACCTGCTCTCCTGTCTGTTTCAGTGCCCTGGATTGTCTTCTGCCTCTCTGTTGCCACTTCTCAAGCTACTTCAGTCACTTTGAGAAGTGACTCATCTCTGAACTTGAGCCTGTTTTAGTTTCAGTTTCTGGTTTGTTATCAAGGGAAGTTGGTGGTGGGGGGAGCAGGCCACGGAAGCTGGGCTGCTTCATCTCTTTGAGGCGGGCAGGTAGGTGGGGGACTGGCAGGCTGAGTCGGGGCTGGCTGTGTCAGGGTGCCCTCCTCTGGCCCTGCCCTCCTCCCTTTCAGATGACGTGTCTGACTCGGATGGAGTGGATTGCAACATCTTTCTTTGCCTTTTCACCCTCCACCAGGAGAATAAACATCTCTGGGATTGGAGCCTGGGGAATGTCCCACAACTCTGGGATCTGCTGTCAGTGTGATATTCTGTGAGGTCTTCTGAGGGCAAAGCAGGCTGTTCTTCAGACACTGGGGCCATTCACTGGAAAGGGCAGAAGGGGTTTGGATGGGAAGGGTCTAGTCCCTGGCCTCTGCCCCAGTGAGGGCAAAGAAGACTGCAGGGAACCGTTGGTGGCTTCTACCAGTTCAGTAGTGCCTCAGTGGGCCAAGACTACCTGGGTGAATCTGACAAACAGCAGCAGATCTTGAGATGGCCTCAAGCCAGACCACTCTCCCTACCGAGCTATAGTCTCCTGGGCTAGAACTTAGAATTCTTAGAGTGGTACCCATTATTAGGTCCAAAAGGAAAAAAATCTCAAGCACCCCCCAAAAAAAGGACAGGGCCACTGACTTTGTCCAGAATGACAGTCTAGGCTCAGCTCAAGTTGGACTACAGCATTTCCGGCGTACAAATCAAAGTTTGCACACAGCATTCCTCAGAAACCTGTCAGGTTTCTGCCTGCTAGAATACACCTGTGTTTACATGACAGCCCATGCTAGCCTCCAGACTCCTTCAGTACCTACTCACATGTACTTGTTCTGCACTTCAGCATTTCAAAGACATGCTTGCCCTTCTCACCTCCAACTCCTCCACCATGCTAGCTCCCAGGCTGTTCCAGCTTACCCCCTCCCCACTTTGTCTAAAGCCAACAATGCTCCCCACTCCCTCCCCGTTTCTCTTGCTATTCTCTTCTCTCCCTTCTCCCTCCTACTTTCTCTGCTCCCAAGAGATGGCCATGGCCAGTCTGCTTCTTTCCCCCTCTGCTCTGGTCTTTTCTGGATGCCTCTGGTTGTTCTCTCATAGCTATTATAAGAATCCTCCCTTTAACCATGGAGCCATCACTTCAGTGGTTTCTTTCCTGAGCCTGTTGCTTACACCTATCACAGAGGGAATGCTCAGAATTCTTTTTGATAACCAAATTAGGTACACCTGGATCAGAAACAGACTCAGCTTTCTGGGAGGAGTGCTTCTGAAGTACATGCCAGGGTTGAGAGTCAAAGGATGGAGCCAGGCTTGCCTTACTGCCCAGGTTTATACAGATTAACAGTCCTCAGCCCAAAGTGACGTCACAAAGACTTGCGGTTTGGAAAAGAACTTCCCAGGTCTGTGGTTTCCTTGCCAGACCAGATGTCTGACTTTAACAGATTGCAAAAATCAAATGTTGGTGTTGAGAGTGTGGTTCAAC